>NC_136160.1:5297464-5888737 GCF_965212315.1 Lampetra planeri
ATGGGGAGGAGGTGGATGGGGGAGGAGGAGGTGGATGGGGTGGAGGTGGATGGGGAGGAGGTGGATGGGGAGGACGGGTGGAGGAGGTTGGGAGGCTGGATGGGGAGGAGGTGGATGGGGAGGGAGGAGGTGGATGGGAGTGGAGGTGGATGGGGAGGAGGTGGATGGGGAGGAGGTGGATGGGGAGGAGGAGGTGGATGGGGAGTGGAGGTGGATGGGGGGAGGTGGATGGGGAGGAGGTGGAGAGTGGGTTGGAGGTGGATGGGGAGGAGGTGGATGGAGGAGGAGGTGGATGGGGTGGAGGTGGATGGGGTGGAGGTGGATGGGGAGGAGGTGGATGGGGGAGGAGGGAGGTGGAGGGGTGGAGGTGGAGGTGGGTGGAGGTGGATGGGGAGGAGGTGGAGGGGAGGAGGAGGTGGGATGGGGGAGGAGGTGGATGGGGAGGAGGTGGATGGGGAGGAGGTGGAGGTGGGTGGAGGTGGGATGGGGAGGAGGTTGTGGATGGGGAGGAGGTGGATGGGGAGGGAGGTGGATGGGGAGGAGGTGGATGGGGTGGAGGTGGATGGGGGTGGAGGTGGATGGGGAGGAGGTGGATGGGGGAGGTGGTGGATGGGGTGGAGGTGGATGTGGGAGGAGGTGGATGAGGGGGTGGAGGTGGATGGGGGTGGAGGGAGGTGGATGGGGAGGAGGTGGATGGGGTGGAGGAGGTGGTGATGGGGTGGAGGTGGATGGGGTGGAGGAGGTGGATGGGGGTGGAGGTGGTGGGGTGGATGTGGATGGGGGGGTGGTGGTGGATGGGGAGGTGGAGGTGGGATGGGGAGGAGGAGGAGGTGGATGGGGTGTGGATGTGTGTTGGGGGTGGAGGTGTGGATGTGGGGTGGGGTGGATGGGGAGGGAGGATGGTGGCTGGGGAGGAGGAGGGAGGTGGATGGGGGTGGATGTGGATGGGGGTGGAGGTGGTGGGGGTGGAGGTGGTTGGGGTGGAGGAGGTGGTGGGGGTGGATGTGGTGGGGGTGGTGGTTGGTGGTTGGGGGTGGAGGTGGATGGGGAGGAGGAGGTGGAGTGGGGAGGAGGAGGAGGTGGATGGGGAGGGAGGAGGCGGTGGATGGGTGAGGAGGGAGTTGGATGGGGAGGGAGGAGGAGGTGGGATGGGGGTGGTGAGATGTCAACTACCTCGCCTGGTATAGGTTCGATCCTGTGTCCTGGATTTTGCGTGTGTCTCTCTCTCCCCGTGGTCATGTGGATTTTTCTGCGGTGCTCTGGGTTTTCCCTGCACATTTATAAACACGTGTTTTTAGGGGATTTGGCTGCGATATATTTCCACGCGATAAGCCACTTCATTGAGATATAATTTGTGGCCACTTCTGAAAAGGAAGCTAATAGCTCAGTGGGCCTTACCTGGTAAATGAAAAATGGATAATATTTTTTAAAATTGTTCAGGCTTACTTGGAGCAATTCTTCCAAGCAAGCCTGATGGATGATGATGGGTGTCGCCATTTTGTGCTTTTTTTTGTGACCTTTGCCCTGAACATCCCGACCATCGTCGCCGTGAACATTGCTTTGATGACCGTGATCGCGGCCATTTCCATGACCACCAGTGTGACCGTTGCCATGACCACCGTGACCGTAACCGCCGTGCCCATCGGTGTGACTGTGACTGTAACCGCCGTGACCGATCTCTGCCGCGTCTCTCACGGCCGCAGCGGCGCCGGGCGAGGACTCGCGCGACCAGGAGAAGGCCCTCATGGACGTTCACGAGACTCTGCCCGAAGGACCCTCCATGCACGTGGTCGTGACGAACCTCGACGAGCGTACCAAGCTAGGTACACGTCATCAGCGTTGTTTGTTTGTTGTCGTCGTTGTTTCGGCCGATGTCTTTGTCAGCATCGTCGTCGTCATCGCTGCCGCCATCATCGTCTCTCCATCATCATCAATCGCTAAATTAGCTGAGGCCCCCAAACACCCCATCATCATCATCAACAACATTGTCATCATCATTGTTCCCGTAGCCTATGCTCTTTAGGTCCACATTGTTCGGATCAAAGGATTATTGTTATCAATAGTTTTATCGTTATCATCATCGTCATCAATAGTGCCTGAACACCTCAACATCATCATCATTACGTTCTTTATCATCATTACCATAGACATCATCATCATCGTTAACATACACATCATCATTACCTTCGATATCATCATTATTATCATTGCCATTGTTAACACCTTCATCATCATTGCCATCATCATCTTTATTGTCATGAGCACCTTCGTTATCATCAATCCCTAGACATCATCACCATCACTATTGTCATTGCCATCGGATTGGCATTGTCTCAAAGTGCTTGCGCACCCCCACACTAATGGTCGAAACCCGCTCAGAGTTTGCTGTTTTTAACAAATTAAACACAAATGCCGCTGCATGACTCGCGTCCGAAGGCGGTTTGGCCCATGGGCCAGTGTGGAACAGCTGAGTTGCACCAGGGCAAAGTGGGGGGGGGGGGGGAGGGGTCGGGTGTTGGGGGGGTAGGGGGGCGCGGAGCGAAGGGGGGGGTGGGAGGAGGGGGGGCAGTGGAATTTTTTTGAAAAATTTTACTGACGTCATTTGCAGACAAGAACATTTCTAGTAAAAAAAAAACAACCCACGTTTTCTAAACTTTATTTTAATCGCTACTTAGAGCTGTATTTGAATTTCTCAATTGAAACAAAAACAACTTTTAATCTCATTTTATCTCCATTTTTGCATCACAATAAAGGCTCTTTTTGGGTCGGGTCGTCACGTGTTGTATAATGTCAACTTTTTTTTTATTGCTATAACCCCTCCACCACCCAGCGACAGAGCCAATCAAGGGGGGAGGGAGGGGAGAAGGTTAAAAAGCCCAAGCAGAAGAGACAATTTTGTCCCACGTTCCGCTGGAAATTCCACCCAACACCATCAGGTGTTCACGTCATGCCTACAACGCCGATCTCAATCAAAAGTAACCAATTACCAATCTCGACATTGGTAGTGAAAGCCTACTGTCGGCGTCGCATGACGGTGGTCATGGTCACGGCCCGCGGAAGTGGATATTGTAGAGCTACTTCCCAGATAAAACATTTCTTCAAGTGACCTCTTGTCCGCACACAGTTAAGTGGGGGGTGGGGGGGCAATACTTCCTCACCCACTCGGTATATAAGAGCAATGTTCGTCGCACAACAGCCAAACCCACATTTTTAATTTTCACAGCTGGAATTTGGCAGAATCAAATTGAATGTAATGGGGTTTTTGTGCAGTTATCGGTGATTGGGCCATCGCCTTACTAGGCTTGAGAAGCCGGTCTAATTTAATGAAACTTGGATTCGAACTCAGTGGTGTCGGCATCTCTGACCACTTAGTCACCCGGCCGCTTCAGGTTGTATTTCATTTAAATGTTTTTCAACCGAGAGATAAAAATTCTAACCGTATGTAAAAAAAAATCCAAAATAAAACGCTCCAATCGTTCACGAGGCATCCACTGTACAATGGAAGTCCTCAAGTCAAGGGTCCTAAGCACGTTGCCGCGGGGACAGGGGTCAAGCGTTAACCACGAGGGGTCGCCATGGAGACGCGGTCCTGAGTGCTCCTCTCAGGTGATTCAAGGGGATCATTCCCCGACATTCCCTCTGGACGTTGAAACACCGCGAGCGGGGGAAGGGGGAGGTAGCCGAGTGATTCACGATGGTCGTGTCTGAAACCACGAGCCGTCGCGGCTAGGATCCTGGGTTCGAATCCTGGGTTCGGCCCGCCCCGACCGCAGCGGTTAAGCCGAGTTTCTCGAGTTGCAGCAGAGTTGGTGTTCATCTTCTTGGTTCTTTCGGTAAAGTCACGTAGAAGGGAAATAATAAAATAATGAAAATCAAACATAATGAAATAATTCTCACGACGTTTCGGCCACAACGCAAGCAGCCGTCCTCAGGTGACGCTGTCTCCCCGACAGACCTGGTCTTCACCTGAGGACGGCTGCTTGCGTTGTGGCCGAAACGTCGTGAGAATTATTTTATTATGTTTTATTTTTATTATTTTATTACTTCCCTTCTACGTGACTTTACCGAAAGAACCAAGAAGATGAATCCCTGCAGTCACGAAAGCTTTAAATCGAAATTTAAAAAGAGTTGGTGTTCTCGGCCTGGTCAACGGTGACTGCAAAAAAAAAAACATCACATTTTATTTGCTTCTGCACTTAAATTGGTTCTACATTCTATCTCTGAGAATTAAATACAGCGAGTAAATGCGACGAAATCACTCCCTGTGGCAAAGGTGGGTAGGAAAGTGCTGCCCTCTGCTGTGTGTCGACCAGAGGTCTCTTGAAGGGATCTCAGAGGTAGCTCTGTGACATCCTCTTCCTTGGGGCCATTCCCTAACAAGAATGACTGCGCGCACAAAAACATGTCCGTAAAATAATCATCGGTGTCGTTGTGGGGACTATCAATAGTTATATAGATTGACAGACAATGTCCCCTTCACACACACGTGTCTATCCACGTGACAAATACAATTATTTATTACACAACCAATTGGACCCGTAGCCTTCTGGAAGTGTATTATTTCGGCAGCATCCGTTCTGTACAAGCAAACTCCGGACCGAATGTTGAATACGGTCCAGATTTTGCTTGAATGAGTTCTGAAATGTCGGGAGTTACTTTTGTTCCTCTTCATCTCCCCGTGACTCCCTTCCCCTGCCCGTGTCTCCCCGTGTCTCCCTGTCGTGTCTCCAATCCCCTGCCCGTGTCTCCCTGTGTCTCCCTGCCCGTGTCTCCCCATGTCTCCCCGTGTCTCCCTTCCCCTGCTCGTGTCTCCCCGTGTCTCCCTGCCGTGTCTCCCTTCCCCTGCCCGTGTCTCCCTTCCCCTCTCCGTGTCTCCCCGTACGTCCCTTAACCTGGCCGTGTCTCCCCGTGTCTCCCCGTGTCTCCCCATGTCTCCCTTCACCTGCCCGTGTTTCCCCGTGTCTCCCTTCACCTGCCCGTGTCTCCCCGTGTCTCCCCGTACGTCCCTTAACCTGGCCGTGTCACCCTGCCGTGTCTCCCTGCCGTGTCTCCCTGCCGTGTCTCCCTGCCGTGTCTCCCCGTGTCTCCCCGTACGTCCCTTAACCTGGCCGTGTCTCCCTGCCGTGTCTCCCTTCCCCTCCGTGTCTCCCCGCACGTCCCTTAACCTGGCCGTGTCTCCCTGCCATGTCTCCCTTCCCCTCCGTGTCTCCCCGTACGTCCCTTAACCTGGCCGTGTCTCCCTGCCGTGTCTCCCTTCACCTGCCCGTGTTTCCCCGTGTCTCCCTTCACCTGCCCGTGTCTCCCCGTACGTCCCTTAACCTGGCCGTGTCACCCCGTGTCTCTCTTCCCCTGCCCGTGTCTCCCCGTGTCTCCCCTTGTCTCCCTTCCCCTCCCCGTGTCTCCCCGTGTCTCCCTTCCCCTGCCCGTGTCTCCCCGTGTCTCCCCGTGTCTCCCTTCCCCTGCCCGTGTCTCCCCATGTCTCCCTTCCCCTGCCCGTGTCTCCCCGTGTCTCCCCGTACGTCCCTTAACCTGGCCGTGTCTCCCTTCACCTGCCCGTGTCTCCCCGTGTCTCCCTTCCCCTCCCCGTGTCTCCCCGTACGTCCCTTAACCTGGCCGTCTCTCCCTTCCCCTGCCCGTGTCTCCCCGTGTCTCCCCGTACGTCCCTTAACCTGGCCGTGTCTCCCTGCCGTGTCTCCCCGTGTCTCCCCGTGTCTCCCCGTACGTCCCTTAACCTGGCCGTGTCTCCCCGTATGTCCCTTAACCTGGCCGTGTCTCCCCGTACGTCCCTTAACCTGGCCGTGTCACCCTGCCGTGTCTCCCTGCCGTGCCTCCCCGTGCAGCGTTGGGCCACCTGAGCAAGGCGGTGTGGCGGCACGAGGATGCGGTGCGCACCGCATCCTCTCTGGGGAGGCTCGGCGACCTGCAGAACTTCCTGGCCACGGCGCGCGACCAGGCGAAGACGCGGCTCGCCAAGTTCGAAACCGACGGCGGCTTCATCAACTCGTCGGAGGCCCCCGAAATCGCCCGTGCGTATTCCTGTGTGTGTGTGTGTCTCTGTGTGTGTGTGTGTCTCTGTGTGTGTGTGTGTGTCTCTGTGTGTGGGGAGAGGTAGTGTAGCGGTTGGCGCGCTGCGCTATGAACCTGGCGACCCGGGTTCGATTCCCGCTCACGGCCAACACCAGTGACGATTATCTGAACCGGTCCTGGGCCTCCCCTAGGTCGACTCAGCCTTAAAATAAGTACTTGGCGCTGTGTGTAAACATCGTCACTGGGGAGACAAAGGCGGCCGGGCGTGGTGTTGGCCACCCACCCCCTCGTGTACCGTTCCGGCCTTCATAGGTGCTCGCTAACAGCACTTGCCCCTACAGTCTGTTAAGGCTATACGGGGGATCTTTATCTTTGTCTCTGTGTGTGCGTCTCTGCGTGGGGAGTGGTAGCGTTAGGGGTTAGCGCGCGCTGCACTACGAACCTGGCAAACCGAGTTCGATTCCCACTCGCGGCCCAAACCCACGAAGAAAATCTGAACTGGTCCTGGACCTCCCCTAGGTCGACCCGACCTTTAAATGAGTACCTGGTACGGTGCGTAAACATCGCCATTGAGGTGACAAAGGCGGTCGGGCGTGGTGCTGGCCACCCACCTCGTATACCACGTCGCTAACAGCACTTGCCCTAACAGTATGTTAAAGGCTTTCTGGGGTGTCTTTGTGTGCGTGTGTGTGTGTGTGTGTGCGCGCGCGCAGGTATGTGTGTGTGTGTGTGTGCGGGGGTGCGTACGTGGGCTGTTGTTGAGGTTCGTGTTTTTGAGGGTACGCACGTGAAGCGGCTGTCGACAACTTGGCAAAGCAAATCGAAATTCCAGGGCCGTGTGTCGGCCGCCGCGTTTGCTCAACTGCAACGTTTGCGTCGCCAACTCTCGCTGTCCCTCGATGCGTCACGATCCATCAATCCCGCACGCCGATCTCTTTGCTCCATCTCTACGGCGGTGGTCATCCTCTCGGGGCGCGTTTTTCACCTCCGGCTGCCACTCCAACTCCATCATCGGAATCTTGATTTAGACTGGAGGAATCCGATGAGCTACGAAGCTCCTTTTCACAGCAGATGTCCAGGCGGGCGGGGGCGGGTCAGCAAGTTACAATACTGTGGATCTTTGTCTTTGTGTGTGTGTGTGTTTAAGAGAGGCAATGTAAGCGTGTTTTAGCACTGTTGGCTGCGTATGGTACGCAATAAATTCTACATTTCATACAAAGACACATTGACACAAAGACAAAGGTTCACAAACCTCACAGGTTATTATTTTTGTTTTGCCTGGTTAAATAAAGGTGAAATAAAAATGAAGGCCAGCAACCCCTCGATGAGAGTTCTGAACGAATTCTCCGTTGCATGATGACGCGGCGCCAATGGCGCGACTGGGAATGACGTCATGGAGGGGGGGGGGGGCGAGGGAATTGCCGCAAAAACAAAACGTGATCGAATGTGTTTCGCCCTCTCTCATTTCGCCAAAAACAGCGGAAACCCATCACAACCCAGAACTGAAGCCCCCGGTGTTCGACAAAGTGGAGGGCACAGACATCTTCCGCCGGCTGGTAACACGCCGCATCTCCATCTCGCACCTCGTTACATCGTCGTCATCGATAATAGTTTTTTTACCCTTTTATCTGGCAACAAAACTGACACCTTTTGTTGCCAGATAAAAGGGTAAAAAACCAATTATCATATTTTTCTACTGGCAAATGAGGTTCCAATGATGTATCGTCGTCATCTTCAGTGCCGCCGTTGTCATCGTCATAATATTCAGTGTTGTAATCATCATCATCATTGGTGTTATCATCGACCGTCGCGTCTTCATCATCACCATTGTCATAGACGTTATTGTCATCATCGTTTACAATGACCAGTGTTATTGTCATCATCATCAATGTCGTCGTCATCACCATCATTGTCATCATCAGTATGATCATCATCATCGTCAAGTAATCGCAAAGGCTGCACCACAGAGCAGGGTCCGTGTGGGTCGCCCTCTCATCGTCCGCTCGGTCCTCATGACGTGACCTCCTGACCCCCCCCTCGGCGGTCACATTGTGTTGATTGTCACGCGTGGCTCGCCATCTCACCGCTGCGTGTTGTCGTCTCTCCGTGCGCCCAGGGCCCCCTGTCGGTCTTCTCGGCCAAGCAGTGCCTGAGCAAGCCTCGCAAGGTGCACCTGTCCAAGCCAGCGGAGGGATACGGCATGCGGCTCGGCGGTGATTCGCCCGTCCGCGTCGTGCTGGTCCAGCCTGGGAGCGCCGCCATGGTAAACGAGACGCAACGTCATTTTAACCGCGCTCAACTTTTAACCTCCTCCTCGAAGGCGGCACGGGCGGAACCTATCGGCCGCATCATCGGAAACCTCGTCGGCAGGCCGATACGCGCATCGCCTTCTTCGTGAATGAAAAATTAAAAGACACGAGCCAGAGCAGTGTGATTGTAGGCCGTGGAACCCAAACTTTAGTCCAGACCGTGAATCCATAGAGTGGTACATGGTGATGATCGATCGAGATACACACAGATACACTGAAGACGACAAGCCAGAGTCGTGTGATTGTGGCCATGCGACCCAAACTTTGGACCGTATTGTAAACCCACTGTGGTCTGGCCTCTTTCAATGGAGGAGGAGGAGGAACAGCGACACGACACGAACTCTCTCTCTGCTGAAGCACTCTGGTCGTGGCCAACAGCAGCAGGCCTCTACACTTTCACATTTAGCTCATTTCCACTACACACACAAGAATAAAACAGAACCATGTTACATGTGTGGCTTGAGCAAAAATACATATATATGCTTGACGATATCAATACATTTTGTTTCCAATTTAGCTTTTATGTAGCCAGGTGGCTCGGTGATGGAGCGAGCGGCTCACAAACCCTGTTCGGAGGGTGGGGGCGGGACGTGACTGAGCCCCATCATCTCTCCGGGGTCGATAAAAACGAGTACCGCTTTGTGGATAAGTCAACGGTCGGTGGCCCTATTGACCTGCCTCACCCAGGTTGACCCTGGCAATCCTGAGGCTCGATTTCAAGCAACGGCCGCCAACTTCATTGTCGAGCGACATCCGAATCAGTCCTGGACCCGCCCTCGTCGACCAGCGTGGTGAATTAGCGTCGCGTAACCCCCGCGACCCCGCACGACGTAGAGGTGGCCCCCCTTCATCCAGCAGTGGAGTGGCACGTGCGTTCGCGATGGCGACCCGTCGCCTTGATCGGTGACGGGATCAAATCCATCCTTTTAATGCTGCATCGATCACGCGAATGGACGGCCTGATGGGGACCGGCTGCTCACCGGAATACGATCGATTTAGCGGAATTATGAACGGCGCGTTTAAAATGAACGTTTGCCAAGAAAGTTTCGGTGTGCCGACGCTGATTGATTGTAATCGGGCCCGGCGTTGTGAAGAATGATGGCCGCCGTATCCCTCGGCAGGTTCATTAAAATGAAAAAGTAATTTGGTGGCGCGGGACTGGCTGGGTGTACGCGAAGCCCGTTCAGGAATTGTAATCGCTATTTGGCTCGCTCGTGTGTTTAAAACGTGCGACATTCCCGCACACCGGGCCAACGTAGAACATCGATATAATTTACATCGGTCGCCCATTCACTCGCTCTCACTCTCCCCAGCTATTGTGGATATGATTAAACTGATTACTTGGTGGTGATGCTGCTGCTGTTGCGTTGGCAGTGACGTGAAATCAACACTTAACAACTATTCAACTCGTTCGTCAATAACCACACCACCCTGTGTGTGTTGCCTTTTAAAAGGGAAAAAAAACCATCACAATTATCAGAATTATTTTTAAAACTATTATAGTTTCCCCCCCCCCCTTTTTAAAGGCAAATTCGGTTATAATCGAATTTTCGGACCAGGTCCCATCTTCATGGCACAACGGATGCCCATAACGTCATCTTTTGTTTTTTTAAAGGCATTTCTGTCGACGAATGCCGAGTCGTTGTTGTTGTTTGTTGCTCGTGCAACGCTACTGCCGTCGCAGCGTCACCAAAATACTGGACAAGATGGCGGCCGCCCTAACAACCGGCTGCCCCCCCGCACTCCGCTCCCCCGCTCCCCCGCTCCCCCACTCACCCCCACTCCCCCACTCCCCCACACCCCGACACCTCCACACCCCCCACACCCCCACACCTCCACTCCCCCACACCCCCACTCCCCCCCCCCCCCCCCCCAGCGATCGGGCATCAAGGAATGTGACTACATCATCGGGGTCGGAGGTCAGGACTGCCGCTGGTTGGGTCAAGCGGCCGTCGCCGACCTCATGACCCAAGCCGGGATGGCTGGGGTGGAGGTGGAGGTCGTGACCCCGCTGAGGTTGCTCACCTTCAGCGAGGGCTCGCCGGTGAGGGATTCGGACGTAGAGGGTGGCGGCGCGCGATGATCATGATCATGATGATGATGTGGGTCACGGTGTCCCCGTGTGCGTGTGTGTGTTGGCCACCCACCCCCTCGTGTGCCGTACCATGCCTTCACAAGTGCTACTCGCCAACAGCACTTGCTCCTACAGTCTGTTAAGGCTATACGTGGGGTCTATGTCATTGTAGTGTCGTGGTTACGAACCCGGTGACTCAAGTTTGATTCCCGCTAATGGCCGACACCAGTGGCGATTTATTTGAAACGGTCCTGGGCCTCCCCTAGGTCGACTCATTTCAGGCTGAGTAGCTGGTGCGTTGTGTAAAACATCACCACTGGGGAGACAAAGGCGGCCGGGCGTGGTGTTGGCCATCCACCTCGTCGTGTGTCGTGCCGGACTTCATAGGTCCTCGCTAACAGTCAGTGGTGCATGTTTACACACCGCACCAGGTGTTCATTTGAGGCCAAGTCGACCTAGGGGAGGCCCAGGACCGGTTTCGAAATTTTTCACCGGTGTTGGCAATGAGCGGGAATCGAACTCGGGTCGTCGGGTTCGTTGGGCAGCGTAGCGCTAACCGCTCCCCACACTCTTACAAACACCCCCTTACACACACACACTCACTCACACACTCGCACACTCGCATACTCTCTTGTACTCGCACTCACACCCTCTTGACACTGTTTGGGTGGACCGAGGCGGTTCACGACTGCCGCGCCGGGAGATAGGAGATCGACCCGGTGACCTCTGGCTATCACGTCCGGTGCGCTGCGCACCCGTTGCGCTCCGGCTAATAGCCTCGAACATTTTGTTGTCAGTAAATTAGCTTCCTCCCGAGAACGGTAAATAAATAAATAACACCTGATTCTCGTGAAATATTTAACTCATAACCTTGAACTGCATGTGCTTTCATTTCCACGGGGGGGGGGGGGTGGGATATTACATTATTTTTTATTTCCCCGGTGTATTTATGGCTTTGAAAGACTTGGCAGCCGATTTGAAGATGCGTTTTATTTGCGCCGAGGTGCATCTCTCCGTTGTAAGCTGTCTTTGATGAAGAGACCAGCTGTGTGTGCTGCGTCTGTGTGGTTATGTCTCGGGAGGGGGGTGGGGTGTAGCGGTTAGTGTTGCTGCGCTGCGGACCCGGCAACCCGAGTTTCGATTCCCGCTCACGGCCACCAACACCAGGGACGATTATCTGAACCGGTCCTGGGCCTCCCCTAGGTCGACTCAGCCCTCAAATGAGTACCTGGTGTGTAATCATTGCCACTGGGGAGACAAAGGCGGCCGGGCGTGGTGCTGGCCACCCACCCCCTCGTGTGCCGTGTCACCCTTCTAAGGTGCTACTAGCGAACAGCACTTGCCCGCAACGGTTTGTTTCGGGCTATACAGGGGCGGATCTTTTATCTTTGTTTACGTATAAACCCGGCCTTAGACGGGCACCTGGTGCGGTGTGTAAACATCATCGCTGGGGAGACAAAGGCGGCCGGGCAGGCGTTGGTGCTGTCCACTCGCACGTTCGCCGTGCCGGTCTTATTCGGCGCTCGCTAACAACACTTGCCCCAACAGTCTGGTGAAGGCTATATGGGGCGTCTTTGTATGTGTGTTTTGAGCAACACACACACATACAGTGGCGAGCGATGATTTTGATTGCCAGTGAGTTTGATTCCCACTAACGGTAAACATCGGTGACAAATATCAGCACTGGTCCTTGGACTTTCCCCGGAGGTCTCCAATCGGCCTTTAAGGAGAACCTGGTGCACCCTGTAAATATCATCATTGGGGAGACAAAGGCGGGTGGGCGGGCAGGCGTAGTGCTGGCCACCCCCCACCCCCCTCGTGCGCCACAGTGCCGGCCTTCATAGGTGCTACTCGCTTAGCAGCACTTGCCCCGACAGTCTGGTAAAGGCTACACGGGGCATCTTTGCCTTTGTAAATCTCATGGCCTTGTATTTATGTCTTGTTGACTCAAGCAACCATTAATTTCACTCCTTGCGTTATTTACAACCGCCCTTTGCTCTCGCGATATTTTTTTTTTACACATCAACACTTTTATTATTATTTTTGGTGGCGGGCGTGGGGGGGGGGACTATTTATGACTATCAATGTTCTGAGGAAACGCATATAAAATGCTCATAAATGTATAATCGTAGGCCGCGTTCGATGGGGGGTGGATGTCTCTCTTCGTCAGTGTTATGTCAACGCATTTTATTGGAGCAAGAGAATTGGTTTCTTTTGGCCCAGTCCACAGGCTTTGAGACACGCACAAATACAAAGAACCCCCCCCCCCCGTATGTAGCCTGCACCGGTTGTTGCGGCAATTTCTGTTAGTGAGCACCTATTAAGGCTGACGCGACGAGCGAGGTAGTTGTGTGGATAGCACCACGACCGACCACCTTTGTCTCCGCAGCGCTGATGTTAACACCACACCAGGGTACTACTCATTTATGGATGGACCTAGGGGAGGCCCAGTGCAGATTCTGATATCACTAGCCACTGATGTTAACCATGGCCAGGAATTGAACAGAGGTCATTGGGTTCATAGTCAAGTGTGCGAACCACTGTCATACCACTCCCCGCCATGTGCAGCGGTGGCTTTTTCTGCTGGCAGTGACCTTGGCAAGAAATTGCAGGGCTGCACCTTTTACCTTTTTTAGCTTCACAAAACTTCGCTGCGCTGTGAAAACAATAATGGTTTCTCGTGGCTGGGCCGCTTCCTCGGACTGACATCGGCTCCTTTCCGGCGCCGTTCGATGATTGCCGACCTCTGACCCCGCCCGTGTTTTTCCCACCGCCGCCGGTCATCTTCAGGAGCAGCGGCGGATCGACAGCAGCCCCAGGCCGCTCGCAACGGGCACCATCACGGGCGCGTCGACGCTGACGAGCGGCGAGCGGGTTCGCGGGCGCAAGACCCTGCGCGACAAGGTGTCGTCGCTCTTCGGGCGCAAGAAGAGCCGCCCAAAGAGTGTGCCCGGCACGCTGAGCAGCATGTTCGACAGCACCAAGGACTGGCGCGGGTACTGACGCGCGCGGGTCGACCTGTGGCGCCGGACGAGCCGTCGGAAAAAACGAACCGATTTCTTACGCGCCTGTCGCCTGCAGAGCGTGAATGTCGACCGCTTAGGATTGTTGCGGAATTGCATGCGAACGATGTTACTTTGTGCCTTGAGGATGACGGAGATGGCGAGACTGTGGGCGAGATGATGGTAAAAAAAAAAAGCAATAAAAACGAGATGATGACGGGACGGGGACGCGGTACGGGGAGGAGGGGTGGTGGCGAAGAATCGTTTTTTGTATCGATTTTTTTGAGCACGAGTTGCAACAATTGATCGAATCGCTGGGTCGGTGAATTGTTGTGCGTCAACCGAACAGCCCTGGTTGCTGTGCAGGCAGTGGCAACTGCACACGGCTCGGGTGCCGCTAGGGTTCCACGGCCGACAATCCGCCATTAGTCCACCCCTTTTTTGCCACCTTAAGTCTACCATTCGACAGGGGGTCTCGAACTTGAACGGCGTGCGTGCCAGTGTAGGCCGCACGTATGCGACCGCGTTCCGTGATATTATTTAACAGCGGATTGGACGGCCTGCAAAGCTAGACTGCGGAAACCACCCTCCCCCCCTCCATAGGGACTTGATGTACCGGATCTGTGCCGGGTCTGTTCCCTTTGTCGTTTGAATTCTGGGTCTTCACTCTGTGGTAATGCCACAAGGTGGCCCTTGTTGCTACCGGCAGCGCCGTTCAATGAATAAATAAAGCGTCAAAATCCGACGTTCGTTTCTCGGTCACGTGATAAAAACTCATTTGTCTTTCTCAGAAACTCGAAGTTTCATACCTTCAAACGAGATGACTCCTTTTTCTTAAAGAAAAGAAACTTTAAAAACGAATACAAAATAATATTGTTATTATTATATGAATTGTTGCTGTTTTAATATATTTTTTTAAATGTCATGTAAAAAAAGGTTGGGAGGGGGTGGAAAAAAGAACGCGCCGAACGCAATCGCTCTCGTGGTATGGTTTTGTCTGTGGTCGACGGCTGTAACTGATCGATTGCGGTCACAACTTTGAAGGCGATGACCGTGGCACCGGCATGTTTTTTTGTCGGAGCTTTAAGATGCCTTCACCGTGCTCGCACTCACGGATTCTTCACACGACTGCGGTTGTGTTTGTACCGATAGATTGACACGATCGGCAGCGTTTGTATGCGTGGTCAACCTGCTGTTTACTTGCATTAATCTTTTTCTTTCTTTCAAATGTCCATGTTATTTATTGATTGCATTTGTTAAGGCGCTGGTGCAGGACCCTTCAAAAGACATTTGACTGTTCATTAAAGCAAAAGTGGCCTTGGGCAGGGACGTCGTGGCTCAGAAGAGAGACGATGGCCGGTGGTCAAGGTTGAGGACAGAGTGGCAGCCAAAGGAGGGAGCACTGCCCAGGAGGCATCGATCGTGGAGATGAAGCTATGAAATGGGCTCGTGTGTAGGATCCAGACAGATTTTTGGAAGATGATGATGGCTTGGTAGGAGGCCTTCATGTAGCAGTGGATAGATCATAGCTGATAATGATGATTACTAGATTAGAGGGAAGTGTGCCCAGTGTGTCTTGATGGTCGTGGCATCTAAACTGAACCTAAAATTTACCATGAATTAAACCTGTTCCTTTAATTGCCTAGGAAAGTCCCCTCTGAGTCCAATTCAATTCTTTTTTCAGGAGGGGTCCTGCACTGGTACGTTTGTAGAATTAATTTAAAATGAGAGTTTAGCTTCATGTGGGAGGAAATCGGAGCATGCAGAGGAAACGCACCACGAGCAAGGCGTGAGACACGCAACGTTTGCATCCTTCGCTTGCCCCTTGCGGAGCCACATGCCTACAACAACTTGGCACGCTCCGGTCGTATCTCATCCAAATCCGTGACCAGGCTCAACGCCTTCCGGTCTGACAAGATCTGATGAGCGGGAGGGCACTTGCCTGATCTCGCTGGATCTCAGAAGCTAAGCTTCTGAGCCTGGTTAGTATTTTGGATGTGAGACCAACCTGCCAATACAGGTGGTAATATGGCTTGAACTATTATGCAGTGTCCAGAATGTAGCAGCACTCTTTTTAACAAGAGTCCGGAACAGAGCACGGGCAATTTAAAATAAATAAAAAAGAGGGATGGTGGTGGGGGCACGGAAATTCCAGCGGACGAAAGCCCGAGGTGCGGTGTTCACGGGGCAAGGGGAAAGGGGGGAGAGGAGGTGGGCTCACCTACGCCACTACGAACGTAGGGACAGCGGACGGGACCATGGATTTGGTTTTTTGGGGGGGAAGGGAAGGTCAAGGGGGAAAAAAGAAAAGAGCGGTGGGAGTGGGGGCAGATTCTTGAATATTTCAGTTTTACCCCCTTGTATGCATGGTGCGGTTTTCTTTTGAATTCCTCCCACACGAGACCAAAGATTAATCAATTGCATTGGCCAAACATTCAATTGTTTTGTGGAAAAGGGTATTGAGACTTGGTGAAGCATTCCAGGGTAAGTATGGGTATTTTTTTTACTTTGACCGCATCACTTCTATCTAGGGTTGCCACCTGTCCTGGTTTTCCGAGGATTGTTCTCTATTTGAGGTGAAATCTGGAAGTCTTCCTGTGACATTAATAATACACCACTCAAAACACGATATTTACCTAGAGTTCTACCCTCTCCTATGATTGTGTGATATTATTTTTTATCATATGTCCCGATTCTTGGTACCAAAAAGGTGCCAACCTTACTTTCACGTCTGGTTCTATCCTGGGTTTAGCCTGTGGCCTTGTAACCTATGCTCATATAAAGCCTACACAAGGCCCTGAATAGAATATTAAGGTGGTCCCCATCAGAATTTTTCTCAGAACCATCCCTGTAAACTCCGGGAGCCTTAATTGTACCAAATTTAACCAATGCATTTGCTCAGGCCCTCGGGAAAATGGCATGGGTGTTTTCAGCCCTCTTTGACTGTACCTTAAGCTTCAATAAAAAATGCCCTTGTGTTGCTAAGGAACAAAACATATATTCGGATGGGATTTTTAAAATTGCAAACTAACACATTCCTGCGGAGGGAGCTGGTAGGAACGTTGGGTTGCTTGGTCAATGGCCAGGGTCAACGGCGGGGTGGTGTATTCCGCAAATATGGCCGACTGTGAGGGCGGGCACAAGCCGGCGTGAGTAGGTTAAACGTTGAGTTTTATAAGGGCACCACGGGGTGACCAGCCCATCCCCACCCAGCCCCTGCCAGCCCCTCCCCACCCATTTTTGGATGCAGGACGGACAGACACAATAATCCCCTATGGACTGTATAATTGCCTTTGTATTTTGAGCCACACATGTAGAGGCAAGTTTGGTTTAAACTGTAATGGAAATGATGTTTTTTTTCCATATAATATAGAACCATTTCTCAAGTCGCCTTTCAATTATATTTAAACATTTGTGATGACAATGTGGTGCATTTACACACGGTGAAATTAAATCTTTACTTTTTATATTTAAAAAAATATACAAAACATATGCTAAATAAATTCTAGATTTATATTAACCCCAAAGTTTATCTTTCAGCAAAGTTAATTGACTGTACTCAATGTTTGCCTTAAAGTATAACCTGTTTTGCACTTATTGGCTTTTGGGTTAATGGTTTAACAAATGTATATTCTGTAAAAAAAAATCCTAGTTTTACGTCATTTGCTCACAGTATTGTATGTATGGTACCTTTTAAAGTAGCTCCTTGCTGTGACATTGTGCAACATTTTCACGGTGTGTTTTGTAAGAATTATATCTAGATATCGTATATACGTTTTTTATTATTATGATTTCTGATACAAAAAAAATCTATTCATGAGCAGTCTTTCTTTAATTCAATGTGGCCAAATTTCAATTTTTAGAGATGCTGCCGTGGTGTGATGGTTGACACGGTGGACTTGTAATCCAGAGTCCGCTGGTTCCATCTCCTGAAACAATCCTGCGAGTTTCTTAAACCCCCCGCCACTGTCCACCCAGCAGTATAAATTAATATACCACGGTTAGTTAATTGGTAAGTCGTGTGTATGTGGTGGTGGGATAGGTTGTGGGTACTCCCACTTCTTACACGATGCTTGTCCAGCCTGGAAGAAGAGGCCAAGACTGGCAAGGGGCCTTCCAAAACTTCCTCTCGTTGGAGGCCCTGGTTGCCAGCATTGGCATGGGCAAGACTTTTAAGGGCTGTGCCTTTACTTGACATGTAATGCCAACAATATCTGTCTAAATCAGCTAATATAGTAGCTTAATTTCAATGATCAACGCTATCGAGAACTTCTTGCCTTTATATTATACTGTTTTGCAATGTATACTACTCGCTTCCTTCATGTGAAGAAATATGGCTTTTGGATCTCTCCCTAATTTACGAAGAGCATTAGAGAATACCGAGGCGAAATGAAATTATTAAATTTGGTCACTTCACTTTGCCGCCCTTCATTAAAGAAATATGGAGGCATAATACCGTAAAGTTAATGACATATATAAAGTGGTACGTTATGAAAGAAATTACCTCGCGGTCGAATTAGTTCTACAAGAGACAAGGTAGGAGTGAGAAAATGTTTTAGGAGCAGAATATTCAACGTGCACCTCGAGTGGCACGAATTACAATTCTGAATTTGACTCAATACCCTGCCTTACATTGCCCGTCATGGTACGTCAACGCTAACTGCTTAAAAATGAGCTAAACTTTTTGCGAATTAAGACGTTTTGCTCCACCGTTCTCAAAACAGACCCAATCGACCAAATTCCTACCCAATATCCCCCCCCCCCACCCCCCAGAATTTTCTCTATTTTTATTTAATTATTCGAAACGCACACTGCAATAAGTATAACCAGTAAAAACAAAGTTTTTCACTATAAATCCTTTATATGCGTGGCGGCTAGAGTCCTCTCGTCCTCTGGCTTGAGATGGCTGCCACCTATGGGTCAGATGATTGTCTGGCAGCATTAAACAATTGGTAATTAAATATTCTTTTTTTCCCCTAAAAAGTGTAAAATTTTGGACATTTTTTTTCACGAACATTGATTGTCACGCACAACGAGTCTGTGTGCAAAATGTCAGCTCGATTGGATCACGGGAAGTGGGTTAAAAAACGACCGAAAGATTTGCACGGTCCTAAGCAAGCAAGCGAACTTAATATAAAGGATTTAAAAATGAGCTAAACTTTTTGTGAATTAAGACGTTTTGCTCCACCGTTCTCAAAACAGACCCAATCGACCAAATCCCTACCCAATACCCCCCCCCCCACCCCCCAGAATTTTCTCTTATTTTAATTTAATTATTCAAAACGCACACTACAAAAAAAAGGAAAATCTCTTTAACAGCAATGGATTTGTTCTCGTATGCAGCCTCATCCTGTGTGTTCACTTGTCAACGTGTTTCTTTCCGAGCCGGTCTTGATCAATAAAGTGAGCACTGTTCTAAGCACCCGCTGCAATTGAATGTTTTGTTATAAATCACACGTGGGCATGGTCGCAGGCTCATTTGTCCAGAGTTGCTACGGATAATTTGACTTCATGTGACCCTTCTTGGTTCTTTCGGTAAAGTCACGTAGAATGGAAATAATAAAATAATACAAATAAAACATAATAAGATAATTATTTTATTATGTTTTATTTTTATTATTGGAAATAATAAAATAATAAAAATACAACATAAGATAATTATTTTATTATGTTTTGTTTTTATTATTGGAAATAATAAAATAATAAAAATAAAACCCGATACGATAATTATTTTATTATGTTTTTTATTATTTTATTATTTCCATTCTACGTGACTTCACCGAAAGAACCAAGAAGATGAATCCCTGCAGTCACGAAAGCTTTAAATCGAAATTCATGTGACCCATCCAGTTGCGCAGCATTCGAGTGTGCAGCTGCACTGGGAATCCCACGTGTCGGGGTGTTGGGGGGGTGGGGCAAGGGCAAGGTACCTGCCCGTGAAGAGTGGCCGGGAAAACTTGGCAAGGGAGAGGGAGGGGCCCACGAGGCAGTGGCGGCTCCTGCAAAATCTCTCAAGGGGGGGGCAAATGTCTGGATGATTGATAAGGATAAGGTCCACCCATGCAATGGATACATTAACAGCTTAAGCATGTAAAGGCAACTTCACTTCTTTAATATTAATGAAAAATAAAGTGACTCTTACAATACATCTTGTTTGTTTCTATACTCACTATTATTACAATCCACTCAGTTTCTTTTATTAAAGATTCCACTAGGTGGCGACAAATAATATTGTTGACTGAAACGTGCTTACGTATGATGACGTAAGCACGTTAGTGCGAGCCCTCCCGGAAGCCATAGAGAATGCATTGCAGCGCCCGCCGTTCGAAAAAAAACATCTTTGAATGTAAGTCTATGGGACCACACGGGGCGATTCTCAGCCAGAGTGAAATCGCCCAAAAAGAGGCGGTACTCCACAGAACGTGACATGACGCTGATTGGACTATATCCAGAGGCACAGTAACGGCTGAGATTGGTGGTGCGTCGCCCAATCGCCCTAACGAGGTGGCCCAGATGGCCCTCTTTAATTCGTTGTACACCCATGTCCTACCTTGCTATGCCACTGGACCCACATTTGTCCAAATAACTCAAAATAGACGTTTTATCAGGGGGAGGGAGGGACCCCTAATTTGAGCAAATATTTATTGCATTCTTTTTTTTATAGTTACATTTCCACTGTTCCATTGCAACAGTAATGCATTTTTGGAGAGGGGTGTGGAATGTTGTGTATTTGTGCGTGCGGCCGTGCGGTTGCGCGCTCTGAACCTGGCAAGCTAGTGCGGTGTGTAAACATCACCACTGGGGAGACAAAGGCGGCCGGGCGTGTTGCTGGCCACCCTCCCACTCGTGGCACCGTTTCCGGACTTCATAGGTGCTCGCTAACATCACTTGCCCCAACAGCCTGTTGAGGCTGTACGGGGGATCTTTGTTCATGTACGTGGACAATTCACCTGCCACTGGCGTGCAATTGCCTTTTATCTCTGTTATTTTGTAAATTACACTTGCAGCGCGCTACATTGGCTGTCAGCTGTTAGCGCAGGCCTTAATTGCAAGAGAGGCTCGCAAGTGGCAATGGGTAAAATCAATTTGATCGCTCAATTTACAACAACAATAACAACTGCAATGTATAAAGCGTCTGAATTCGACATCATATCAAGACTCCTTACGATACCCAGGAAGCATGAAACGTTGGTCCAACAGTTCCAACCACGTGAGAAGGGTGGCTTCATCTTCTTGGTTCTTTCGGTAAAGTCACGTAGAAGGAAAATAATAAAATAATAACACTAAAACATAATAAAATAATTCTCACGACGTTTTGGCCACAACGCAAGCAGCCGTCTTCAGGTGGAGAACAGGTCTGTCAAGTAGACAGAGTCTGAATGGCACGCCCCAGGCTTGGAGCGACTATTTATGCTGGGATGGAGGGGCGAAGAGCGCTTTGACAAAAAAAGGGGGTGGCTTGTTTACCGGGAACGAAAACAATTCCCTTGACTGGATTTTTTGTTTCATCCAGAAATGCCTCGCCGAGACTCAAAGACTCGTTTAGAGAACAATACGTTTAGAGAACAATACGTTTAGAGAACAATACGTTTAGAGAACAATACGACGATAAAAACAATTCTCTATCAGCCTCGATCTATGCAAATTGTGCATTATATACAATACTATAGTCATGTTCAACACAATGCCGAAATCAAATCTCAGGACAAATCAATTCCGGCCACCCAACACAAATGCCGACTGCTGGACTGTCTGGGTTTAACTTAGAAAAAGGTGGCAACCACATTGTCTGCCATCTCTGAGATACAAAACACGACAAAATAGAGCCAGAACCCAGGCCAGATACCTAACTTGCTGTGAACACCTGGGGTGGCATAACTTTTGCGGTTCTAATTCATGTCTGTTGCCAATGGACAGTGAATTATGTGATAACCATTTGAAATCAGTGTAAATTATCAAAAAACACCACTCATCCTTACATACTGCTAAAATGTTTTCTACCTTAGGTGGTACTAATTTCTGCTCTGGCCCTTGAACTAATTTCGTGGGAAGATGAACATATCTCAACATACTCGAAGAGGGGAGAAATGCATGAACACGTGTTGTCTTGAAATGTTTAGTATTCATCATCATCACCAGCAACCACGATTAATCCATTGCTGGATGAAGGCCTCCCTCAAGTGCCTTGTTATGCAACGGACAAAAACCGGGAATTTTGAAGTCCCGGGAAGATTTTCAGATGTCCCAGGACAGAAGCTACGCGAACAAGAGAGCGACCTAGCAACACCAGGCCACGTGTCAACCAGAGGTACGTCGTCCTGCATTGTATCCCATTAGGTGTCGCATTAATGCACTCTGTAGAAGAGGTATAAAGAAACGAAACTATATATCTTCTTGGTTCTTTCGGTAAAGTCACGTAGAAGGGAAGTAATAAAATAATAAAAATAAAACATAATAAAATAATTCTCACGACGTTTCGGCTACAACGCAAGCAGCCGTCCTCAGGTGAAGAATGAAACACCACCAAGCTTGGAGCGTATATTTAAGCTGGGTTGGAGGTGGAAGAAGAGCGCCTTGACAAAATAATTTGCATAGCAAGAGGAATTTAGCATATTTATGGGAAATGCGTAGGAGGTGGGCGGGGGGGTTTCAAAGTCATATTATGCCCATGCATTATGCAGGATTAGCAGCATCAAAGGGAGGGGGTAGGGGGTAGCATTAACAAAGGGAGGGAATGTTAATAGTATGTAGAAGCAACGAAACATGTGAATGGGAGAGCGGTGACAGGAGACCCGCAGCGGAGCAAATAATGCATTCCCTGTGGAGAACACAAGATACACAGTCAATGCCAGTGAGTGGACTGCGGTCTGAAAGTCACCGTAAACTTGAACAACAATCAGTTAAGATCCGAAATGGTTTATTACGTCCTTCCAATGATTGCTGAGCCAGAATCCATCTTCTCGGTTGAAATTTATTTGGCCAGGTAAGGCTATATACAGCTCTTTTTAAGAAGCGACCTGGCCACAATTGACAGCTCAAATAAGTGGTGAATCATCATGTGGAAATGTGTCGTAGCCAAACACTTTAAACGCACGTTGATGTTAATTGTGGAGCGAAAACACGGAGGACCGGGGGAAATCCACGCGACCACGGGGAGAGAGAGAGAGAAAAACGTGCAAACTTCAAATATAAAGGTGCCAGGGTTGGGATTGAACCCACAACTAAACCCAAAACCCGCCTATCGCCACAAAATTACGGGGACGTCACCACGCCGCCTGTGTCAAGCCAGGTGCACTTTGAGGCCACGTGAAGTGTCGAAGGGCTCGCTGCTGGCAGGAGGTCACGGGACAGAGCCAGGAAAGTGCAGTGGGTCGACCGACCGAGATGACCGGCAGATGCAGCAGCTGTACCCCCTACTGTGCCACCTTGCTGAATTTTATCCGCCCGGCGCTCCGCTCGTTGTTGTTAGCCTCGCTCCTCTGCCCTCCGTTGCTGTTGAGAGGGCGACTGCCTCCAACTGCCGAGTAGCAGCAGCGTCCTTCACAAGCCTCCTCCTCCACAGAGCCCAATCTTGACACCGCTGGTACCGCTCATCGGCAAGTCCACTCAGCTCCACATCCTCCCGTACCGCATCAGTTCCATCTAATCTACAGCCCGTGCCGTGGCCCCCCCTCTTTGCGGCCAAACAGAAGCTGCTTGGGCATGCAGTGGCTGGGCATGCGGGCTACACGACCCAGCAAACGCTGCCTTTCAAGGATTTGTGAGCTGATAATTGTTTTTTTACCCTTTTATCTGGCAACAAAACTGACACTTTTTTTTAATTACAGCTTTTAAGGAAAGCTGTCTCGGGTGTGGACCAATCAACGTCAAGGACAGTGCATACATTATCAGAGTTATGTTTTTTGTTTGCATTACGACTGCAGGTATTGTGGTCTATGCAAACATGACTCCTTGTAAAAAAAAGGTGTCAGTTTTGTTGCCAGATAAAAGGGTAAAAACCCCAATTATCATATTTTTCTACTGGCAAATGAGGTTCCAATGGTGATTTGTGAGCTCCTCGCACAATTCAGCCCGCAAGTTAAACCCAGGATGGATGGTATGCATGCCTGCCTCAAAGATGTTGGCATTGATCAAACATTCCAATGCATTCAAATGCTGTAAATTTACCTGGAAATTACCCCCTTTTCCCTTCTGCTAAAACCTGGCAGGACCCTCTTGAAAGAGAGGATTGAGGCTTTACTGGATGACAAGCAAAATGATGTTATAGGTCAGGGGTCCGAAATCTGCTGGCAGCCGTTTAAAAACAAAATCCACCCTTAAATTTTAAACATCATTTAACGTAAAGAACATTTATTAAACGTGGCAGGGGATTGGGTCACGGTGGAATATCTTGGTGGCAACAAAATGTACAGTCAAGCTATTCGAGACTAACTCCGGGACAAATAAACGACATACTACGCCTACTTTGTTTCTTTAAGTCAGAATTTGGTTTTCACCTGCCGTCTACCTGCCTTGTTTGAGTACAAAAGTAGCTTTGTCAAAGACTAAGACAAACAACAATGGTTTCTTCTTCTTTGCAAGGTTGCCGGCCCCTGTTTATAGGCTGTGGTGGGCAGCAGAGGGCAGTGCAGAGAGGGAAAAAACACATCCATTGGTTGTATAAACGGTGCTCTAGATGTCAATTAAATTGACCACCTGACATGTTTTCCAATTAACATATTAATTTCTAGATCTGAAGTTTTCGTGACTGCAGGGATCCATACTCTTTGGTTCTTTCGGTAAAGTCACGTAGGTATAAAATAATAATAAATACATTTTATTTTAAGGTGACTTAAAAAAATATGATACGTTTTAGAAAATTAATTGGGTGGGGGGGGGGTCACAAGACATCTGGACCACCCTGTTACAGTACTGCACGTCCATGTTCCCCCCTAACACCATAACTAGCCTGCACATAGCGTGGTAAGGTCCCTTAGGGGGCCTTCCATAAATGACGTCACGCAATAAGGGGGGGGGGGGGTCGGGGGTCAGACATTTGTGACGATGTGTGACGAGGGGGGGGGCTGAGAAATGTGACGTCACATAAAAATGCGCAACTTTAAATAAATATAGAATTGTTATAACAACACTCCTACAACATCAGAGTGCAGCGCCACATTAAATACGCACTGCAATGACAATAGTTTAAAGCGCTTTGAAGCATGTTTTATTTTCAAAATGGAAATTTTTGTTTTTTTGGGGGGGGGGCAGAGCTTTGTGACGTCATATTTGAGGGGGGGTCTGACTTTTTATGACGCCGTGTGACGAGGGGGGGGGTCAAAAAACGTCCAAATCGCGTGACGTCATTTATGGGCGTCCCCCTTAATACAACAGTGGATTGTAAATGAGGGTAAAAAATCTTGGTCGTCTGTCTACAGTGTCATTATAACTAAAATAATGTGTCGTATTTTTTAAGTTATGCATTATTATTTACAGTACGTGTACTTTTTAAAGTTTTTTTGTTATTCGTTTTAAAGTTTTCCCGCCACACCCCCCCCCCCAGTAACGCGCGCAGCCATTGGTTGACGCGTCGCGCGCTCGGCCAATCAGCGCCCTCGTTACCGGTGAAGAGCCGAGCCAAAACTTTGTGTAGAACAGAAAAGTTACTTTCGTCTTAAAATAACGACAGCAAAACTCAAACTTACGAATGAAGTAGAGACTTAAAGTGACACTTCACAAATGGCTCGGAATAAGGACAAATGGAGCTACGTACGTTGGTTAATTAAAAAAAAATTTGTGTGTGTTGTGAATAGGCCGCGATTTACATAGCAAACTTTTAAAATGATGATTTTAATTTAACGAAAGTATTATTTTAAACACGACCGCGCGATTGCCTACATGTTGTTTAATTCCGTTAAGTGCATGGAAACATTCCCCCATTTGCCTCTTGTCTGTTGTGGAAATAGTTGCGTTTTAAAGTCGGACGGCGTGGCTATTTAAACGGCGGTCGTAAAGTTTTGGGAAGTCGATTACGAGTTAATATTTGCTGGATTTTATTGTCAGCAGTGGTAATTAGTGTGAGTTTTGTGCCCACCGTATCAGCAACTAACCGCTATCTTTGTTCTGTCAAGACGGGTTCAAAGTCTGAGCGGTCGTCGATTCAGCGCTCTGTGTGATGTTGTTGATCATCATCATCTGTTTCGGTAACAGAATCATCACTTCATAGGATCTCCTTTGCCAGTACCAAATTACAATAATAGGGTTTTCCCCTATTTTCATGGGATGGTGCATTGCCTATGGGCTGTACGCCTTTTGGCGTCCTCTGGTCTAACACCGTTTGAGACGAGGCTCAAAAGAAAGATGTTTCTAGTGTGGACCAATCAGTTTCAAGGACAATGCAAATATTACGTGTGTTTTTTGTTTGTATTCTGACCCACAAGCATTGTGGTTAATGTAGACATGCATTCTGACCACAAGCATTGTGGTTAATGCAGACATGATTCCTTGTAAAAGGTTTCAGTTTGGTGGTTTAACATCTTAACACACCTGTTTTGTTGCCAGAAAAAATGGGAAAAACCTATTATCATATTTTGATACTGGCAAAGGAGATCCCATGATGTAGATGCTCACCCCGAGCTCTCAATACTCTCAAAGTGCATTGTCTTTGTGCTGTACGCCTTTTGGCGTCTTCTGGTCTAACACCGTTTGAGACGAGGCTCAAAAGAAAGCTGTCTCTGGTGTGGGCCAGTCGGTTTCAAGGACAATGCAAATATTATGAGAGTGTGTTTTTTGTTTGTATTCTTACCCACAAGCATTGTGGTTAATGCAGACACGATTCCTTGTAAAAGGTTTCAGTTTGGTGTTTTAACACCTTAACACCTGTTTTGTTGCCAGAAAAAAGGGGAAAACCTATTATCAGAATCATCACTTATTTCCCACGTAACTATCTCTGTCGTGAACTCATCCACCGTTACCATCGGTTACACCATCAGCAACCGCATCATCGTCATTATCTTCATCTATATTATTCGTCTGCACCGCTTGGATGGACAGATCATCGTCACAGTGATGAGGAATTTCCACCACTGGTGCAGGACCCGTGGTGGAACGCTCAATACTGTCAGTCACAATGATAAGGGACACTTTAACATAATCAGCAACAACAGCCATTGTCTATCTACTGCTGGATGAAGGCCCCCTACCCACACTGTCGCCACCCCCCCCCCCTTACTTACGGTCCAGTGCTGCTACCAACATTGCCACTTGCATAATTGCAGCGTTAAGTGTCACAGCGTTTAAAAATGTTCTCACAACGTCCTGGTGCTAATTACAGACTGCTGAAATATATTTCTTACTTGAAGCACATGTAACTTTATTTTTTTACTGCAGGAGTCTGATTACCAGTTTTAATTCGCCACACAAACATTTGATTGCAACTGTAAAGCAGCCTCCATCGATTTCGCTCTTGTTCAGCAAATAGATCACATAAAACATTGCCTCGCGGGTAACTGATGCAAGCCTTTTTTGGTCGTAAAACAGTGATAAGGGCAAAGTCACAATGGGCCCCATGCTACGATTTGAGGCAATTTGTGCTTTGTCTTTGGCCAGGGATCGAGTTACCGCAGCATTTTCCTCCTGTGCCTACAAAGGGGAAAACGTGTCTAGCAAGACGACAATCGTGGATATGGAGTGATGGGATTAATATCACTTGCAGGAGTTGTATGTATGTCAGCAGCACTGCCACTGTGAGGAATAGTGATGGCACAGGGAGGCCTTCATCCAGCAATGGCTCGACAATGGCTTATGCTTATGACAAAGGCCAGGCGTATGGTAATTGATATCCATTTGTCGTTGCCATTTGGATGGTTGGCTGCAAACTTTGCCTTATATACGTGTGACGAGATTGCAATGGGATGCCAGAGAGAAAGTCCGTCACATACGGAGTGATGAAATCAGCTCGTGTGCATTGCGAGTCCATGAAAAATGGCTTCGGCTTTGGAAGGGCTTCAATCAGCAGTTGATAGATCATGGCTGGTGATGATTTCCCATCACTGGGAAGAGCATTAGCACAATTTTTTTTTTACGCTCGCCAATTTGCAGCCTCGCCCTGTGGTGTTCAATTCACTGTCGCATGAGTAATGATAATTCATCTCGAATTAGACCCTGGCTGGGATGTTTTGCTTGCAAGCTTGTGAAAATTAACCCAGTGCTGTAATGATATATTCCTGAGCGCCACAGTCTTCTAAGTACAGTACTATATTGTTAATTTTACTACATTTTTAAAACAAAACCTTTATATGAAGCCCATTGAGATGTACTGTGTTTTTAAGTGAAACCTGGGAATATTGATTGTGCCAAAGCTATTGAAATTAAAATTACTGTTGCATGGTGAAATATGGTCAAATATCCTGTATGACGCACATGGTCTGAGAGGCCCTCATCCAACAGTGGATATACAAAAGCTGTACATGTACATTGGTTTATTAATTGGGCTCACAGACACACGATTACATATATAGGAATGTCCTGCAGGAATTTTTGGGTGTTTGAGTGAATTGAACCACCAACTCCTGTTCTCTAATCTCGCGGTGCAACATACATGATGCCTCATCAACTCTGTCCAAACTGATATAAGTGAATGCTGCACTGGCCATGACACATTTTAGTCGGCCCTAAAGCCATTCGTTCGCACATAATAGGAGCGTGGGGGTTTTTTTTTTTGAATAATTGACGTTCGTGCTTTGTTCTGTTCGCCTCGCGTTTCCAGAGGCACATCGCAGCAGGGATGGTCCCGGCCGTTACCATAGCACCCAGGCCCGCGGTCCCTCTTACTCCACCTCCTCACACCCAAGAACCATCTCAAGAACATCCAAAGTGGGTATTACACATATCGATCAAGCACACCACCCTGTTATTTATGTGACTGGCAGGATGTTATCAGGCCGTTAATAGGGCAAGAACATCAATAGTGCACCTATTCTTTATTGTCATGGCACCGTATGTAGGTACATGCTCTGTATTCCTGTACTGGAAAGTGTAATATTTTTTTTTGCACTTAGTGCTTGAGGTTATGTACCATATAAGCAAACTAATCTTCAGATTCAAGGAGAAAACTAACCCTGTAAAACTCGCACGTATTGTGTTTGGAAATTTTTAATTCGATTTTCTTTTTACAATTTAAGAAAAGGAAATGTCACATTCGCGCAATTGCCAGTGAATAATTAAAAGAAAAATGTGCAGTCAACGATGTTGTCTGTCTCAGGCAAGTAAATGCGGTGTGAAATAATGGAGTGACGGACACCTTATTTACACATGAACGACATTGTAACTGCTTCCCTGCTACGTGAAGAGCTCGTGCGCCACTCATTCATGTCCTTTGCAGCAGTTGAATTGACAGTAGCAGCCCAAATCAGTCAGACCACTCAGAGTACACTGTGCGTGGAGGTGAGTGCATCCTCCAATGGAGCACGCGTTGATGCACCGATGAAGCACTTTCATCTATACGTGCTTGCAAAAGTGATATGTACAAACTGACGTGTGCACTCGTATGTAAACTACAAACTGGTGCCACCATGTATTTTAAATGGAGTGTATTTTGCTCTTGTAAAAAAACATTTATTGATCAAATTGTGTAGCTTGGTTCACCTCATGCCACGTTAAACTTTGCCCTCCACCGCCCGTCACCTTTTACATTGGGTTGAACACTGCAATTGTTTCACTAGGCAGCACAAAACTAATTGCAATTAAACTAATGAGAGAGTATAGCTCTTTGGCAATTCACTACTACACGCAGGCCTCCCCATGGGTCATTTTACCATACTTGACCACGATGGTCATTGCAGGATGGTGAAGGGGGTGAGTGGTGGAGGACCGGTTCAGATATCATCTCCACTGATATAAGTTATGGCTGGAAATCACTTTCAGGTTGCCTGATTAATAACTCAGTGCATTAACCATTGCACAATTAAGATTAGCATATTGCAGTGGTTAACGCACTGCACCATGCTAATAATCGTGATTAGCATGGGGAACATTTTTGGTAATTTATTTTGACCTTTGTTCAATAGTCATCGGTCATACATAGCTCATAATCAACACCATATACGTTCCTCTACGATGAACATTTACATGGGTTACCGAGAGATTCACGGAAATATGTTTCATGTTAGGATACATACATTTGAACTTTTGGATGAAAACCATACGTTTTGCATAATTTTGTAAACGTTTTGAGAGAATCTAGTTTTTTGGCTGTCTCATCCTGTGTGATTTCAATTTCCAGTCGTTGGCAGTTGTGGATACATTTCTAAAGGCTCTCCGTGTCACATCGCATGATCAGTGTTTCAATGAAAGTTTTGTTGATTTGATTTGCAGGATTAAAATCCTATTGTTTGGTCTTCAGCTCACACCTGGTGTGAATTACAATTTATGTTCATGCAACATTGTTCAGATACATTACCTTGAAAATTACATTGTGATTGCAATTCATCACAAAGTACAAAATTGCGTTTGTTAATTTACCCCAGGTCTACTAGCTGCACTGCGAGACTGTGCAGCGCACTTCCCGCCTCGAACACAGACCTCTTGCACCCCGTTGTCATTGTGAAATGGTGATTTTTCAGGTCGGCGCTGGCGGCTGCTGTGCTGGTGAGCTCACTCGCTGGGCGTGTGCACGCCATCCCCACGCGGAACCTGCCCTTGTCGCGGCCCAGCTCCTTCTCTGTCTCTGACACGAACAGTTTTCGCTCCGGGATGCTCGAATTGCACCATGAACGGTATATATCCCTCCCAGGCGGTGGCTTGGGTCACAGATATCACGGCGACTGCGGTTTCTGTTAAGAAGTAGGAGATAAAAAGGACTTCACCATCATTGTCATTATCCACTGCTGGATGAAGGGCTGTCCATTCAACCGCCACCCTTCATGATTTTGCGATGTATTAAGCCACCTAGCACCTGCACACGTACTGATTTAATCACTCAGTTTTGTCAGTGGACATCCTCTCAGATGCAATGCATTCCTTACCTGCTACTCCGTTGTTATTCTTGACCATCGGTCATCATCCCTTTTAGCGATGTGCCCTGCTCAAGTCCACTTACTTTTCTTAATAGTTTGGATGATGTGATATCTCTATCGTCATCAATAATCATTTATCAGCTGTGATCCATGTACTGCTGGATTTCCCAAAATCGTCGCCATCTCTCATGGTCTCGTGATGCAATAAGCCTTTTAGCTCCTGCATATGGGCTAGTCTCATCGATCCATCACTGACCCCAACCTTTATCAGCGTGCACTGACCAGCATGGTGAAGTAAGGTCAAACAGTCTCCACCACTGACATGGCGTGGGGAGATCGTCTCCAAGCAGTGTATGTATGTATGTGTGTTGAACTTCTTTCACATTGTATGTAGCCAACCGTGCTAATCGGAGGTGCGGGGGAAGGACAACAAACTAAACACAAAAAGCAGTTCTAAAGAAATTCGTTTTCAATTTTCAGTGAATTGACAAAGAGCTGTAAATAATTAATTTAACTGCTGTGTGATTCATGCTGCGTATCACGAGTTTGTCGCTTGTTAGTGACACGAAGCATATAAATTCAGTCTCTGTGCTCTGTGGGACATCACTGTCACATCATTATTCTTTTTCACATGATTTCACTGCAATTAAGTCATTGGAGAGCAACTAACGGTGATGTGAAAGTCTCATTAAAATTATGGAAGCTCTCAAACTAGTTATTGACAGGACGGATCGCCAAAACCGACACGGTATTAGCCCACTGAGCTACCTGGACCTGCTTCTGCAATATTCATCTTGTATACTCTTGTTTTTTCCCATTTATTTGTAGTGCAAATGGAGGCGGCGATTGCATGGGGAATGGAAGGCTGCCCTTGGCAGAGGTGGCCTACGAACCCATGTACGAGTCCTGCACGGAGAGACATGACAGTGCGCACAGCTTAACAGAGGACGGATGCTCCAGTGATGTGCTGGGAGAGGACGAGGAGGAGGAAGAGGAGGGGGCAGAAGAGGAGCAAGCAGAATCGCTGTCTTTCGGAAAAGACTATGAGCAAAAAACAAAATATGCCAGGGGGGATTGCGAGACTAAAAAGCCATATAGTTTACTGAAGACAAAAACTGTAGAGGTGAGCCACCACCAGATCGCGTTTATAAGACTTGTAGCGCTTTTGTCGAATGGAACATAGCCAACGTTATTATCTGGTTCAATAAAGCATGTGTTGGCTCTTAGAGGTGTGGAGAAGTGACATAAGATCAGGGCTGTAAATCACAAGTTTAATTAACATGGACCCAGACAGTTTAGGCTGTTAGCAGTCTAGTTCTGTAGCTTCTGTGGTGCAGTGCTTACGTAATGGCAAATATGAGTGTTGCCAATAGGGTCTCTCAAGTGCAATTACTCTTGTGCGAATTGCATTAATTAAAATCCATTGGTCATCTGATTAAAGACAAAACCACAGCCGATGTGACAGCAACACGTATTAATGACCGCTTTTTTTGGTATGCACCGAAATTTTTCTTGCCCTATTTATGGCATTGCACCTCAGAGAAAATAGCTTATAGGTCAACTGAATGTGAACTAGGTGCCGAATGTCTTACCAACACTGTTGTGACTGACCCGCTTTTCCTATTTGCGTTTGGCACGGGTCAAGGGCGCGCCTCTTGGTGAGAGCAGCGACCTCACGGATGTGACGTCGTTGGATGAAACCGCGCGACTGTCCTCTCCTCGGCCCCCAAAGCTGTGTTTGCCTTCAGGTAACATCCACCGCCTGCCGCTGTCATCACACGCTGCCCGTCAAGGCACGCCGCCATACCCTTCCGAAGCCCGAGCCGCTTTTGTGTTGTCTTAATGGAATTGGTGAACCTTCCTCTCGTTTAGATGCAGAGTGGAGTCGCCTGGGAAGAAGGCCCAAGGTAACTCGAAGTAATGCGTTAAACGAGCATCTGTCTTGGGTGAAGTGCAACTTTTGAATGGCAGAGCGCTAAACCGTGTCGCTTTTGCGATAGAAATCCTCTCGGTGCCTTATGTTTTACTTTAATCAATAAATAGAAAGGCTCTGACAAGTGGCCTCCCATGTCCCTTTGAAGAGTCCATTAGCAAGAGAAGTGCTTCACAGTAGGCGTACTTGGTTATTTAAATCTTATCCTGCACTGTTGTGTTGGAGCCATTTGGCAATAAGCTTTACTTTCATATAAATTAGTTTATTGTTCCATAAAATGTTTATAAGCTTGCCTTACGCAACTGGTGTCATTGTTCGAGTAAAATACATTTTTTGATGGTACTACTTGATATCTCTGCTATCACAGTAAGTGATGCAAACATCTAAAAAAAAATGTTTATTTGTATTTGGAGATTTTTTCAGGAGAGGATAAAGAGGCTGTCTGCTTGTCAGTGTCAAACAGACCAATGCCTCATTTCAGTAAGTACTCACATTTTTACAAAGCAAATTCTCCGAATCTTGACTTAAAGCTTTCGTGACTGCAGGCATTCATATTCTTGGGTCTTATGGTAAAGTCACGTAGATAGGTTCAAAGAAAAGAATAAAAAACAGAAAACTACGACGTTTCGATCGCAACGCAAGCGGTCGTCTTCAGGAAAAAGACCGCTTCGTTGCGATCGAAACGTGGTAGTTTCCTGTTATTTTTTAATTATTTTCTTTGAACCTATCCACGTGACTTTACCGAAAGACCCAAGAATATAAATTCTCTGAAGTTGCAATACCATTTTTTACAGACCATTACAGTCATTTTTGTTAAAATAGCATGTGAATACATTTTTTTTATCAATTCACAGGTCAGAGTTCAAACAGAGAGAGGATGCCTGCCTCTAGAAGCCAGTCGTTGAGGGTCAAGGGAGAAAAATCGACCGATCAGGGTACGCTGCTTACAAAAGTGCAATTCAACACCACTTTTGGGGGCCATTGCAAGAAAATGGGGGGGGGGGGATAACACCCGGCTGTTTTGCTTTTACAGTTATTTTTTGTTCACTGAATATCGATCGGCAGTGCTTACACACCCCACAGCGAGCAAGCGGAACCCCACGCTGGCGATGTTCAATGAGCTGAAGTCGCGGCTCGACGTGCTCGCGGCCGAAAACCGATCGCTCACCAGGCAGCTGCGGGTGGCCGGCGACCGCAACCAGTCCCTGGTGGCGCACAACGGCACGCTGTTGAGCGAGAACCAGTCGCTGGCGCGGGAACGACAGCAGGAGCAAACAGGTGCGACTTCCCGTAGACACCGCTGTGGGGTTTGGCGAGCGTGCAGGAGGTTGCGCGCGAATTCGGGCTTCTGCTGCAGCTCCAAAAAGGACACTAGGTGGCAGCATCTATATAAAGTATATAAAAATAAATATGTTGAATTGCAGCGTCTCTGCTGTGATATTCTTAAAGACTGTCATGGGGCAGCGTTCATATATTTTGTTTAGAGGTTTGAGTGACTGTTGAGACCTTTCAGTTACTTCACACCTGCCAAAATGTTTTTTTCAGTTGGCAGCTTTTGATCGATAAGGTCAACGCTTGATGTTGTTACTCTAAAAAAAAAAACACGACTCGAGGAATTTTTTTCTTTTCATTTCAGTCTTCTTTTCCCCGCCGCTTTCTGCCGTTGAACGACATGCTGCGCGCAGATGAGCTGGCGGAGCTGAGACGCGAAGCCCAGGAGTTGGTGGACGAGAACGACGAGCTCAAGGCAACAATCCACCGTCTGAGCACGGAGCTGAGCCGAATGCAAGCTGAACGGGGGCCGAGGCTCAGAAATAAGGTTATTTTTTCGCAGCATTCGGCATTAAGCCTGTCATTTGCCACTAATGAAAGTCAGATTTTTTTTTCTCTGATGAAAGAATGCACAACATATTTTATTCCCTTGCGGCACCACCTTTTTTAATTGAGTAAATCCACTGCCTAATGAAGGCCTCCGGGCACCGTGTCTGTCATAGGAGTTATTTTTATCGAACAACCATGCCGCTCAGTGCGTGTTGGTGGGGCACTCATCCAGGACCAGGTCCGATATCACTCGCCGCTGATGTAGCCAGGGCTGGGAATTAAACTCAGGTCGCTGGGCTCGTAGTGCAACGCGCTTACCACTGCGTTACCGCTCCACCCCTTTTATTCGGTACAGATTACAGAAATTTGTTATTGTGTAGGGAATTGGTTCACTGCGTACACTTCATCAAAAACACTTTTCTTTTTAAAGTTCGTAACAAACCGGCGCAGTGTGCATGGTCCGAATGTTGAAAAGGGCATCAGAGAAACATTGACAAGTTTCGTGCAATTGAAGACAATTTTTCAAAACCTAGACCTTAACTTTCCTGCTTAAAACTTGTGCGTAATTGGACATAGTCTGAGGCTGGTAAATTCACACCTAGATTTGAAGCTTTCGTGACTGCAAGGATTCATACACGTAGGTTAAAAGAAAACAAATAAATTAAATCACGACGTTTCGGAGGCAACACAAGCTTTCCTTCTTCAGGTGACACCGTCACAGCAAAATTGCTGTTTTCTTTTAACCTACGTGATTTTACCGAAAAAAACAAAGAGTAAAAATTCACACCTGGTAGGGTAAGGTTTTTAAGGCCAGAGACTCTAAAGGTTTTACGTCTAATTTATTGTTGTGTCTATTGGTCCAGCATGAAAAAAACATTTGCAACAAATCACAAATTGATACTGACTTTGGCATGGGCAGAACAAACATTTTTTGCTCATACGTCAATGAATGTCGTCTTCGCTAAGTCACGTTATTGTCAATACTTATTGTCATATTGTAATCTAAATGAAGGGCACCTTTACAGGAGAAGCATTCCCCTACATTTCTTAAGAAGGCTGGGGCTGTTATACCAATCCGCCTAGGCCCAGATCACAGGAATATTCGTCTGCGGACACAGAACAATCATGCGGTTCACAGGAGACTTCGCTGTTACCTGATCGATAATCTTTGACTCAAACTACACGCAATTGAAAACGAGCGAGCGAACACCTCAATGCGCTGTTCAAAAAAGGGTGAAGTTGCAACCACCTGCGATTGGTTGCTCAAGCCACTACTGCCGGAAGGTCCGACAAATTGAATGGAGCTCTAGAGAGCTTATTCAGTGAGGAAATGTTGGCCTACTCTTCCATGCTGGCCAGATGCATCAGAACAGTTGAGAGTAAACACGCTTTGTCCCCCACGACACGCGAACTGCCGATCGACGAACTGTGTTGTCGAAGTTTATACTCCTCAGTGGACAGAGGCAGTGAGTTGTTAAATAACTTTCACATTTTGATTTAAAGCTTTCGTGACTGCAGGGATTCATATTCTTGGTTCTTTCGGTAAAGTCACGTAGAATGGAAATAATAAAATAATATTAATATAAAACAATTAAATTCTCACGACGTTTTGACTGCAACGCAAGCCATCATCATCAGGTGTGAAATCCACAACATGATGATTGCTTGTGTTGCAGTCGAAACGTCGTGAGAATTTTTCTTGTTTTATATTTATATTATTTTATTTTTTCTCTTCTACGTGACTTTACCGAAAGAACCAAGAATATAACTTTCACATTGTTTCAGCTTTCGACTGCTGCTCCAGAGATTAAACTGTTGATATCTGTATTCCAAACTGGTACACTAAGGCAGCCTCCCTCATTACATTATGCGACCATGAATAAATAAAATACATTGCAGGTCACTGTGTACACACATGTCCTAGTCATTTGTAAATGATTGCTTCTACCATTGAGGCTAACTGGAGATGAGAATTGAGTTGGACACAGGCCCTCTTCACTTGCATCTGTTGGCCAAACACGCCTTGGGGAATTGAGAAAAATCATGACGGATCGCTCACATAGCCCACGGCTGAGCTTGTGTCTGCCTCTGCATACCGACATTCAATTAGCTTTAGGAGGGCTGCTTTACAGATCGTTAAACGCCGTATTAAATAAGGTGGATTAGTGTACCCATATGATTGTGTTGTCAAAAGAATTGGCTATTAAAATTGACACTGTGGAATAACTTCTTAATTTCATACATATGCAATGGCTATAGAGAGGGTGTCACAGTTTCTAACTTTGAACTCAAATGTCCTGATCTCGTTTGCCAGTACCAAAATATGATAATAGGGTTTTCCCCTTCTTTCTGGCAACAAAACAGGTGTTAAGATGTTAAAACACCAAACTGAAACCTTTTACAAGGAATCATGTCTGCATTAACCACAATACTTGTGGTCAGAATGCAAACATAAAACATACTCTGGAGATCCCATGATGTAGATGCTCACCCTGAGCTATCATTACTCTGATAGTGCATTGTCTTTGTGCTGTACGCCTTTTGGCGTCCTCTGGTCTAACACCGTTTTGAGACTAGGCTCAAAAGAAAGTTGTCTTTGGTGTGGACCACTCAGTTTCAAAAACAATGCATATATTATCAGAGTATGTTTTTTGTTTGCATTCTGACCACAAGTTTGCATTATGGTCCTAACCAAGGACTAAAATTCCTTTAGGTGATCCAGAATTTTCCTTAACCATCGACAATGATTAAGCTACTGCTGGATGAAGCGCTCCCCAAGTTGTCGCCATCCTTTATGGTCCTGCATGGCACAAATCTATTCGAGAAAATACGCAAGTTAAAAGGCATCATATTGACTGCTAACGAAACTAACTGGGCTTGGGTGGGACACGTCGCAAGAAGTAAACATGCCAGGTGGATGAGACTAACGACAGAGTGGAAGGTAAAGGAGGGAAAACATGCTCAAGAGGATATCTGGTGCAGCATTAGTGTTATCCTCAAGCCTACCTTTGTTTCACAGATATATTAATGACGTGAATTATGTGTGTGTAAGAAATACTCCATAGCTATGCATTGTGGCTTTGCAGAGATAGATGACCTTTATTTATGATAGGTGAGAGCCCATTGAGTTGAAGAATTTATTTTTGAAGGTAGACAAATATACAAAGAGACAGTATGTATACAAATATTGATTGGTGTGTTAATGAGCACACATGCTTATTTTGATTGCATAATTGGGAGCAGTGATTGAACAAAACTAATGCTGATGTAGCAGTAGTCACGGTGTAAACAAAATCGTGATGTGATACCAATCCTTAGGCTGCATTGCCACACATTTCACCATGATGCAATGGAAATGTTACATCGTAGCAACGTCAAATATGGCGATGGCTTTGGGAGCCTTTCATCCAGCAGTGGATTAATTATAGCTGATGATGATGATGACAAGTGAAAGGTTTGATTCCTCTTCATTGGTAGTTGCGTTTGACCTCTGCGGTCGTTTAAACACGAGTGAATACTTTGCCCTGCAGAGAATTTGTCTGATATGCGGGGGAGTTGCAGATGTTAAGTTTTTCTAGTTTGTTAAAAGGTGATTGTGCCACTAAATAATGACCCAATTAAGAAGATGCTGCCCCCTCCGGGAAGTGCTTAAGCTTAGAAGCGAATAAAATTTCGTCATACGCAGTCTGTTAATTAGGTGTCCTGCTTCACGTTGTTTCGTCTATCAATCATCAATCAATCATTAATTTGCGTGCCAATATCGCCCTCAATAAAGCAGGCATCAGTGCACATTACAACGGAATGGGAAAACGCTACGGGGGGAGGGGGCAGACGGCAACAAGAATAGACAAAAAGAAACCCGTCCCACCCTCAGCGGCTAACACGGACGGCTAAGACCATCTGGTGTGGGGGGGAGTTCATCCTCACTCGTTTATCTGTTTTATTGGCTTGATTTAGCTGCACAGCTCAGCTCACCGCCCACACTTTGCTTTATCATGAGACACGCACACACAGACCTAAGCCCGCAAGGTTTTACCGCAGGATTTAAATATATATTTAGTATATGTATTTTTTGGGTGGGGAATGCAGTGGCGCAGTGGTTAGTGCATTCAGCTTTTAACCCAGCGACCAGAGTTTGATTCATGGCTATGGCTAAGATCATTGGCAAGTGGTATCTGAACCGGTTCTTCATCACTGACCAGTGTGGCGATGAATGGTCAAACAACTGCCATGACTGACGGCACTGGGAGGCCTTTATTTATCCAGTTTAAAAATACATTGTATAGCTTCCAGTGCATAATAGTACATGATACATTTTGGATTGTATATTTTATTGAAAAAATTTTAAGTGTGTGATTTCTATTTATTTATTTTCTTGAAGGTTACACAAACTGGAGTCATTCCCATGTCTGGCTCAACTCCACCTTGGTCGGTAAGGATGGCATTGTGTTGCGAGCTCGGTGTGAAATCTTTAACGAAAATTATGTTTTTCATTGATAAAATTTCCTAACTTTTAATTGCAACCTTTTTATATAGTCCTGCTCTTTTCTGTAATATTTATTATTTTGGCACCGTTGCATGATTTCTTCAAAGTGTCGTATAATTTTAGTACCCTTTTTATGACTTATTCATAGTAAATAAACATTTCCTTGAGTAAAGATGTAGGTTTACTTACTGTAGGATACTGTAACAGAGCACATTATGCAAGTTTCTATAACAGTCAACATTTTTAAAGAAATTATATTCTAGTCGTGCTATCAGCGTCATGTCATCAAACAATACATGCATATTTGAAACTCTTACAGCACGCAGTATATCAGCCTGCATTAGAGAGTGGCCTACGAAGATGGCACCACTGTACTTATTATGAAGTTACTTCAATAGGTATCTCTGTCCACACTAGAGTCATACCAGTCACATGCCCCACACAGATTGCATATCACATGTTCAATTATTAGAACTTTCATAGCTGGATTAAATAAAATTAAGTGAATACATGAATTTAATGTGATGGATATTTTTGCATGCATTCGATGGTGGCTGGGCCGAGACCACTAAATTTGCAAGACTTGAATACACGGTTTGATTGTGGGTGGCTGAAACCCAGGGTGCAGAATTCACTGAGATCAAATCTGACCAGTGGGTTTTATTTTTTAAACAGCGAAACATATGATTCCACGAAAATTACATTTTAAAAATCAGTTTATTTCATCATCCTTTGGCAGTACCAAAATATGAGAATAGGGTTTCCCCTTTTTTCTGGCAACAAAACAAGTGTGAAGTAGTTAAAACACCAAACTGAAACCTTTTACAAAGAATCATGTCTGCATTAACCACAATACTTGTGGTCAAAATGCAAACAAAAAACATACTCTGGAGATCCCATGATGTAGATGCTCACCCCGAGCTCTCATTACTCTCAAAGTGCATTGTCTATGGGCTGTACGCCTTTTGACGTCCTCCGGTCTAACACCGTTTTGAGACTAGGCTCAAAAGAAAGCTGCCTCTGGTGTGGACCAATCAGTTTCAAAGGCAATGCATATATTTTATTGGTTTATATTTTTATTATTTTATTATTTCCCTTCTACGTGACTTTACCGAAAGAACCAAGAAGATGAATCCCTGCAGTCACGAAAGCTTTAAATGAAAATTTAATGCATATATTATTGTCTGCATTCTGGCCACAAGCATTGTGGTTAATGCAGACATGATTCCTTGTAAAAGGTTTCAGTTTAGTGTTTTAACATCGTAACACCTGTTTTGTTGCCAGAAAAAAGGGGAAAACCTATTCTCAATCAGTTTATTGTTTAGTGACAAAAGAGGCCACAGCAGTAACCAGAGTGACCCATCCTCCCACGCACACGCATTCATATGCATTGTAAAGGTCAGCCTGTGCATAGTACCCCCATCATTGCAGGCGAAGCCTCTCTCCCTTTTCGATGGAAGTTTTTTTCCCCATTTTTTTTGTTGCACACCACTCACATATTTTCTTATTTTATATGTATAAAGCGCATTTGTTCAAGGTGCTTAACATTGTTTTAAAAACAGTATGAACAAGAATGATTTTAATGTCAGGAGCAAGCAAGGGATGAGGAATAGGTAACCACGATAGAGGGTACATATTGGGGGGATGACCTTTACGTACCCACACTATACCTCACCATGGAGGTTTCTTCCACAATGATCGGGAATCGATTCTAGTTCCTCCTGTTTAAGAGAATCAGTGTTTTAGGTTCATAGCCATGATACATTTGCATGCTCTTTAGTCACCTCAAGTACATTTAGGGCCACTGGTTGGCTCAGGAGTCTAGTGCTTTGTGTCCGCAGTGACCGAGTGTCTCTGAGTTGCTCAGATGAAGTGCCAAAGCGCAAGCAGATGACACATTATCTGTCTCTCTGCCCCTTTAGGGATTCTCACGTGAGATGTCTTGGTTCAGTCACATATGACCACGTGCACAATGAGTGACACGTGCGTGCACCCACTGTCCTCGTCTCAGAGGTTGCACCATCCATAATTCACAAAGATTTCGTTTGAAGAGTATATAAACAACAACTGATGGTGGTGTGAGAGCAAGAATGATAGGGCTGGTGTGAAATATGTGGGGGTACGCTCAGCGAGGCATGATTTATGAAAAATACCACATTGATAGAGATTCATGGGCAGGTGCTGTAATGCTTTTGAGACATGGTATGGTGTGATTAGTTGTCATGCTGAGGGCTATCGTTGAGAAGGCCGAATTGAAATAGAAAAGGCACTATGGATTAAAATTATAGCTGAGATTATTAGTCACACAAGAATATTAATGGTCTAAAAATGTTATAGGGCTCCTATAAAACTGTCGGTCGCCCCCATATCCTGCCTCCCGAATGCAGGAAACCCCTACAATCCACGCCCAACGTGACATGGCTTATGATGCCGGTGACGCTACCAACCCCCACCCAACACCTGTGTGGGGGACAGAGGTGGACATTTTTTTTAGTCCGCAACTATTTCTCTATCATGGGATTTCCTTTGCCAGTACCTTTTTTCTGACAACAAAACAGGTGTTAAGATGTTAAAACACCAAACTGAAACCTTTTCAAAGGAATCATGTCTGCATTAACCACAATGCTTGTGGTCAGAATGCAAACAAAAACATACTTTGATAATATATGCATTGTCCTTGAGACTGATTGGTCCACACCAGAGACAGCTTTCTCATGAGCCTCATCTCTAACGGTGTTAGACCAGAGGACGCCAAAAGGCATACAGCCCAAAGCCAATGCACTATCAGAGTAATGAGAGCTCGGGGCGAGCATTTACATCATGGCATCTCGTTTGCCAGTACCAAAATATGATAATAGGGTTTTCCCCTTTTTTCTGGCAACAAAACAGGTGTTAAGATGTTAAAACACCAAACTGAAACCTTTTACAAGGAATCATGTCTGCATTAACCACAATACTTGTGGTCAGAATGCAAACAAAAAACATAATCTGGAGATCCCATGATGTAGATGCTCACCCCGAGCTCTCATTACTCTGATAGTCTTTGTGCTTTACGCCTTTTGGCGTCCTCTGGTCTAACACTGTTTTGAGACTAGGCTCAAAAGAAAGCTGTCTCTGGTGTGGACTACTCAGTTCCAAAGGCAATGCATATATTATCAGAGTATGTTTTTTGTTTGCATTCTGAACACAAGCATTGTGGTTAATGCAGACATGATTCCTTGTAAAAGGTTTCAGTTTGGTATTTTAACATCTTAACATCTAAATATTGATTTAAAGCTTTCGTGACTGCAGGGATTCATATTCTTGGTTCTTTCGGTAAAGTCACGTATAAGGGAAACAACAAAATAATAAAAATATAAAACAATAAAATTCTCACGACGTCTCGACTGCAACATCATCAGGTGTGAAATCCACAGCAAGAAAATGTGAAAAAAAAAATCTTGCTGTGGATTTCACAGCTGATGATGATTGCTTGTGTTGCAGTCAAAACGTCGTGAGAATTTTATTGTTTTATATTTTTATTATTTTATTGTTTCCCTTCTACCTGACTTTACCGAAAGAACCAAGAATATGAATATCTTAACACCTGTTTTTTGCCAGAAAAAAGGGGAAAACCTATTATCTCTGTTATCCGATTATTAGTGTCATAGAACCGATAATTATCGTTAAAGCAATTGATTACCTAAATGGTCGATTGCCCAGCTGTAGTTATTTTTTTGGAAATACTGTATGTCTTTTCTTAAAATTTATTTGGCTTTATACGTGGTGCCTTTCTGGCACAAATCTGCCACAAAGCGCCATCACATAAATACACCCTTAAACATGAAAATAATAAATTCTATACGGTGAGAGAAACCAAGTATACTCTTTATATTTGTTTATAACTTAATTTTAATTGCTTAATTACGTGAATGATAGGCAGCGGTCGGCCGGAGGAGATGTGGTGACGTAAAAATAAAAGCAAGTTGTGGCAATGAGTTAGTTGTATGCAAACATATAGAGATGTGTGTTTTGTTGTGACTTGAATGTTGTGATAGAGTTTGTTCCAGAGGTGTGGTGTTTGGTTTTTGGTGGTTGGGGGTTGTTTGGGTTGAGGAGCAAGGTGATCTATTTTCTTGCTTGATCTGCATGAGGTTTCTGATGTAAGGGGCAACTTGGTTTGTGTATTGCTTTACATGTTACTAGCATAAGTACCCGGCGTTGCCCGGGTGAAAAATATATTTCTTAATAACCTTACATATATACACAGATGGGCTGCTACCCCTGCCCCCCCCCCAGCCACGATCTCCTGGGCCGCTGTGCAGTAATATGTACGGCCTATAGTGTGGTGGGGTGTCGAGGCCTAGTACCGTGCAGAGCCTCCGGCCTCGCTTAAATTGCCCACCCGGCTGAGGCTGGGTACGGGTGGCGTTCCCCCCCCCCCCCCCCCGCGCTACAATAATACTGTGTAATCGCTATAATTGTATTATCTACCGACCCTATAATAGTAATTGCACACATTGGGGTGGGAGGGGAGTGAAGAGGACGTGAAACTTTGATGAATTTACCTCAGAGTCGCGTGTTAATGCGTGCGCATATTTTTAACGGGAATTAAAAATGGCGTCCAGCCCGCAGCGAATGCGTCGCTACCCGTTGCCAGGGGCAACCGCCATCCAATGAAACTGCGTATGGTCCGGCGACACACAGACACACACACAGACAGACAGATTTGCAATTTTATATATATAGACTAGCATAAGTACCCGGCGTTGCCCGGGTGAAAAATATATTTATTAATAACCTTACATATATACACACACTCACCACTCACCACTCACCCTCACCATTCACCCTCACCACTCTCCCTCACCACTCTCCCTCACCACTCATCCTCACCAATCACACCCTCACCAATCACCACTCACCACTCACCCTCAACACTCACCCTCACCACTCACCCTCACCATTCACCCTCACCACTCTCCCTCACCACTCTCCCTCACCACTCTCCCTCACCACTCATCCTCACCAATCACACCCTCACCACTCTCCCTCAGCACTCTCCCTCACCACTCATCCTCACCAATCACACCCTCACCAATCACCACTCACCCTCAACACTCACCTTCACCACTCACCACTCACCCTCACCATTCACCCTCACCACTCTCCCTCACCACTCTCCCTCACCACTCATCCTCACCAATCACACCCTCACCAATCACCACTCACCACTCACCCTCAACACTCACCCTCACCACTCACCCTCACCATTCATCCTCACCACTCTCCCTCACCACTCTCCCTCACCACTCATCCTCACCAATCACACCCTCACCAATCACCACTCACCCTCACCATTCACCCTCACCACTCTCCCTCACCACTCTCCCTCACCACTCTCCCTCACCACTCAACCTCCCCTCACCACTCACTAATCACCACTCACAATCGCCACTCACAACCGCCCTCACCATTATATTTTTGCCCCAGTCAACGCCGGATATTTCCCATTCGTAGCAGTTTATATCAACTCTATAACGAACTTATATTAAACAGGAAGCGCGATCCTAAAGTAATTTACAACCTTCGATTAGTCCTTTGTGCGATTCAAAGAATCGATTCCTGGCATGTTGGGGGTTTACATTTTGAATGATAGAGAGTTTTTAATTACATTTTTGCCCCGGTCAACGCCGAATATTTCCCGTTCGTAGCAGTTTATATCGACTTTAACCAACTTATAGTAAACGGGAATCGTCCGAATCTAAAGGAATCTACAACCTTCGATTTCTTTGCGCGATTCAGAGAATCGATTCTTGGCGCGTCGGGTTTAAAAGTAATTACACAGTTGTATTTTCATTGGTATGTAATGTTTTAAAGTTTTCAGAAGATTTTAAATGTATTTTCACCCCGGGCAACGCCGGGTATATCGAGTTTATAGCACAAAGTCGTCGCTTGACACGGGTGGGGTGTCGAGGCCTAGTACCGTGCAGAGCCTCCGGCCTCGCCTAGATTGCCCACCCGGTTGAGGCTGGGTACAGGGGCCGTTACCCCCCCCCCCCCGCGCTACAATAATACTGTGTAATCGCTATAATTTTATTATCTACCGACCCTATAATAGTAATTGCACACATCGTGGTGGGGGGGGAGTGAAGAGGACGTGAAACTTTGATGAATTTACCTCAGAGTCGCGTGGTGGGTGTCGAGGCCTAGTACCGTGCAGAGCCTCCGGCCTCGCCTAAATTGCCCATCTGGCTGAGGCTGGGTACGGGTGCCGTTCCCCCCCCCCCCCGCGCTACAATAATACTGTCTAATCGCTATAATTTTATTATCTCCCGACCCTATAATAGTAATTGCACACATTGGGGTGGGAGGGGAGTGAAGAGGACGTGAAACTTTGATGAATTTACCTCACAGTCGTGTGTTAATGTGTGCGCATATTTTTAACGGGAATTAAAAATGGCGTCCACCCCGCAGCGAATGCGTCGCTACCCGTTGCCAGGGGCAACCGCCGTCCAATGAAACTGCTTATGGTCCGGCGACACACAGACACACACACAGATAGACAGACAGATTTGCGATTTTATATATATAGATTAGGCTGATTTTGAAGTGTTTTAATTGGTAGCCAGTGTACGTTTGTTATAGTTTATTTAATGTTCGATGATTACTGTAGATTGGTAACGAGGCAAGCAACATTATTCAGATTCCACGTGTAAATGAAATCCAGAAAAATATGATGATCTGACTGTATCTAGCTGTCCGTCAAAGAATGATTTGAGCTTTAATATGCACCTTTTGGTTGGCATGAATGTTGATTCAAGGATCTAATTAACGAAACCGTTTGACTTGTGATATACTCGTTTAAATAGAACTAGATCTCTTGAAAAGGATGCGTGGTAATGACGTGTCATTTGTTAAACAACACATGTAATGGAACACATTCGCCGTTGCGAAAGCACATTACTCAGGGCGTTAAATTATGCCAAAGCATTTCTTGCCATTTGCTGTTCTGTCTTGAGAAATGTGTCACCTTGTCATTTACTTCCCTGTGCCTACTTGTGTTCACAGACAGACACGCGCCGCCTCTCTCCCCTGCTGGCAGCCTACGAGGAGAGACTCGTCGAGAAAGATGACATCGTACGCGAGTGCAAGGTAAAATGGCGATTCCTTCAGCTGCAGTTTGATTTATTTATTTATTCATTCACGGGCACAGATGTTGGGACCTGCGAAACGCGTCTCTGTGGGTCGGAGCGGTGACGGTGCTGTCATTAATAATTGCGCCAGGAAATCACCCAAAATAATTCCCACGATCCCCATTGTTTTCCTCTTGCACTCCTGCCTGGCTGTGTTCAGCGGGTAATGCAGGCGCTTGGTAGGAAGCCAAGCACAACATAAAATTAATGTTCTTCCCCACCTAACGTGACTGCAATTATTTCCTCAAGTGTCTCTTCTGCAAACGCTGAATTTCCTTCCCCTCTGCGATCTCGTGTATTTATTTTCTTGCAATTACATTTATGCTTTGCATCATTCATTAATGTTATTCCCCTTTTATTTACATTTTAATTTTAGAAATGGAGCAAAGCGTTGCAATTCAATTTCCGGCCGAATACAAATCCTGGAATAAGTAGGATTTTGCAAATTAAATGTACAATTGCTTTATACAAATTGCACAGGCAGCTGAGAAATTTGACATTATCAAAATTTCTCATTTTCGATGCGGGGCTGCGTCTTTTTCTTTCTGTTTTGCCCTGACCTTTTCATTTAGTTAATTTTTCATTTTAATTCTGTTTACCACCGTTGGCCATCAGTGTGGTGCATCTGTCAATGCAGTCCTGTTGGCTTGAGTATTCCCCTAATGTCTATTGAGCTATGGCTATGTCAGGCTTTCGATTAGGTTGGATTGTTTTTGGGACAATCTGTGGGCAGTCAGTGGCTTAGGAGCGATTGATTTTTCTGGAGAAAATATATATAATTTTCCCGTCCTAAGCCGCTTTCAATTGATTTATGTACAACGCATGGCATGCTTGCTAAAGCGTTTCACTTTTCCAGCCTTCATTTATTATTCATTGCGGGGATTAATCGACCTCCATCTACATGTTTAATTGCTTTTCAATTATATTAGTGGAACGGTTTGAGCTAGGACGCAGTTTAGCACAAGCGGTGCGTGCAGACGTACATCATAACCCTTTGACGTTGGCCATTATTCTTCAGCATCATGAGTGCCCTTTGCACATGTTCTCCCCAAATCCACTTCAATGCAGTGCTGAATTAACTGCAAGTGATCATTGAACAAAAAGAAGTAGCAGAATAATAAATGAAAAATACTTGGTAAATTGTAATCATTTACAGTGTGAGTTGGTAAATGCAGAGAGCTCAGGACTGGTTTAGATATGAGTCACCATTGATGTTATCCTTAATTGGGAATCAAACTGAAGTTATCCGGTTAAGAGCACAGTACAATAAGCACTGCAAACACTGCTCCCAAAATAATAATAATGCCCCTTTATTTTTCCAGGAAAGCCTCACTGAGTCCCAAGAATATTTTTGAGGAGGGTCCTTCATTAAACTTTGGCCAATTTAATTAATGAGTGTTGAGCATCAGGAGAGGAAAACGGAGTACAGTAGACTCTTGATTAATTATCCGTGCCAATGACAGGGATGACGGCCGTGGATAATTCAAAATTGCGGATAATCCAAAAATATCAATTTTCCGCGGATTTCTATGCTAAAAAACCACTAAATATTGGTATAAATTACCGATCGATGCGCGTCCTCAATGATAACAATTTCCTGCTTCCGCGCCGAAGACTCCGCCCACTAAGTGGATAGCCTAGCCACGGCAATACAAATAATTAAAATTCCACCAACTTTTGTAAAGGAATGCAACTACTCTACTATAGAGACGATCAGGGGGATTTCGGATTAACCGGAGCGCATATTTGTTCGGTTTAAGCACGTGACTTGTAATAAACATTTCCAAGAATAACAATGTATGACTGTTTTTTAGATTATTAATTTGAAGTTAAGGGAAAATCCATGAGTTATTAATTTATGTCAAAATCTCAGGTGCGTGGTTAATCCACAAATTGGATAAACCGCACACAGATAATTAATCAAGTCTACTGAACTTGGATAAAAACCCACCCATAAGAGGGGGTCACATTCGAAACTCCACACAGAGGCCTTTAAGAATACATTTGCAGTGCTGACATATTCTGGCCACCTTGCAGCCCAGCACATTTTAGATGTTACGCAAATACGCATGTTCCATTAACCCTCGCCTCATAAGCACTGGATCGCAGGCGTTCGCTACCCCTCCTAATCAATATTATAACTTAAACATTTCACTTATGTCCTAAATGTGAAGGAAGCTGCAATCCAAAAGACAAATTGCTGCATGTTTTCTTCTGTTACCAAAGCAAATTTGATTCCTTGCAGTGCAGCACTGTAAATCTTCTACCCTAACTCAAAAAAACAGTGTTCTTTTGTCTCCATAAACAACTGTCTAACCAGCTGCTGGATTGATCAACTGTTGTCAGGTCAGTTATTACTGATCAGCTGTTGTCAGATCAGTTGTTGTCAGATCAGCTCTTATTCATCAGCTGTTGTTGAATCGGCTGTTTTGAGATCCCATTTTGTCAGAAAAGCCGTCGTGGGATCAGCAGTTGCTGACTGAGAACAGTCGATTTATTTTGTTAAATTTGCATGCTGCCTTGCAGTGGCCTTCCCCAATGCACCACGTCGTGTTCTATAGCTGTAGTGCTGGCTCCCACGATGCACTGTGTGTCTTAACAGACATGATAGGGTATGACAGTCTTCATTGTAACCTCCTTTGCCAGTAGCAAAATATGATCATTGTTTTTTTACCCTTTTATCTGGCAACAAAACATGACACCTTTTTTACAAGGAGATCATGTTTGCATTGACCACAATACCTGCGGTTGGAATGCAAACAAAAAAAACGTATGCCTTTTGGTGTCATCTGGTCCAACACCATGTGAGACTAGGCTCTAAGAAAAGCTGTCTCGGGTGTGGACCAATCAATTTCAAGGACAGTGCATGCATTATCAGAGTTGTGTTTTTTGATTTGCATTCCGATCGCAGGTATTGTGGTCAATGCAAACATGACTCCTTGTAAAAAAGGTGTCCGTTTTGAAATAATTTGTTATTGTGTGAATCACTGAAACAGCAGCAACCGTTTAATACTGTTAATTTGTGGGGCACATGTTGATGTGTCACAGGTCATTATTATTAATTGCACTCACCGGGTGTAGCCAGTAACTTTAAATTGAACACAGTACATTATTTCACAGCCACTAAACCTATTACCTCTAACAGCCGCACCTGCTCTGGATGATCTCAAAGACTTGTGGTGGATCAGTAGGTCTCGTGGTCGACGGATTATCAAGCCAGCTGAATTCTGTCTTAATGCTCAGACACCGCAGGTATTGTGGTCAATGCAAACATGACTCCTTGTAAAAAAGGTGCCAGTTTTGCTGCCAGATAAAAAGGTGAAAAAAACAATTATCATTATTATATGACAGTCTTAGCGCAGCAAATTTATTGGAGCACGCCAAGTATAGTGGCGTGCCTAAGAATCTTACTACAGATATACTTTAAACTCGTTGCTCATTAATGAAGCTTGAAACCAATGTCAGATAGCGCGCAGGACACACAACCTCGGTCATGTAGTTTGCAAAATAAATGGTACTTTGTTTTGTCTTCTTTTAATTGCCTTGTATTTCGCCAAGCGAGGAAAATTATGCTTTTTTCATCCAGATTTGGTTGAGCGGATATGTTCGTACGGATGTTGGCTTCATATTTCCAACATCGGCTCGGGCTTAGCTGTCTTATTTCATCATCATCATCAGTCAGGAGCAATCCGTTATGAGATGAAGGCGTCTCCAATCTATGACATATCTCACAGTCCCGTCAAGTAGCCATTCATCTAGCATCTCTGCATCTCCGACGGTGAACGTCCTTTCAGGCGTGTTCCATTATTTTTCTGTTACTTCAAAGTTAGTCTCGATCACAGCCTATGATCCCTTACAGCGATGTGTCCTGTATAATCCCACTTAGCATTCACGTAACGGTCGTGTTAGTAAGGAGGTTATTTGAATGAACAGTCCGCGTGCTGTGCGTTTTACGCGGGGTGTGTGTGTATGTGGTAGCTTGAGGTGCACGTTAGCACAGCACACTTCTGCTCGTGTACGTGAACAGTCGTTAAAGCTGCGGCATAGACAGCCGCTGTAGAATCTTCTTGGTTCTTTCGGTAAAGTCACGTAGAATGGAAATAATAAAATAATAAAAATAAAACATTAAAAAATATATTTTAAAATGTTTCATTTTTTTATTTTATTATTTCCAAACTAATATATTATTTTATTATGTTTTATTTTTATTATTTTATTATTTCCATTCTACGTGACTTTACCGAAAGAACCAAGAAGATGAATCCCTGCAGTCACGAAAGCTTTAAATCGAAATTTAAAGCCGCTGTAGAAATGAACGGAAATGAGGTTTCATGCTGTATTGTTATCGCGGCGCTTTCGGTCCTAAGCCCGGATAATTGCAGCGACGAGGTTGTGTGGTCAAACGCAGCAGTTGAAATAATTGCGGTCGGTTCGCGTCCGACCTAATTTTGCCTCTTGCGCAGTAATTTTATACAGTTTGGGAGATGTGGCAATAAACACGATTCATCTCCGCAAAAGGAAACGTCATCTCTGCACGTCTCGAGAGAATTCTCTTTTGTGCGACAAAAACCTAAAATGAGAATAATTCAATTTCGATTTAAAGCTTTCGTGACTGCAGGGATTCATCTTCTTGGTTCTTTAGATAAAGTCACGTAGAAGGGAAATAATAAAATAATAAAAATAAAACATAATAAAATAATTCTCACGACGTGACAGTGTCTTTTCGACAGACCTGTTCTTCACCTGAGGACGGCTGCTTGCATTGTGGCCGAAACGTCGTGAGAATTATTTTATTATGTTTTATTTTTATTATTTTATTATTTCCCTTCTACGTGACTTTACCGAAAGAACCAAGAAGATGAGAATAATTAATTCTTGCCAAAGTGTCAGCATTAGTTCAAGCTTCATATCAGTTATCAAAAGTGTTTGCAAGTATCTCTAAAACAATGAGGATTGCCAACGTATGTTTTTTTTCTCTCTTTGCTTGCTATCAGTGCATTCACTCGCTATGCAAAATCGTTAAATTGTCTGCGTGACGCACCTCCAGCAAGTGGATAATGATGCCAGAATTAGTCTTAAGCCTGGCAACGTGGGTAGAATGTCCTCATTTAGAGAGTGTGACCGCCTGCTGTAAGAGTTATTGCTTTTTACCAGAAAACACATTTAAAAAAAATCATATTTTGTATTATTACAGAGCCCTTTGTTTCTCTTTATTATGTTTCTTTTATCGTCTGGAAAAAAAACACGACTTGTATGCTAATGTTTGTTTTCTTTCACATAATTAAATTTAAGAACAGACGGACAACACGTAATTTCCACACACACAACCCCTGAAAATAGAAATTAGTACAAAAGGTTATAAGTGTCAGGCTTCTGGGAATTAAAACGATCTTGACAGAAATGTGGTGACAACCCAGGATATATTTTATTTAAAACGTGTCCACCATGATTAACTTTTAAATAACTATCAAATATCACCCGTAATTCCTGTTCTTTCCTCCCACTCTATGATATATCCAACTTTTTAAAAACCCGTCCGCCACATCCCACCTCTTCACCCTTAGCCCTCCATCTCTGGCTGCCTTTCGACTCTGTGATACATATGCCCATGTAGCCCGTGTCTACATCTCTATTGCCGTTTAAATGTATCTTTTCAGTTTAAATAAAATATGTGACCATATGTGTCGGGCACTGCTGTCAGGAGTTAGTACAAAACTGACAGTGCCGATATCTGCTCCCTGGACAGTTTTCGACATTATCTGCGCACGTGTAAAAAAAAACAACCGCTCTTCCCTTCCGATGTACAGTATTTCAGACGTCCTCATCGTTATCCACTCCTGAATGAAGACCTTCTCAAATTGTCGCCGTTTCATGGTTCTGAGATGTAACGCTTCACCCAGCATCGTATTAAGCTTTCACAATAGGGGAAGAGCTACGCAGCCATATTTGACCATGCTGGTTAGTGCGTGGGTTGGTGAAGATGTTGAGCCTCTTTCCCTTTGTTAATGTCTTGAAGAACGGCACCCACTGAAATGTTGAGGCCTCCTAATTGTTGGATAAACGAATTTGAAATAATTATTTTTAGCTTAACTTGTTATTGTGTGAATCACTGAAACAGCAGCAACCGTTTATTACTGTTAATTTGTGGGGCACATGTTGATGTGTCACAGGTCATTATTATTAATTGGACTCACCGGGTGTAGTCAGTAACTTTAAATTGAACACAGTACATTATTTCACAGCCACTAAACCTATTACCTCTAACAGCCGCACCTGCTCTGGATGATCTCAAAGACTTGTGGTGGATCATTCGGTCTCGTGGTCGACGGAGTATCAAGCCAGCTGAATTCTGTCTTAATGCTCAGAGGCCTGAATGTAGAGAGCTTTGAAGACTATTCAGTTAAGTGGATTAATTTGAGGTTGATTATTTGGCATCATCTAAAATGATGGCCGCACGGACCACCTGCCGACAATCCACGCTCGGCATGAATGTGAATATTGATGCTGGTGACATCAACAAGGCCTGCCCATCACCTCCTGGCCAGCGGCACATGTGGGGACAGAGTTTAAACTTACTTTACAACCGTTTTCGTGTTATCCAAGTCTGGGAACCGAAAATCGGTAATCAACGGTGGTGGCTTAGACGAGGCTCGAGAGCATTGTACACGCGTTGTGATGGTCACGCGGCATGCGTGGCAGGCACGTTGGGAAGGGGGGGGGGTCGTGTCTCCCTGATGTTGGTGAGCAAGCCCACCTTTGTGTGATGTGAAATGTATTTGTGTGCAGCCTTGCACGTATTTTTCTGTTGTAATGGGTTTTCTCACCATTTGTTGGAGAGTGTTGCATTTAAGCGTTGTGATTGCGGGTTGGGTGCGCTCACCCAACGGAGGGGTTAAACCAAAACAGACATTGGCAGGGAGTCTACCATGAGTGGAGCCTCTCTATTAGCACTCAATACCCCTGGTGGGAGAAAAGAATGAAAATTGTGAGTAATTATGGGCATATTTAGGCACATCGTTATGAAAAGACCCACATCGCTATCAAACACTTATCGTTGCTTTTCTGTATGAGGGCTAATTAAAGGCCGTTTTTATGTTTTTACTCTCACTCATCTTTTCAGTGTGAAAAAAAAAACTTCCTGTGTTTCAGAAGAATCATTGAAAGTACTATAGATTATGCTTAAAAACATGATTTCAACCACTTTTGTGTGTCTTGTGCAAATTATACAGGCGTTGTGACTTATTTAAATATATATTAATTAATGCACAATGGTATATCAAGACTTACCGTTCACATTGCGGAAACTCATATGAAGATGGGTTTAAGTACTGGGAGCACGATTATATATAAGATCACATGTTTTTTTCTTCTTGGTTCTTTCGGTAAAGTCACGTAGAATGGAAATAATAAAATAATAAAAATAAAACATAATAAAATAATTCTCACGACATTTCGGCCACAACGCAAGCAGCCGTCCTCAGGTGAGGATGGCTGCTTGCGAAGAAGATGAATCCCTGCAGTCACGAAAGCTTTAAATCGAAATCATATGTTTTGCTATGGTGTGCAGTGAGCTATAAAGTGTCAGCCCATTCTGCCAACAACTGGGGATTAATCTGCGGGGGAGGGGAGGTGACACTCATTGGCAGAGCCATATGATGTTTTGCGAGTTACCTAATTTTGATGGACATCAACTGGCCTGCAGTTCACTGAAACAAGACTGAGTCTACTGCCCAAGGACCGTGAATTAAAGTTGGACAAACCAATAAAGGTCCATGGCACCTTATAATTATATACTACCCCTGAAATGTAGGTTCATTAACTGCACAAAAGTAAAAAAAAATACGTTCCAAATTTGTGCTTTACCTACTTAGCATGGTGGCCTCCGCCTCTGATCCTGCAGAAGCTTTGTTGGATCATGATGATTTGTGAAAGTCCCGAGAGCGTGAGAACACAGTGGTGGGAAATAGTCATGGTGATGATAGTGTCATCAGCCATGGCCATTAATCAACTTAATCGACTAATTGTTCCAGCTCTGGGCTGCAAAGCGGCTAGGACAACAAATGGGTTCGTGACCACAAACGAAAACTTGTAATGCCATGCCTAGGTTTGGCGATCCACTCAGTGGCTTCCTGAGATGCTCAGTGGGGAAATAAATGAAACTAAAGTATAACTTTTTATTTTACCAAGTAAGGCCCACTGAGCTATCTAGCTCTTTTTTTCAGAAGCGACCTGGCCACAAATGATGGCTCAATCAAGTGGATTATAATGTGGACATTTATAGCAGCCAAATACTGTCAAACGCATGTTGATTCTAAACGTGGAGGGCAAAACTAGAGGACCCATTGAAAAAATTACACATAAACCATTAGGAGAACATGCAAAGTTCAAATATACAGATGTCAGGGTCAAGATTCAACCCATGACCTTCTGTATACCAGGCGAGGTAGTTAACATCTTCCCACCGTGGCGCCCTATCCGTTTGGATCTCTGTGTTTTCCCTTTTATACATGTGGGTGTTCTCTGGATTTTGTTTTCAGCATCATATTATCAGACAAAGGTATCCATTCAGGTCTTGCAGAGCAGTACAATCCAAAGTGTTCGAGAATGGCCGCCGGAAGTGGATGTTACGGAGCTACCTCTTAGCATAACGAATGCTGCTGAAGTTATACACTTCCAGAAAGCCATGGGGCCAATTCGTTGTGTAATAAATTATTGAATTTGTTTTGTGGAGACATGCATGCGAAGAGGACATTCTCTGCTGACCTATTTTGTTATTTATATTCTCCACAACGACGCCAAGGATGATTTTACGCATTTTTTTTGTGCAGTCATTCGTGTTAGGGAATGGCCCACGGAAGCGGACATCACAGAGCTACTTCTAAGATCACTTAGTGTGACCTTTGGTCCACACAGCAGAGGGCAGCACTTTCCTACCCACCCTGCTACAGAGAGTAATTTTATCACGTTCCAGTCAAAAGCCAATATATGTACAGTAATTCTCAGTGCTGGAATTTAGCCAAATTAGGTGCAAAACCAAATTAAATGTGTTGGATATCTTTGTACACTCATTCGTGACCAGGCTGAGACTATCATCTATAATAAAGGTGTTTTGGATTAGATCACGTAATTATATAAATGTGTCATTAAAACCAGCCACCACCTGACACAGCCAACTAGTAAGGGTTGTCATGTAAACAGAACATGCCAATTCGTCACTAGTACAGCACTAGTGTGTAGTCTACAGTGTAGTGTATAGTAGTGTAGTGTATAGTGTAGTGTACTAGTACAGCACACCGGTGTGTTGGAGAGCCAAGCCACAACATTTACAATCTTGAGTACGACGCTTCGCCAGTAATTACAACTAGCTCCATCAGGCGACAGCCAGATACGTGTTAAACTGAGACTATCAAAGCGCACAATTGAGGACCTGGTTTATTCATAGGCAGTTTCCTGGATTTGAACTCAGGATCTCAGTGTTGCCAGCTCAGAGCTTTTAGCTCCGAGTCACCCAGCCACCTAAACTTAGCATAGAATGTTGTGGTTGCCCTCTTGCCTGCAATCTTAATACCATCTACCAGACTAGTCCTGTAGGTATATTAATGAATAGATGTGTGTGTGTGTGTGTATTAGCTAAATATCTCAATTACATTTCTTTTTACCAGAATTTGGTGTCTATGATTTCACATCCAAGGTTAGAATGATTGGTGTACATCTTAGATAAAACGGTGGAATAGATTCACATCACGATATGGCTGAAACTCATTATCTTGGTGATTTTCCCTTCTTGTATGTAATGTAGACATTCACAGTTCCATGAAAAATAGCAAAGCATGCTTATCTCGGGCCCTATATGCTTTTGTGAGCAAATAAACTTTGTACATTGACATTTTTTAAAAGCAATGTTTTTTTTTTTCCTACATATATTACATCGATTTTAGTACTAGTTCAAATGTATATATGGAGTACAAAAGTTACCTGAAGTTATGAACCCACCGTATGAAATGTGGTGAAGTATGGCAGCCACAGGAGAAGGCATAAAACATTAAGCATTTTGTGTCAAATTTGTAGTGAAATTGCTCAGGCAATTTTTCCCCCACTTTTTCACAAATGCATCAGAGAGAAATTGCACTGTCTGTCCCCTAAGAGAAAAATGAAGATTGTTTGAAAAATGCTAAGGAAGCACAGTGACCTTGGCATTATATAATTTATCACAAATTGCCACTCCTCTCCAACGAAGACACCGTGATTTCTTCCTGCATGTGAAGTTGACGTGAAAAAAAAAATCTGTATTTCGCACTTCATTGACACACGCATCAAAAATCATGCCACCTTCCCCAGATGTCTGTACACGATCATGTGCCAAGTCCACGGAGCATTTGTGCTGATACCCCCCCTCCCCCCCGGGGGAGAAGGTGATAGCCGTAGTCACTGCACTGTAATGTTCTGCTTCATAAGACTCTTAAAGTGCTTTTTTCAGAGTTCCAGCTCAAATCCAATTAACTCCTTTACTGAAAATGTCCAAATGTGCCAGCAAATAAAAACTTACCGTGGCAAGCCTACACTGTTGAGTTTTGTAATTTGGCAGCCTCTGGCCGTGCCACGGTTGTGACACGGGTTATTCACGTTAAACCCCATTCAGAGAATCGTTTGTAAATTAATCTACGGTTTAATTTAAGATGTTGGGGGGGAAAAATCGTTTCTAGGCTTGAGGGCAGTTGAGGAAATAAATGTGCTGTCAACAAGACGATTAAGTGTTGCTGTCAAATTGAGATATAGCCCAATTATATTTAACGTAATCGCCAAATGCAAGTCCGAGCATTCAATAGCACAATGTCCTGTACGGATTTAATAGTGTTTTTGTATCTGCAAAGCTGAACGCCATGGACAAATATGCCATAAACACATTGTCTACAAGCCAGTCCTTTCTCCTTAGCTGCATGGATAATACGATAATAAAATAAACATGAAAAACTTTGGTTGCAAACTGCAAACCACGAGAATGTCACGTCGAGTTTTCTGGCTACGCATCTCAATACAATGACTGACCGCGAGTGTACAATATTCTCACGTACATTTGTTTTGAGGGGAGGAGGGCGGGGGGTGGATGGTGGCGCAGTGGATAGCATACTGCACCGTGACCCACGGGAGAGTTCAGTTCCAATGGTCTCATTTCTTAGACAAAGGGCAGGAAACATGTATTAAGCCAATAATTTTTCGTCACCGAATAAATAATCATAAGCGCTCCTGCGCTGAGGTTGAACAAGCTGCTCATAATCAACAGGATGCGAGTTAAAATCCTGGTGGTTGGGAGTTGATTTAGCCTATCATCCCTCTGGGGTCAATAAAATAAGTAGCATTTCACGAGTAAGTTTAACATTGGTTGTACTACGCTTGCTCTATACTCGCCCCCGCCATATGAATTTGAATGTTTGACCACCAGCTCAGCTGTAAACAGGAGATGAGTAACGCTTATTTGCACAGGAAATCACTTTCAAAGTTATACGTAGTGTGGAAGCACTTTGATACGTGTACATTATATTTTCACATAATGATGCTATCAATCCACTTCTATATGAAGGTATCCCCATGCCATGTCAGTGACGGGAGATATTTCACAATACTTCACCACGCTTGTCAGTACAGGTTGGCACAGGTGGGGGACCCAGGACCGGTTCAGGTATCATTCATCACTGATGATATCCTTGGCCGGGAATCAAATGTGGGGTTACTGGGTTTACAGTGCACGAACCACTGCACCACCACTCCCCAACATAGACACATTGAAACACCTGATTACTTTTCCTTGGATAGGTAATTTCTCGCGCGTGTGTAATAACATATCCCCTTAAATTCAAACCCACTGTATAAATAAAATGTGGATTCTACTCAATTGGTGCCTGAGCAAATAATCTGCAGTCTTGTGTTGATGTCCTCTCGGACATCGTGTGTCTCCTCTATCATCATTCCTACCGGCGGCGCCGCCGCCGTTCGTGATGCAATTGGAAGCGCGAAATGTTCGCACCGCATCGCCCTCGTTCGCCCATGTGTTCAAACCCACTCCCAGGCGTGCAGCGCAAAGCACATACTTATTCTTGCGCATGCTTACATTGCACGCAAGCACCATCGTCTATGTGCGTACTTGCACACTTGAGTATACCCATATACAGAGACAAAAACAAGGATCTCCGGTGTTGCCAGCTGAAGCAAGTGCTGTTCTCTCTGCTCTCTTTCGTATGGCATGGGGGGGGGCAACAGTTTTTGTAGGTGCCATAGTTGAATGTTAAGGTCCTTCAACCAATCCAAGGAGGCGGTAGACGCTGTATGGATTACAGCAATACCGCCAGGATGTGCATGGATGGCACAATCCTTGTTGATGTGTGTGGTGGTTTGGGCTTCACCACAGTCGCAGTTCGGCAATTCCTTAATCTTCCATTTATGAAATGTGTACCCGCAAGTGCTGTTAACGAGTGCCATTTCCGGCACGGCATGCTGCGGTCAGCCACGCTGGACCACCTTTGTCTCCCCGTTGCTGATATTTACGCACTGTACTAGCTGTTCATTTAAGGTTGAGTTGACATAGGAGAGGCTCAAAACTGGTTCTGATATCACTCGATACTGCCGTTAGCTGTGATCAGAAATCAAACCCAGCTTGTCAGGTCTATAGTTCATTGTGCAAACCACTAACTACATCACCGCTCTCCATCACACGTGCAAATACACATATTTGCGCCACACATGCTCTGTGCATGCGTGTGATTTGGCAGAAACTGACGATCCGGAAATATTCAGTTCATCCAATTTAGTCGCTGCAGGCACATACACGCACATCCCGGAGGGTACACCGTCCCTAAAAATATCAGCTCTCGGGCAGATGCTGGCTACCCGCTGTGATACAAACAGCTGCACACCTAACAGCCTGATTAATGTTGCGTCTGTAGCTTTTAATCCTTTCACTGCCGGCTGTGCGGTTGCTGATTCTGCAGTTGCACAACGGGGTAAAGCCGAAGAAATGTAATATGTTGCGCGACATTTGAAATGGATGTTTTTGCCTCTTTATTGGACCTATACAATTTAACTAAGAGTTTTGCTGAATGGGTTGAGTGGTGGTGCAGTTAATAGCACATTGGTGTTACGAATCTGGGGGCCCGCTTTTTATTCTTGGCCACGGCTAACATATGCGGTGAGTGATAACTTGAACAATATGGCCCCAACACACACCCCTGCCCCTTCCTCCTCCCTGCACCAACCTGCAGAGACCAGTGTGAAGTACGGTCAAACACATGCCCCTGTGACTGACACTGTGTCGTGAAACCTTCATACAGCAGTGGATTAACCAACTGCCCGTAAATACGGGGTAGGCGTTGTGCTGGTGGTTCGCCCACTGTATAATCAACTCGAATATCTGAGTTCGATTCCCGCCCATGGCTAACATCAGCGGCGACTGTTATTTGAACTAGCTCTGGGCCCCTACTTCAGCCATTACTGGCATGGTGTGGGGAGGCTTGCACCTGGCAATAGACTGACAAATGGGCTGTGAAATATTACTTTGAATTATATTTTGTTACTTTTACATCGCAAGATTGAGCGAGGTGACGGCGGCTTCACGAAGGCCTTCATCCAGCAGTGGCTTGACCATGATGATGATTGTTTTTTTGACACATTTTCTCGATATACTTAGCTTACAATGTGGCTGCGGTGCCTCTTTTCATAGCGCTTAACTGGGATCATCAAAACAGCCGTTGTGGCCAAAGGTCAAGAGACAGTACCGCATTAATCTCTGTTTAGACAAATGGCTCCTCGGTTTGCTAGAATTTTACTAGGGTCTCAGCTGGCTGTTATTAAATTGATCCAAAATGACTGCAGCTCGCTTAGGGAATTTTGTTTCCATAATCTCCGTGACCCTTCTGCCCTGGAGGGCCCATTGCGGTGTTTAACCTTCAGAGGGAGATCTTAGAGGAGATGGAAATTAATGGCGATGTGTTTACTTGAGTCTAATTATGACGGGACTCCGAGGATCTGCCCTCTTGTTTGGCTTCCTACAAAGCAGATGTTTGATTTAAAGCAACTATATTTAAGGATAATCAATCAAAAATGCACTACATATGTTTAAGAGACAATGGTCTATCTTTCTGTTTAAAAATATATGATTATTTTATTATTCTTAGGGTCGAGGTGGCTGGCTAGCTCAGGACTTTGAGCAACTCAGCTGCCGCTGCTATAATTGTAGGTACGAATTAGCAAACCTGTACAAAAACAAACCCTGCGTTTTGACACGTGTTGAGTTTGATGATGGTCTCTGTCTATTTACACAAATAATTTCATTCGTTTTGTATCCAATTAATTTAGACTTGTACCGTCTGAGAGTTAAACATTTTACTTTGATTACCATGCAATGCACATTTCTCCACGGGGCCTGTGAGGATAGCGCCGCGGCCCTTAATGTGGAAAACAAAAAGAGGGTCACTTTAAAGGGATTTCAGAAGTAGTATGATATCTCCTTCCCCAAGCCGTCCTCTCTTCTGCAGACCACATTGACTTCCTGCAGGCCATTTGTAAGCACGGCTATATTTGGTCATATAATTAAACAAAAAGTGAACAGGTGATATAATATGTATTACCTTTCTGTTGTTTATGCAGCGCATGACAAAGGCTAAAAATCCAGTAGCTGAAACACACAGAAGATTTCACAAATTAAGAGAAAGTTGAGCACCTTCATGGTCAGCCTATCTCACTCGGCGAAGGGCATCAGTCATCAAGTGGTACAGCTGATAACAATTTTTACTTCTGAATGTACATTTTTTCTCGGCACATTTCATTTCCAAAGGAGGACCTTCAAGGATATGAAAACGTCCCAGAGATTTATGTTTTTTAAATTGGTATAAACCCCCTGAAGAGCAAGTGTATGCCAAGAATATTGAAGTCTTGCCAGACACCTTTTGAGTACCGATGAAAGACTCACGGAGTTTCAAGACTCTAATTGACATTTTAAATGGTTAAAAGTAAAACAGCATAAGTATGCACATTTAATCTGCTGAGACTGTGTATTAAGGGAGTCTTTGTTCCGTTAGGTGCAAGAGCTATGCCCATGTTCACACAATCTAATATACACATGTAGTGAGTTCTAGATTTGAAGCTTTTGTGACTGCAAGGATTTATACTCTTTGGTTTTTTCGGTAAAGTCACGTAGGTAAAAAATAAAATAAATGAAAACAACTAAATTAAATCACGACGTTTCGGAGGCAGCACAAGCTTCCGTCTTCAGGTGGAACTGTTACAGCCAAAATCGCTGTAGTAAGTGGATGACAGGGTCACTGTCGTAAGATTTTGGCTGTGACGGTTCCACCTGAAAACGGAAGCTTGTGTTGCCTCCGAAACGTCGTGATTTAATTTAGTTGTTTTCATGTATTTTATTTTTACCTACGTGACTTTACCGAAAAAACCAAAGAGCGCGTGTAATGAGTTCAACTGAGTCGCAGACGCACTTCTTAGAGGCAACACATTTATTAAAACCAACACATGGGGTACGACCCCTTAACACATTAACAACCTATGGTGGTGGACCACCAGGCTAACTACACTAATTACACTGGAATTAGCTACGACGGACCGGACCCTGGCCCGGGTCCAGGTCCACGTGTTGGTGACTCTTACAGGACGTAGAACGTAGATTCTTCAGGATGAACAACAGCAGTCGGTCCTGCTCGGGGACCCGGCTTATATCCTCTGTGGCGTGGCTGGCTCCGCCCTTAGCCACGCCCACCTTCTAGAATCCTCTAGCAGGTTCTCGGCCCTGACACGTGACCACCCCTTGCCCCCATCTGGGGGCCGCTGTGTAGACTTTACCGGTCACGTGTCCTTCGGGGTCAACCAGAGTGCCATGGCCTTTGGTAACCCCATTCCCAGGGCTGGCACTCTCACACCCCCTATCCTGTAGGGGTCGGCACTGCACGCAGAGCGTGGTGCCACTCAGCACTGTCAGACAGCGCTCACCGAGCCCTCTAGGGCAGGTACTGTATCCACATGTACGTGGTGCCCGCGATGGCAATACATTGCACGCCGTGCCTCTAGAGCCGGCGTTACACAGTGACATCCGCGATGTCACTACTACACGGGCTAATCATGTTGTGGTGTGCTTACTAATTTTTCTAAAATAAAAAAAACTTTCTGAAAGTTAGTTTGTCACCACCCTTACTCCAAAACTCTACAGAGCTGTGTCGCATGTGTAATAATGATTGGAGCAGTTATAATAGTTCATAGGTTCTAAAACTACATCATGGGACCTCCTTTGCCAGTACCAAAATATCAGAATAGGTTTTCCCCTTTTTTTTTGGCAACAAAACAGCTGTGTTAAGACGTTAAAACACCAAACGGAAACCTTTTACAAGGAATCATGTCTGTGAAGTATTGGAAAATGACGGCAGGAAACTCCTTGACGGGAACACACTTCTTTTATTAAATCTTGACTTGTAACAATACAACGCGTGGCCTCTCTTCTTCACAATGCGGTCACCATACAACGGTACAACTCGTGACCTCTTCTTCTTCACCCTACGCTTCTCTTGACTCTCTGGATTCTGTGCTGCTGGCTCCCTGTGCCTCGTGTAGACTCCGCGCCTCGGCTACACTCTTCTCTCGCCTCGTGTAGACTCTGCGCCTCTGCTACACTCTCCACTCGCCTCGTGTAGACTTTGCATCTCTCTCTCTGGCTACACCGTATGCATACTCGGCTCGTGTAGACCTTCCTCTCTCTCTGGCTACACCGTATGCATACTCGGCTCGTGTAGACCTTTCTCTCTCTCTGGCTACACACTATACATCACTCAGCTCGTGTAGACCGTTCTCTCTCTCTGGCTACACACTATACATTACTCAGCTCGTGTAGACCGTTCTCTCTCTCTGGCTACACACTATACATTACTCAGCTCGTGTAGACCGTTCTCTCTCCCTGGCTACACACTATACAGTACTCAGCTCGTGTAGACCGTTCTCTCTCTCTGGCTACACACTTATACCTTACTCTCCTCTACTCTCCATTACTCTCCTCTCCGGGCTCTATCTCTGCACCTTCGTCTTCATTCTTAGATGGTTCCACTTCTGCCCCCTGCTCCTCTGTGCATCACCTTATATACCTCTTCTTCCCGGGAGACGGAGCGGATGCGGACCTCAACGTCGGCACCGCTCCTCAGTTACCCAATCCCCACGCGCTATCCCTACGATCCGGTTCCGCTCAGCGCGTGTTTCCACTCCCCGACCAATCACACCGCGCTGCTACCCGATCACTCCCTCTGGGCGCGTCACCGGCACACAGCCAATCAGCAGCACTACCCCCACCCGCGCACTGACGCCTGCTCCTCCCCGTCAGCGCGCGTCACCACACACACACCCGTACATACGCGCTGGCACACGACATATACACCCAGCGCGTATCACCACTACATCTGCATTAACCACAATACTTGTGGTCAGAATGCAAACAAAAACATACCTCTGATAATATATGCATTGTCTTTGAAACTGATTGGTCCACACCAGAGACAGCTTTGTTATCTCCAATTCTTTGTTATTTTTGCATTGTGTATTCAAATCCATGTATATGACATGTTATTTTCTTTGCTGTGTTGTTCAAGGTTGACGGGAGCTGTGACTGACACGCCTAGCATTGCAATTAACATTAACAAGCGGTGCAGACAGACCTCAGCTCTGTTCACACTCAGGCTGTGGTTGGCTCTGCCAAGAGTAATTCATTCATTCATCATGCACAGTCCAGCGAAGGACCATGGCGCCAAACGTGTAACTGAGAGTAAGACGATTACTCATAATAAAGTTTTTGGGTTAGATCGCGTTATTTATAAATGTGTCGTAACCCTCCACCACCCGACACGGCCAATCAGCAAAAAAGTGTCACGTTGACAAAAGACAAATAGTTCACTACTTTAGCCCATCGGTGTGTTGAAGAGTGAAACCACAACATTTACAATTTTTTTGTACGACGTTTCGCTGGTAATTGCATCCAGCATCGTACTCAAAAATTGTAAATGTTGTGGTTTCACTCTTCAACACACCAGTGGGCTAAAGTAGTGAACTATTTGTCTTTTGTCAACGTGACACTTTTTTGCTGATTGGCCGTGTCGGGTGGTGGAGGGTTACGACACATTTATAAATAATGCGATCTAACCCAAACAAATTATTATGAATAATTTTGGTCGCGAAAGCCTACGTGTTAAACTAAGACGATTACTTTTTCGTGAATTCTAAGATGTTGCAAAAAGCATTTGCCTGCACGCAATGCTTGTGGATACGTCAAGGCTGTACATGATGAAAGCTTCACAAAACGCTTGCAGAATGTGTATTTTAACTTTTATTGTAAAAAATAAGATTCCCTTTAATTTACCTAAGAAGGACTCCCTGAGTCTGAAGCCTTTTTTTCCAGAGGCTCCTGCTATCCTTGTATGTTTGGTCGAATCCATGAACGAGTGTTGGGGTTCACGTGGGAGGTAAACGGACTGCCTCGAGGAAACTCGCTGCGGGGTGCAGGTGACGTTATCGCGCAGATGAGCGCAGTGACGTCACCACCGCAAACTTTCCCTGCGCATCAGCCGGCAAAACCTTTTTTTTCCCTCATATCATCTGATTATTCCCTTAGGAGGCACTGCAGACGCTGAAGGAACAAATGAACGTGGTGGCCAAGGAGAATGAGCAATTACACCAAGAGTTGGTGACGTCAAAAGCAGCAGCGGGAAAGGAATGGTGAGATTGCATCATTACAAAGCTCCTGGTGACGCACATACACCACCCCTACCCCCAAGTGTATCCACTTGTAATCATTTGTAAATTTTGGTACAGATGTGACCGCAGCGTAATGGTCGTCGGATCAAACCGCCCAACGCGACATTGATATGTTTCATCTTCTTGGTTCTTTCGGTAAAGTCACGTAGAATGGAAATAATAAAATAATACAAATAAAACATACTAAAATATTTGTATTATTTTTTATAATAAAAAAAAATTCCCATTCTACGTGACTTTACCGAAAGAACCAAGAAGATGAATCCCTGCAGTCACGAAAGCTTTAGACTGATATGTTTCTTAAATTCCCCTCCACCATCACCTGTTGTCCACTCGGCAGTATAAATCGGTAGGCTATGGTTAGTGGTGGAGCAAAGCGTGGCTACTCCCACCTCTTCCAGGCTGTCTGGCCATCGTGAAGCAGTAGGCCAAATATCCTTTGAAGGGGCTCTCCAGAGCTCCCTGTAGTGGAGACCCTTCCAACCACAGTGCCGTGAGCGACCAATTGCTGGGTCCCACGCGTACATTGACCTTTATTCAGGAAAGCTTCGCCATTTATTTAACAAGAAAACTTTTCAGCAGTGCTCTGCGACTTTTGGGGATGTTTGATCAACTCCTTACCAGGGAGTGTTTTGCGTGTGGGAAGGAATCCGAGTACATTTACGGCCATTAATCAGTCCACTGCTGGATCAGAGCCTCCGCTCGCTGGGCAATTTGTGGGGGTTATTTGTCAGTGCAGGTTGGTTAAGGCAGAGAACATAAACATGGGAACATAGAAACGATGTGAAATTCATTTTTCTGCACTGCCCTCTGCTGCTCACCACGTAGCTCCGCAGCCTATAACACCTTTGGTGCATGGTGATTGCTCATCCAGGCATTGTCCAGGCTCAAACCCTGCAGAGCTTCCGAGATCTGATGAGATTGGTCATAGGCTAAGGAACCAAGAGAAGGTGAAGAAAACCCACGCGAAACTCCACCACACGAGAGATTCCGGAATCAATTTGCTGTCCTGCAAATTTCTGGCCACCTTGCAGCCAAGTGGCGTGTGCCACCACGCTCGGTTTGTGCGAAGCCTTCCGAGGTTTTCGCATTTGCATGCAGATTACAAAAATAATTTTCTTTTTTTGTTGCAGACTCTTGTTTTATTTCTCCTTTCGTCTCAGCTTCCATTCCCGAGAATAGTATCATCGCTGCAATTTATTGCCACTTTTCTAGCAATCCACAAAATTATTTATCAGTGTGACATTTTGTAAGCTTCTTCTTAGGTTTTTTCGGTAAAGTCACGTAGAAAGTAAAATAAAATAAAAACAAAAATCACGACGTTTCGGAGGCAACACAAGTCTCCGTCATCAGGTGGGACCGTCACAGCCAGATTAGCTATTGATACAGCTAATCTGGCTGTGACGGTCCCACCTGATGACGGAGACTTGTGTTGCCTCCGAAACGTCGTGATTTTTGTTTTTATTTTATTTTACTTTCTACGTGACTTTACCGAAAAAACCTAAGAAGATGATTCCTTGCAGTCACGAAAGCTTCAAATCTAGAATTTTGTAAGCTGTGCGCAATTTACAAATAATGCAAACAGTAGCAGCAGCTGTTAGTTTTTATTATTTCTCATGCATCTTGTTTTAATGGAATAGCAGACATGTGCACTGCTACTCAGAATTATGCATTTGCCTTTCAAACTGGGGCATTGTGTCATCGACTGTTAACACTCGTAACTCTTTCTGTGAGCCTCCTGTACGTTCCAAAAGATACTCTTTTACTCGGCATTTTTTTTTCTTCTGCGTCACATCCCTATTGAAAATATATAAAATCACTGTGTCTCACGCTTAAAATTAACTACATATGCCTGCCAGAGGCTCTCAGCGTTCACAAAGAGTTGATGCCGCAACAATGTACAACATCCATTGCTTTTGGGCTGTTCGGCTCTATTGCTTTTCTACCCCCACTCAGACAATGAGCAATATCCCACGGCAAACCTTGAAGTTTTCTATTTTCTTTGGAGGCAGAATTGCTTGTAAATTGGATGTTTGCTTGGGATTAGCTTTGAGATAGCAGGATTTGCACAGTTTTTTTACCAGTGGTGCATCGGAATATGTCAAGGCTTTTGTGGAATTGTAATTTCCCTCCAACGGTGGCGTGTGTTTTTTTATCACCTCGATTTTGATGTTTGTTAGCTTTTGTGTCACTGCATATATTGTGCACATCATTTCACTTGGCCCGTGATTGTGTTTGTTTGAATGCAACGAATTGCATTTACTGCCACCGCAGTCCACTCGTATCACACGTGGTCTCCTCGCTCCGAGCATTCCCACACCAAAATCCTTTTGTTGGATGCTCAGCGGTTTGTTTTAATTTCCGCATGTGCCCCTGACCAAATGCTGCAGATGCACACTCTGCTGCAATTTGCAGATCTTTTGTGCTGTTCATGTATCTAACTCTTTTGTTGTCTGTTTGCACACAATATTGACTATTCACCAAAACTGTAGTATACATGCTGAATTTTGACATTTTCCTTTCTCCGTATAGATATTTTTGTTTAGATCATTTCAAGCATTTTTATGATCTTTTCTCCACGGTAAACATCTATCATGGGTATGTCAAACAGTTGTATTTATTTTTGCTATATAGTGGCTGGCTATTTTCTTTGTGTGGAAATAGAATTTTCACAAGCGGCCCATCAAAAGGAGCTTCAATTAATGCACCATGTATTGTTCTAAATGGCAATGTCTTGCATATATCTTGCGTATGTCATAATGTCCAAGTTTGAAACAACACACGAAGACACTCAAGACAGGACAAAAAGACATGTAAGTTGGGGCTGAGCGTTCATTCGCAACGTTCAATTGAGCGCACAGAAATCCAAACAAATTCTGCAAATCTCACCCACTCACTGGCTCAGTCTGGATATGCGTAGAGCGAGGAGATCCAAGTCTGATGCGGGGAGGAAGGGAGGGATGGGGGGGGGTATAGTGGGGGAAATGGTGGTGACCGTAAATGCACAACATAGGCCACGTTAATTGGGCACTAACAACCAGCGCTTGTTTCTGCATTTAGGAAGCTTGTGCAGGAGCAAGGCAGGCTTGTGCTGGAAGAAAACCAGGTCCTTCTGCAGCAGCTCGATCTGCAAAAAGCCAAGCTCAAAGACTCGCAGGGCGCACATAAGCAGGAAGGTGGGCGGAAGGGATGCAACGATGCACCCCCACCACAATTACGTGAATTGTCACAATGCAGGGTCACGAATCACATCACTCGTGGCGCATGCATAGAATCTTTAATGGTGTGATTCTATAGAATGTGGGGGTGTTAAAAAAAAACGCACGCTATACAAATAGAAAATAATCGAATATTAGACGCATTATTCGATGTGCGCATTGCAAGCGTAAGAATGAATTTTTATTGGATAATTATTACATGGCCATTAAGTTTTTAGCTGCTGATTGCCATGCATTTGACTGGAGATGGATGCTCCTTAATCTGCCTCCCTATCATTCTAACTGACTGCACAACCTTTACCCGTGTGTCCTTTGTACAAAAATAAACACGATTGCATTACGATGTTTGTTCTTGATTTTGCTCCCCGCCCCTCTTCTGTAGATATCATTGGCTGCAAAAACATTGTGCTCTCAGCCAAATCCTCACACACACGCTCGCAAACACTGGCTGTTGTTGTGGCGCAACGTACCGCCGCGTTAATATGCAAAGCGCTAGATGACAGCTGGTACTCGGTAAACATTAATACCTTAACGCCTTCCTTGTCGGTTGCCCAAAGTGTCAAAGTTGATGAAGCGGTTGGAGAGGATGGAGGCGCAAAAGCGAGAGGCGCTGGACCAGCTGACAGACGCGCGAGTGGCCCTGGGGTCATTGCAGGAGCGCCAGCGACAACTGCAGGAAGCGGAGGAAGTCAAAGTTGGGCGGGAGGAACACCTGGCGGCTATTTCAGACTTGCAGAGGTGCTGGTTGTCATGGGTTTTTTTTATTAGTTGCAGATTCTAGAATGTCCTTAATTGGTACAAAGAGTGAGTAGTTCAGCTCTTTCCGCAATCAAGAGGTCGGTTTTTTCGTTATTTGAGCAAAGGAAATAATGGAGATATTTATTTATTGGTTCCCACCTTTACAAATAATAAATGATTTTCCTACATGTGACGAACAGATCAAGTCTCAATCGGGGCAGATATGTGCCAGTAAAAGCACCACGTGTATAAGCAAAAAGAAAATGTACTTGGCTTATTTGTCTATTAGTAATCTTTCCCATCTATAAAATATGAATGGTTACCGTACACTGTAGAACAGATGTAGTCCTCTTTTTTTTGGTCGTATGACTCTTTGGAGATGTCGCTCCGTGCTGCAATATGCAACAATGCGTTGCCATGTTCTATTGGCCTGACATTTGAGCTGCAATCAATTCTGTTCAATGCTCGGTGCTTTTTTTTTACATATAATCCCAACCCGTGGCTATTGGTGACTGCGTGTTTGTTAAAGGCAAGAGCAGCTGAAAACACAACTTCGTGTTATTTTATATTTATATAGAACGACGAGGCTGTGCGTGTTCTGGGCTATCCGACGTGACATTGAGGTTTCGTTAATGAGCAAAGAGACTTTAAATTCACTTTCAGGCACCATCGTCGTAGCTACCTACTGACGAATTTCAAAGCGCGCCAGTGAAATCTTCGTGACGCAGTGACATCTTAGCAACTCGTTAACAAAGCTTCAGGCCCAATCTCGGACAGCCCAGGGACATGGCCTTGGTAGGTATATCCAAGAGATAGTCTACTGCATAGGTTTTCACGGTTGTGCTGTAAATGGTTCTCTGATTCGTTTTTTGATTGGTACTGTTGTATCCTAAGCCTTCTTCCAAACTTGATATTTTTATATATTATCTTTTTACTTGATATATAATGAATGAAAACACCCCAAAAAGCAGCAGGCTGCAAAAACCAGGTGTTGTTAAGTAATGGACTGGAGGAGGGCTAGGATGACAGAATTTGCAACCTTGCTTCAAGGAAGGAGGGGGCCTGATGAACGGGCATATGTCACCCGTGCAGGCGGCAGAGACAGTGGGAGAGTCAGCCAGACATAATTAAGGCAAAAAGCCAACCATCCTGCATGGTTTTAAGGAATTAAATTATTAAATCCAGGGTGAGTGGTCAAATGAAGTGGGTCAGCAACGCTGTGTGCACAGGGGAGGGAGCTGATTAACAACCCTGCCCGGCTGAACCGTGAGGGGGCCTTTGACCTGAAATTAAGAATAACACTCCCAGAGCAGAAGGTTGGATGACCACAGTGAGACGAATAAGAGCGTTGTATATCAAGGATGCAGACTCAGCTGAATAACAAGGCTGCGGAGGTCACCAAAAGTTCGTGTTCGCCTAGTTAAGTCGAAAAGCTCAATTATTCTGTATTGCTATTAAAGCAACGTTAAAATCAGAATTTAACAACAGGGTAGGCTAAAGTTATTGATATTCACACCCACTCCAATTAAACCAGGCCACAAGTTACGCCTACTGAACCATCACCATCATTAAGTCAATATGAAATGTTATTTCCATACTTTAATATACAACTCGACCCGAAGCATATGACAATCAGAACCTTCCTAAGTCAAAATTGAATCGCACCCAGATAGGAGCGAATAGTCGATATAAGGTTGAAGAGGGAAGGAAATTAAGAGCACGGCGAACTGCAAACGTAAGCAAAAAGCCGGGAACAACACACCAAGCCAACAACAGCGAGTCGGGCTCCGACAGGCCATAAAGTAGGAATGATAACTCCCGGGGTCAGGGGACATCAGAAAAAGCAAGCAGACAAAAACCAGAACTGACTCCAAGGTACAACCGCCCTCACCTACAAGGAGTGACGGAAATTAATGAGGCCTTGAGTTAACGGCGTCAGCTGGACAGCAACAACAACGGCGAGCAGAGACAGAGTGAGGCAAAAACCTGCGAGGCTATGAAATGCAACTTCATGTCAGTGAAGCCTGACCAACAAGTTAAGTTAAAGACATCACAATACATAATATCGTACATAACATCAATGTTAACGCTATTCACCGTCAACTATATTCCGCTTATATAACCATGCAGACACCAAGGAATACGAATTCCTAGGATCAAGAAACTTACCCCTTAACCTAAGATATCGGAAATAAATTAATAATAATAAGCCTATGCATGAAAGACAAAAGTAAAACTTATGAAAAGCCAGGATAGCGGGATAAATCACCACCAGGTCGAAATAAAGTACATAATAAAGAGCGATGTTAAACCCAGGGTCGGAGAGAAAGGGAGATCCCGGCCGTCTTTGTATCCCCGCAGCACGGGATGGGAGTGTGTATGTGCTCGGGGAGGCACCTCCACTTGAGTCAAGCACCACGATGGGAAACGACACACCTGAGGTTACATACAGAATCATAACTGGGAAATGGTAAGGGACAAATGTTAATTTAAAACTTTTTAACCATGTCTTTGTGTGCTGTGAGGATCGGAGGGAGTGTGCCCCTCCCTCCAGGTCGTGCAACACGAACAGAGGTGCCTATGAGACGATTTGTAACGTCTGTGTTTTGGTTCATGAAGGAGGCCAGACAGAGAGACGACTTCGAGGCAATTTGTAACATCTGATTGTTTGCTCATGGATTTTATGGAGGGAGTATGACAACGGAAGATGCCGTGGGTGATGCACACAAGCACACGGACGTACGGACACACACATGAACACACCTACACACGGACAGATCCTGACACAGTAAATCAAAAGAAAACCCCGCCTTGTGGGCAGGACCCAAAGGGATTTTTCGGCATAAAAGAAAGGACTCTGAGCATTGGAAACCAGTTCGACCAGGAGTCAACTCATCACGAGTTCGACCAGTGGGTCGGCTCCGGAGCGAGCTCGACCGAGCGGGTCGGCTCGACTCATCTTCAGCTCGACCGAGCGGGTCGACTCAAGGGCGAGCTGCGACTAACGGGTCGGCTCGACTCTTCAGCTTCTGGGACTCAGCCGAGTTCAGACGGCTCTCGGGGCTCGACTCAAGCGGCTCCCCATCTCCTCTGCAGGCGGGCAAGACCCGCTTGACAGCTCAACTCGGCCGCGACAGCCAACCTCTGCCGAGTCGGCGGTTTCCCTGCTGCCGCGAGAATCGCGGTTTGGCGACGACGCTGCGAGCGAGCTGTGGGCGCCACCTACCGACCGGGTTCCGAATTACGACAGCGTGTCAACGGACATCCGAACCAAATTCACCACGGCGACAGAGGAGCGACTAATACGTATGACGCGCACCGCCCCCTCACCACACGACCACCTGGCGTCTGTTTGACATAAAGAACCGACTCCGAACACTGACTATTGAAGACAACTCTTACCACTCAAACCCACTCGAACCCATAAGCCATCCGTGGCTGTGAAGAAAAACTCGAGACCGAGTGATGGCCATCCGTCATTTGTAAGAGTATTATCTTTAATATTTAGTGGACTGTACTCTTAATCGCTTAAATTCCCAGCAGATCTTCGGAAAAGGAGCGCCGTTGCAGGCCTTTACTCCGAGCATTCTGTTGTCAGATAACCTGCCGATGTATCTGTTGAGATTGGTGCCTTTAAGAATAATAACTGTTTTTGATTGTGTTTTATCGCCGTATAATCTTTCAAGTATAATCATTCATTAACGTTAAGGTTTTCTTAGCATAGTATTTGCATGTTTTAACGACTCTCTCTCACTAACAACCATCGCGTTACGCGGGATCCATGTGCCGTTGTCAAGTGAAATCAGACAATCATTGATGATACTGTATTGATGCCGTGTTGACGTTCCGGGATTGAGAGTTCGCATACTATATCATAGTTGAGGTTGAATTAGTAATAAATTGATTAATACAGAAGTGGTTGTGTGATTCTTTCCTGAACTATGCATAAGATCTGCTTCTGCGTTGAGATCTGAACTTGGTGACCTTAATAAACACACTAACACATACCCAGTAAATGTTAAAGCGATAACGGGGCGAACCGGGGACCTAAATAAGCGAGAATGAGACGAACCTAGACAACGAGGCCGAGTTAATCTAAGTTAATCTTGTATACTTACACCACACCTGCATAACTGCATACGATTAATTGCCTTATTCCGATCGATAACCCACCCTCGTCACCGAGGCGGAGTCTGGTTATCATAACGACTTGCATTATCATAATTACACCCACTCGCATAATTACTACAATTACCTCTCGAATTGGCATAATTAAATGTGCGTAATTACATGGATTAAAGTATTTCCGGATAATTACACCTTTGGCCAAATTTCGATTGATTATTATTATTTTCACTGAATATTCATAACCCACATATACAACATAATAATTTCACCCACGCACGCATACAACACATCAAAATTTTCACACCCAACATATACAACATAATGGGGGCTCGGGTCCGGGATTTCTCGCAGACAGTTTATGCATGAATTCAGGAACGAACCACTGTTGTGTTAATCAAAGAGTTGTGAACTAACGTTGCTTTGTGATTGTAAACGGGCGTAAAACAAAAAACGCGCTCTGAAGGGAAATACCAGAGTAGCAGAGTATAACAAAGACAGCTGGGCTGAAATTATTTGCTCGAGTTGAACTGACGCATCCTGTGATACAATTGTGTATAGGTGCGCTGAAGGGGAATTCTAGAGTAACTCACGCCGCACATGAGATGTTAGAATTAAGATACACTCTTAAGTCTGTTAACCACACTACGTAATAGAGATGGCGCAGGATCCACAACGTTCTGAGGTTGACACACCAACGCATAACACTGATACAGAGTGGACCTCGGAGGAGGAGATGGAATCTATGGAAAAACAATATCGGGAATTTGTGTTAAAACGCACTGGACGGACTGCTAGCCAGCAGACGGAGCAGAGAGATATATGGGAGGGGTGCCATACAGAAGATGTTAAAGCCCATAGAAGGAAACTACTTAAGGACGTGATGAAATGTGGCAAAGCCAAACGTGACGTAAAAATTGCAGAAATAGCGAGGGTAGACTCGTACCTCCTCGCACAGACAGACAGAGAAAGATTATGGAATGAGGAAAAATTTGAAAGGGAAAGACAAGAGAAACTGTCCTTAATGGAGCAGGTAGAGAATCTGCACACCCTCGTGAGAGAGAAAGAATCCGCACTAAATGCACCAGTGAAACACCCAGACGCTGATACACAGAACACATACGGGAGTAACAATTTACCACACTCCGAGCCACGTGGACGTAGCCCAGGGCCAGATCCCACAATGAGTATGGCTACTGTGCAAAGCAATTTTGATGAAGTAACACCCTCGCAAATCGAGGAGAGAGAAGAGGAAATAATAATACAAACGGGAAAACATGAGGCCGACCACACCAACGTTAGAGAGAGACAAATAATTAACCCTAAGTCATCAGGATACACTGTAATGATAGGGCGGAGAAGGGCGGAGCTGGTGCAAGACGGGAAACATGACCTAAACAGCACACCAGGCAGACGCACGCTACGCAAGTATGACCGACATGATGCAGGTGACAGAGACAGCTCACCAGAGAAACGCACCTCGCACAAACACGACCAACACGACACGGATAACAGACACAGCTCACCAGAGAGACACACCTCACGCAAACATGACAGACGCACCTCACGTAAACATGACAGACACAGCTCACCAGAGAGACACACTTCACACAAACATGACCGACATGATGCAGATGACAGACACAGCTCACCAGAGAGACACACCTCACGCAAACATGACAGACACAGCTCACCAGAGAGACGCACCTCACGTAAACATGACAGACACAGCTCACCAGAGAGACACACTTCACACAAACATGACCGACATGATGCAGATGACAGACACAGCTCACCAGAGAGACACACCTCACGCGAACATGGCAGACACAGCTCACCAGAGAGACACACTTCACACAAACATGACCGACATGATGCAGATGACAGAGACAGCTCACCAGAGAGACACACCTCACGCAAACATGACAGACACGATGCAGATGACAGACACCGCTCACCAGAGAGACGCACCTCACGCAAACATAACAGACACAGCTCACCAGAGAGACGCACCTCACGCAAACATGACAGACACACCTCACACGAACATGACCGACATGATGCAGATGACAGACACAGCTCACCAGAGAGACACACCTCACGCAAACATGACAGACACGATGCAGATGACAGACACCGCTCACCAGAGAGACGCACCTCACGTAAACATTATCAACACGACAGGGGTAACAGAGAAAGCTCACCAGAGGGACGCATGACCCGTAAAAATCACCCACGCAAAACCACCCGCACCACAGATGACAGAGACAGGAATCCCGATAACCATGAAGCACGAGACAAACGTAAATACAACACCTCACCTAGCAGGCACTACACATGTAGTAGGCAGCATGAAGGTCAAAGACAAAAACACTCACCACATAGACACCGCTCAAGGAGATCACGCACACCAACCCACAAACACGAATCACAAGACCCACATAAGGAAAACAAGAGACACAGACACGGGAAACATGACAACAGGGATAGTGGAGACAAGGGTAGCTCAAGTGAGCACTCCTCAGGAACCGACACCACTGATGACGAACAACACACTTTTAACAGTAAGACACTAAAACTAATGGACAAAGCACTCGTGAGAATTCCCTACTTCGATCCACATAACAAGAACAGGGACATACACACTTACATAGCTACGGTAGAACAGGAGGCTAAGATCCGGGGTCTGGGTAAATCAGCAGAAAAGGCATGTTTATTATCAAGGAGCCTACATGAACCCGCCAGACCATGGGTAGCCTCCCTGCCAAATAGGGTGAAGAGTGACTTTAAACAATTGAGCCGAGCAGTAGTTAAGAGATTTGGGGAATACTCCACACTATCCGAAGGATTGAACGCGGCAAAGTTGATGACCCAGCGTGTAGACGAAGACCCACGAGATTATCTCCTACGCCTTAAGAAAGCATATTACGCAGGGGACGGGGACAATGCCCAGGGAGATAAGACAGTTTTAAAAGTGATGTTCTTTCAATCATTGAGACCTGAAATAGTGAGCATAGTAGGAATGATGTTGGACCCCGAGACTGCCTCCCTACGCCAGATTGAAAGCAAGGCCCACACGGCCTGGGTGAACGGACGGAAAACCACTAGCATAGCCAAAACCCACATCGTCACCAGAGATAAAGAATGCCTCGATCTGGAGGGAAGCGAATCTCCAAGGAATAATATTAGCGCCACACGGGGTGGACATGAATTCCCCCAGGAGAGGGCGCCTAACCCAATAGAATCAACACCCGTCTACAACACGCTGAACAACGTTCCACGTGGGGGGAGGGACGAGTCCAGGGGAACCTGGCACCCACAGCCGCCACCACCATGGAATGCAGGAGAGGGCGGAGGCTGGAATTATGGAGGAGGAAGAGCGAGTGACGGGCCATACCTACCCCGCGGAGGCCGACGCCCACCAAACCAGTCACCATATCGTTCCCTACTGCCGCCTCCACTAACCATAGAGCGTAGACCACCGTTAGCTAACAGGAATCGATATGCTCACCACATCAGGATGGAAAAAGAGCTCCTAGGGAGTATGAAGACTCCCATGCAAATAGCGAAGGGAAGAATACCAACTATACCCACACAGGAGGAGGACACACCCAGAGCAAAGGTAGCCCAAGTGAACGTAGGGAAGACAAGAAGCCCCGAAGCAATCACCGAAGTGGTACCAGAGGTAAAAGGGTACCATCTGGGGGAATTGATTCCCGTAGGACCAGTCGGACGAGTCCACGTGGAGGTAATACTACAAGACACCCTGACCAGCCAGGGCCTTTGGGATACTGGAGCAGAAATATCCATGATATCCAGAGAATTATTTGACGAACTCCAGACTGCCCTCCAGAGGAAGAATGAAACACTACAGATGATGCCAAGTAACCTTACCTACTCAGGATGTGAAGGGACCCACATGCGACCATTGGGCAAAGTTATGACGAAGTTGACGTTCAACAAAATCAACATGAACCATCCCCTATACGTCGTACGGAGCCCCGGAAAAGAGTTGATCATTGGGATAGAACTAATGAATCGCCTGAAACCCATTATGAACCTTGAATCCCAACAAATTTGGGCACAATCAATGCCGGAGCAACAAAGGGACTCAGAAGATGAAGACGTTGTGGAAGACTCCACGGGAATCCAAGTGATAACACAAGAGCTCAACGTCCTATCAACGACAATCAGGAACGAAGACGAAGACCCAGCAGGAATTCGAATCACTCAGCTAATGACTAACAGACTGAGAGAAGACCGAAAGGAAGCCGACTTAGAGTCAGTATCACTAAATGACCGTCCCCTCATGGAGTATATACCGCCCCCTGGAGGCCAAACCGACGAACTGCAAACTGATGAAGGAGAACACGAGGGCAAGAGCGTATTACCCTCGGATGAAGCCAAGGCAACTCAACCGATAGTAACGCAAAAGGAACTTTCAACCGAGCCGCCCGAAACCACAAAGGCCTTAGACCCAGGACAAGGAGTCTCCCTAATAGAAGAACAAATCGAACAACAAATTGAAGCAGCGGACGCCCTCGAGAACGACACTCAACGAAATGAGCTTCGCCAACTGCTCCACAAATACCACTCCCTGTTCTCAGAAGACCCCTATGATTGCGGCAAAACCGACCTACACGTGGTATCTATTCCCACACTGGAAGGAGCGCCAGCGGTATATGTGAAACAATACAAGATTCCACTGGCTGCCTACGAATCCATCCAAGAAACCTTGGAGAACCTACTCAAGAAGAATATAATTCGAGAATGCAACTCAACCTACAACTCACCGATTTGGCCTGTATTGAAACCCACAGGCAAGTGGCGACTCACCATCGACTATAGGCAACTCAACAAAACGGTTCCCCTATCTCGATGGCCAATGGCAGAGATCGACCAGAATCTCAACCAAATAAAAGGCGCAAAAATTCTCACCACCATGGATCTATCAAATGGCTTCTGGACCATGCCTGTGAAAGAAGCGGATCAATACAAGTTGGCATTTACATTCAATGGAATACAGTATACTTGGAACCGATGTCCATTTGGATACTCAAATTCACCTGCGGACTTTAACATATTCCTACACAAGGCAATGGACGACGCAAAAGAGCGAGGTACCATCGTCTATGTCGACGATATACTGGTCAAGGACTCCTCATGGGAAGAACACCGCGAGAGCCTCCAGCATACCCTCGATCAGTTAAAGGAAGCAGGCGCAAAGATTTCAATACAAAAAGGACAGTGGGCACGCAAGAGGGTGGACTACCTCGGGCTCCAGGTCGGCACTGAGGGACTGTTACCCCAAACCAAAAGACTTGGAGCCCTCCTCGCACTCAAATCGCCCACCACAGTCACGACCCTTCGGAGCTTCTTAGGAATTTGCAACTACCTTCGACAGTTCGTGGACGACTACGCAGGAATCGTTCGACCCTTAGTCAAACTACTGCAAAAAGACGAACCATGGGAGTGGGGACAGGAACAGGAAGCCGCAGAAAAAGAATTAAAACGACAGATCACAGAGGCATCCTGCCTAGCATACCCAGAGAAAGGGAAAGAATACTACCTGGAGACCGCATACTCAGATCATAGTATCAGCTCGGTACTGTACCAGAGACAGGAAGCAGAGAAACGAGTTATTGCCTATGCCAGCAAAGCCCTCCGGGGAGTGGAGATGAAGTTCTCCGAGTGTGAGAAGGCGATATTTGGAAACATCTGGGCCATACAACATTTTCGGAACTTGTTGAACGGAGAGAAGATCATCCTGGAAACGAATCATGAATCCTTGGCATACCTCAACAGTAAGAAGATTCGAGAGGGCCGCGTCACCAGCAGCCGAATAGCCAGCTGGGCACTGACACTCCAAGGCCTACCAATCACAGTGAAATACGCAAAAAACAAGAAAAGTCCAATGGCCCAAGGTCTTGCCGATTTACATGATTGTACCTTTGACAGCGTAGAAGCAGAGGACGAAAAGATACCTCCGGAGGACAACAGGTACCTGCCCTTCAGGAAGGAGACATGTGCCGACCTACCAGTGGTATACATCGATGGATGCTCCAAGATGAAGGAGAACAAGCTTCACGCTGGGTCAGGAGTCATTTGGGAAACTGGCCCACTCACAGGGATTCAAGAGGGATTTCAGCTGGGACCAAAGTCAAACCAGTATGCAGAGTTGGTCGGGGTACACATCGCTGTCCAAATGGCATCCGATAACCAAATACGGACCATGGTGGTGTGCACTGATTCCAACTACGTACAGCACAGCTTCCTGCACCACCTACCCATATGGAAAAAAAACGGGATGAAGAACCATAGGAATAAACCAATTCACCATCGAGAACTATTCGAGGCCATAGATAAGATGGTTCAGAACAAGGATATGAAGATATTTTGGAAGAAAGTCAAAGGGCACTCCAAGATACCTGGTCAAGAGAAAACTGGGAACGACCAAGCAGATGCCATAGCAAAGGTGGGAAGCCTGGAAGGCACCCCGTGGAAGCTAGAAGACCAAACCGACAGAGACGGACAACCAGAGTCGACGAACCAAGACATCGCCGTGATAAGACTGGTCACAAGAAGTGGGAAGAACCCGGCAGAAGCTGGAACCAGAGCCCAATTGAACAGTGCCCAGCCTTCCGAAGACCTGATCAGAATGCAACAAGAGGATGAAACACTAAAGACCCTCGCCGATCATATCCAAGATCCAGCAGGAAAACCGATCACTACTGACAACTTGAATGACAACAAAGAGCTCGAGATCATGCATAGCCAAATCAAAAGGTTCTCAATGCGGAAAAGGCTACTGGTATATACAAACGAAAAAGACGGTCGACCTAGATGGGTAGTCCCCTCTCAATATCGGGAAATAATGTTACAACACGCCCACAATGAACCGTGCAGCGGCCACCGATGCGAGGTGAATACGGGACAGATGCTGCGACAGGTGGCCTACTGGCCAAAAATGGGGGAAGACATACACAAACATGTGTCCAACTGTCTCGTGTGTTGTAAGTACCAGCCAACGACTTCACAGCATAGGGCACCCCTACAGAGGAGGGGAACAGATTACCCTTGGTCCAACCTACAAATCGACTGGATAGGACCTGTCAACCGATCAACCAAAGGGAACAAGTACATGTTAACTGTGACCTGTGCATTCTCTAAATGGACAGAGTGTTTACCAGCACCCAACAACACCGCGGAAACGACCGCTGTCCTACTGATCAACCAAATATTCAGTAGATGGGGTCTACCGTCAACGATCGATTCAGACAAAGGAAGCCACTTCACAGCCGAGGTTATCACAGAAGTGTGGAAGATGTTGGGAGTAAAAAGACAATTACATGTCGCATACCATCCACAATCCTCAGGACAGGTGGAAAGAGCCAACAGGACCATCGTGAGCATCCTAAAGAAATATGTGTCTACCACGGGCCGCGACTGGGATACGAAACTACCCCTAGTCTTGATGGCCATGCGAGCCACACCCAACCGAGCTACAGGCAGGACACCCTTCGAGATCATGACAGGGAGGCTAATGACCCTCCCAGTACACCTGTTATATGTCCCAGCGGAGGACGAGACCCCGACGGCAATGACGCCAACTGAATACCTGACGGGACTCAGTAGTCACCTACAGAGCACCTTCGCTATGGTCAGGGACCAGTTGCAAGTAGAGGCTCAGGGGAGCAAAGCATACTATGACCAAAAAGCCAGCCACGCAGAATACCAGCTAGGAGACCAGGTGTGGTACCTCAATTACGAGAAAAGAAAACAGAAGTGCAGGAAATTCCTACCTTCCTGGACAGGACCACACGAGGTTGTTGACAAAATGTCCCCGGTAGTATATCAGCTAAAAATCACAAAGACAGGAAGAGAGCAGCAATACAAGTGGGTGCACATCAACCAAATCAAACCGTACCCTGTGCTGGTGGAGCAAGATGAGGAATAAAGGTGGAAAAGGGGGGGGGGAACTAAACTAATGGGCATATCACACTACGATAATGTGTAACATGTTTTCCAGGGAATGGCAGCCCTCCTGCTCACGCTCCTGCTAACGTACCTGGCCAAGCTATAAGGGAGCCAAGGCCTGATGATGCCACCCAAGAATAACCGTAGAAACTATCTTTTTAACGATATCTCCTATAACACGTAGTCAATAGAATAATTTCTCCCTCCCTTATCGTGTTACCTTCCTTTAGAATTTTTTTTTTCCTCCTCTCTCTTGTCACATATAACCATGTTAAGTTGTGACACGTACGCGCGCGTTGTAAGGAAATAGCAGCAAAACTTGAGGACAATCGATGGTTCATGATGGAAGAAGGGTATACATTTTTTTTTTTAAAAATAACCCGTGGCCATTTGACCACTGGCCATTTTTAAAAGGGCGGAATGTTGTATCCTAAGCCTTCTTCCAAACTTGATATTTTTATATATTATCTTTTTACTTGATATATAATGAATGAAAACACCCCAAAAAGCAGCAGGCTGCAAAAACCAGGTGTTGTTAAGTAATGGACTGGAGGAGGGCTAGGATGACAGAATTTGCAACCTTGCTTCAAGGAAGGAGGGGGCCTGATGAACGGGCATATGTCACCCGTGCAGGCGGCAGAGACAGTGGGAGAGTCAGCCAGACATAATTAAGGCAAAAAGCCAACCATCCTGCATGGTTTTAAGGAATTAAATTATTAAATCCAGGGTGAGTGGTCAAATGAAGTGGGTCAGCAACGCTGTGTGCACAGGGGAGGGAGCTGATTAACAACCCTGCCCGGCTGAACCGTGAGGGGGCCTTTGACCTGAAATTAAGAATAACACTCCCAGAGCAGAAGGTTGGATGACCACAGTGAGACGAATAAGAGCGTTGTATATCAAGGATGCAGACTCAGCTGAATAACAAGGCTGCGGAGGTCACCAAAAGTTCGTGTTCGCCTAGTTAAGTCGAAAAGCTCAATTATTCTGTATTGCTATTAAAGCAACGTTAAAATCAGAATTTAACAACAGGGTAGGCTAAAGTTATTGATATTCACACCCACTCCAATTAAACCAGGCCACAAGTTACGCCTACTGAACCATCACCATCATTAAGTCAATATGAAATGTTATTTCCATACTTTAATATACAACTCGACCCGAAGCATATGACAATCAGAACCTTCCTAAGTCAAAATTGAATCGCACCCAGATAGGAGCGAATAGTCGATATAAGGTTGAAGAGGGAAGGAAATTAAGAGCACGGCGAACTGCAAACGTAAGCAAAAAGCCGGGAACAACACACCAAGCCAACAACAGCGAGTCGGGCTCCGACAGGCCATAAAGTAGGAATGATAACTCCCGGGGTCAGGGGACATCAGAAAAAGCAAGCAGACAAAAACCAGAACTGACTCCAAGGTACAACCGCCCTCACCTACAAGGAGTGACGGAAATTAATGAGGCCTTGAGTTAACGGCGTCAGCTGGACAGCAACAACAACGGCGAGCAGAGACAGAGTGAGGCAAAAACCTGCGAGGCTATGAAATGCAACTTCATGTCAGTGAAGCCTGACCAACAAGTTAAGTTAAAGACATCACAATACATAATATCGTACATAACATCAATGTTAACGCTATTCACCGTCAACTATATTCCGCTTATATAACCATGCAGACACCAAGGAATACGAATTCCTAGGATCAAGAAACTTACCCCTTAACCTAAGATATCGGAAATAAATTAATAATAATAAGCCTATGCATGAAAGACAAAAGTAAAACTTATGAAAAGCCAGGATAGCGGGATAAATCACCACCAGGTCGAAATAAAGTACATAATAAAGAGCGATGTTAAACCCAGGGTCGGAGAGAAAGGGAGATCCCGGCCGTCTTTGTATCCCCGCAGCACGGGATGGGAGTGTGTATGTGCTCGGGGAGGCACCTCCACTTGAGTCAAGCACCACGATGGGAAACGACACACCTGAGGTTACATACAGAATCATAACTGGGAAATGGTAAGGGACAAATGTTAATTTAAAACTTTTTAACCATGTCTTTGTGTGCTGTGAGGATCGGAGGGAGTGTGCCCCTCCCTCCAGGTCGTGCAACACGAACAGAGGTGCCTATGAGACGATTTGTAACGTCTGTGTTTTGGTTCATGAAGGAGGCCAGACAGAGAGACGACTTCGAGGCAATTTGTAACATCTGATTGTTTGCTCATGGATTTTATGGAGGGAGTATGACAACGGAAGATGCCGTGGGTGATGCACACAAGCACACGGACGTACGGACACACACATGAACACACCTACACACGGACAGATCCTGACACAGTAAATCAAAAGAAAACCCCGCCTTGTGGGCAGGACCCAAAGGGATTTTTCGGCATAAAAGAAAGGACTCTGAGCATTGGAAACCAGTTCGACCAGGAGTCAACTCATCACGAGTTCGACCAGTGGGTCGGCTCCGGAGCGAGCTCGACCGAGCGGGTCGGCTCGACTCATCTTCAGCTCGACCGAGCGGGTCGACTCAAGGGCGAGCTGCGACTAACGGGTCGGCTCGACTCTTCAGCTTCTGGGACTCAGCCGAGTTCAGACGGCTCTCGGGGCTCGACTCAAGCGGCTCCCCATCTCCTCTGCAGGCGGGCAAGACCCGCTTGACAGCTCAACTCGGCCGCGACAGCCAACCTCTGCCGAGTCGGCGGTTTCCCTGCTGCCGCGAGAATCGCGGTTTGGCGACGACGCTGCGAGCGAGCTGTGGGCGCCACCTACCGACCGGGTTCCGAATTACGACAGCGTGTCAACGGACATCCGAACCAAATTCACCACGGCGACAGAGGAGCGACTAATACGTATGACGCGCACCGCCCCCTCACCACACGACCACCTGGCGTCTGTTTGACATAAAGAACCGACTCCGAACACTGACTATTGAAGACAACTCTTACCACTCAAACCCACTCGAACCCATAAGCCATCCGTGGCTGTGAAGAAAAACTCGAGACCGAGTGATGGCCATCCGTCATTTGTAAGAGTATTATCTTTAATATTTAGTGGACTGTACTCTTAATCGCTTAAATTCCCAGCAGATCTTCGGAAAAGGAGCGCCGTTGCAGGCCTTTACTCCGAGCATTCTGTTGTCAGATAACCTGCCGATGTATCTGTTGAGATTGGTGCCTTTAAGAATAATAACTGTTTTTGATTGTGTTTTATCGCCGTATAATCTTTCAAGTATAATCATTCATTAACGTTAAGGTTTTCTTAGCATAGTATTTGCATGTTTTAACGACTCTCTCTCACTAACAACCATCGCGTTACGCGGGATCCATGTGCCGTTGTCAAGTGAAATCAGACAATCATTGATGATACTGTATTGATGCCGTGTTGACGTTCCGGGATTGAGAGTTCGCATACTATATCATAGTTGAGGTTGAATTAGTAATAAATTGATTAATACAGAAGTGGTTGTGTGATTCTTTCCTGAACTATGCATAAGATCTGCTTCTGCGTTGAGATCTGAACTTGGTGACCTTAATAAACACACTAACACATACCCAGTAAATGTTAAAGCGATAACGGGGCGAACCGGGGACCTAAATAAGCGAGAATGAGACGAACCTAGACAACGAGGCCGAGTTAATCCAAGTTAATCTTGTATACTTACACCACACCTGCATAACTGCATACGATTAATTGCCTTATTCCGATCGATAACCCACCCTCGTCACCGAGGCGGAGTCTGGTTATCATAACGACTTGCATTATCATAATTACACCCACTCGCATAATTACTACAATTACCTCTCGAATTGGCATAATTAAATGTGCGTAATTACATGGATTAAAGTATTTCCGGATAATTACACCTTTGGCCAAATTTCGATTGATTATTATTATTTTCACTGAATATTCATAACCCACATATACAACATAATAATTTCACCCACGCACGCATACAACACATCAAAATTTTCACACCCAACATATACAACAGTACTGCGTATTGTTCAGCACGATGTCCGACGTTTCGCTCCACGTGCTGGGAGCTACAGGGATTGAGAAAGCAAATTTTCCCCCTCGATTGCATAAAATTGCTGACTGCTCTTGGTGTTTCTGTTTCTTGACGCCGATTGGTTCAGTTCTTCGCAACATCTGGTGCCATCTTCAAGAGCTATTGCTACCTGCTACAAGGGTTCTTCGCTTTCTGGGTTGAATGTCCCTTTGGTGTTGCAGTTTCAGTTTGGATGATTGTGAGGTTCCATTTAGTTTAATAAATGTGGTCAGGAATACAATTTGGGGTCGTGTCAGAGTTAATTTGCAGGGTCACAATTAACGGAAGAGGTTTCATTTGATTGAATAGCTCATAAATGTTGATTAATTCTGATTTGAATTGTCGGTTAAAAGTTTGCTGGTTTAGTCCATAGTTCAGACTCTGGGGAGAGTACTTAATTTGGAGCTTTCGTGTCTGCAGGAATTACTCTTTGGTTCTTTCGGTAAAGTCACGTATAAAGAGAAAATAAATTAAATGGGGAGAGGTTGCCGAGGATTGAACGGTTTTAATCTCGGCTTGTACGGTCCAAATATTTTCAATTCTTGGCTTCCCGGTGCGTCGTTCTCATTCGCAGGCGTGCACAGGAGCAACACGATCACAGCTGCACTCAGCTGCAAGGGTTGCGAGAGCAACTCGCAGCGTGTCAGGAGGACAAGCGCGTGGCGGTACAGGACAAGTGTCGCCTGGAGGCCCGCTTGAGTGTGCTCGATTCAGAGCTCGGAGCTGCCAAGAAAACCACCAGGTAAAAGGGACGTAACCATTGATTGGCATTGGTGTTTACGCTCGCGATGCACACACGTGTCGGTGAGGATCAATGATTTACAGTTGATTTATGTTTATTGGTGGAACGGTGGCGCAGTGGCTTGCGCTTGGAGAAAAGTACCGCAGTGATTTGTCTGCACAGCCCTCCACTGACAACGTAGCCCCACAGTACCCACAAAAGCACTATCCAGGCTGCAGTCTGCTTAGCTTCCGAGATCTGACGAGATTTAGTACATTGTGGGTAATTTGGTTATAGGCACTGTGCGTGTGAGTACCGCATGGCAATGTTTTATTCGTCTTACTTTGAGAGAAGACCTTAACGATCGTTGGTGGGATGCTGTAAGAGCAGACTGCTTTTTGTGTTTAATTTGTTGCCATTCCCCCGCACCTCCAATGAGCACGTTTGGCTACGTATGGTGCAAAAGAAGTTCAACATATATGCATACAGTTTGGCGGTCGTGACGACCACGTGACCTTGTTTTGGTTGCACACGCTCCACGGCAGGCGCTACCAGCGGAGCATGGCGACACTAAAGCAGAAGCTAGAGGGATCGATGGGAAAGGAGGAACTGGCTAGCCGGTATCTCAACAACGTCCTGGGTCTCGCAGAACAAGTTGTCAAGGAGAGGGACGAACTGCAGCTTCTGGTAAACAGCACATTTTCTCCTCTAAACATTTAGTGGACTGTTATTTCGACTCTCTGTCTCTCTCTATATGCTATCATGCTCACATGTCCGTTGCATTGCACTCTCATGCCTTTGGATTGCACTCTCATGCTCACATGTCTTTTGGATTGCACTCTCATACTCACAGGCCCTTCGGATTACACCCGTTGGGTTGCACTCCCTCGTCCAGGAGGCCGCTCTTCTCCTTTTCTACAGTTACATGCTAATTTCTCACATGAACATCATGCTAATCTCTCACATTAACATAGCCACTTCCGTGCCCTCTAAATTCTCCCTTTAACATCACGCTAATCCCTCACATTAGCATAGCCACTTCCGTGCCCTCGTCTAAGAGGTTGCTCTCCTAGCTTACTTTTACATGCTAATTTCTCACATGAACATCATGCTAATCTCTCACATTAACATAGCCACTTCCGTGCCGTCTAAATTCTCCCTTTAACATCATGCTAATCTCTCACATTAGCATAGCCACTTCCGTGCCCTCGTCTAAGAGGTTGCTCTCCTAGCTTACTTTTACATGCTAATTTCTCACATGAACATCATGCTAATCTCTCACATTAACATAGCCACTTCCGTGCCCTCTAATTTCTCCCTTTAACATCATGCTAATCCCTCACATTAGCATAGCCACTTCCGTGCCCTCGTCTAAGAGGTTGCTCTCCTAGCTTACTTTTACATGCTAATTTCTCACATGAACATCATGCTAATCTCTCACATTAACATAGCCACTTGCGTGCCCTCGTTTAGGAGGCCGCTCTTCTTACAGTTACATGCCAATTTCTCACATTAACATCACTAGCTCCGGCCACTTCTTTATAACCCCTGAGCTACACACATTTCAAACCTTTTGAAACAGTCTGCCTCAGCAGCAGACCATGCTTTCCCACCTGATGATGGATGCTTGTGTTGCGCCCGAAACGTCGTGATTTATTTTATTTTATACCTACGTGACTTTACCGAAAGAACCAAAGAGTATGGATTTCTGCAGTCACGAAAGCTTCAAATCAAGATTTAGTGGACATTCAGTTAAATAATTGCACTTAGATTTTGTTTAGTTTCTTCCGCGATTTCATATGCAGTTGTGATAACATATTCCTGCGGAGGGAGCTGGTAGGAACGTTGGGTTGCTCGGTCAATGGCCAGGGTCAACGGCGGCGTGGTGTATTCCGCAAATATGCCCGACTGTGAGGGCGGGCACAATCCGGCCTGAATAGGTTAAACGTTGAGTTTTATAAGGGCACCACGGGGTGACCAGCCCCTCCCCACCCAGCCCCACCCCTCCCACCCCCCACCCAGCCCCACCCTCCCCACCCTCCCCTCCCCACGGTGGAGGGCAGCACTCTCTCACCCCATCTGCATGACATAGCAATGTTTGTAACAGTCCCTTCTACGTGACTTTACCGAAAGAACCAAGAATATAGTCACACCAATATTATATTTCTCAGATCTAGAATTTTGCTCAATTAATTGCAGTACCAAATGAAATATCTTTTTTTCACATACAGCCATTCGTGACCAGGCCAAGACCATGAACCTCACTATCCATGTTATATGCGGGACACAGTATATCTGGCCTCATTATTTCACTAGACATGCTGTCTAGTGAAATAATTGTATTCATTAGCCAGATCCTTGAAGTTGATTCCACCCTAAAGTTGTACCTCTGAATGCCGAACTCATGTCATGATCAGCATCGTGTCATGATCTATCTGCTGCTGGATGAATGCCTTCACAATCCGTCACAATCTCTCACGGTCCCGTCATGTAACAGTCTATCCAGTGCCTGCGCACCATCTGATTTCATCGCTCCATCTCCGCGCTGGCCAAGATCCTTGTTCTGTTTCCCTTCTATGGCTGCCAAATCTATATTCGTCTCGACCATCAGAAATCATCTTTGATCATGAACGATTCTGCCTTATGTTACTCTCTCTGTCTCGCAGTTCATCTATCCCCTAATTGATGCCATAACTATAGTTATTAAACAAAACAGCAATATTGAAACATTACAAACAAATCTTAATCAAAAATGGGTGGAGTTCTATTTCCTCTTTGTTACATCTCTTTCATGCAAAGTGTTTAAAATATAGTGATACATCTTACCTGAATAATCTTAAGGGAACATGCAATACAGATGTAGTGACATCTCAGATGTAGTGACATCTCAGATGTCACTGTGTGGTGCCGGCCCTAGAGGGCCACGGCGTGCGATGTACCCACATCACGTATGTAGCGACATCGTGAATGCCGCTGATTCATGCCGGCTCTGGCAAGGCACGGCGTGCGATGCACCGTCATCGCGGACACCCCTTAGGTGGGTGTAGTACCAGCCCTAGAGGGGGCTCTGAGTGCTGGGATAGCGCTCAGTGGCACCACGCGAGGCGTGCAGTGCTGACTCCTACAAGAGGGAGTGTGAGAGTGTCAGCCATGGGATGAGGTTACCCTAGGCCATGGCACTCTGGTTGACCCTGGCAGGCACGTGACGGGTAAGATCTACACAGGGGCCCCAGGCGGGGGCTAGGGGGTGGTCACGTATCGCGGGAGAGATCCTACGGGAAGGGTCGAGAAACGACAAGAGGTTTCTCGAAGGTGGTCGTGGCCAAGGGCGGGGCCAGCCACGACCCGGGAGCATATAAACCGGGTCCCCACAGGGACCGGGGCTCTGCGTTATTGTCATCATCCGAAGATCTACGATTTACGTCCAAGAGAAGAAGTCATCAACACGTGGACGAGGACCCAAGTCAGGGTCCTGTCCGTTGTTGCTACTCCCAGGAACTAGTGTAGTTAGCCTGGTGGTCCACCACCACCATAGGTTATCTGGTGAAGGGGCAGGAACCCCTTTGTGTTAATGTGTTGGTGTAAATAAATATGTGTTGCCTCCAAGAAGTATGTCTGCGACCCAGTTGAATCCACTCCACAGAGAACAAATATCAAATTTCTTATTGAAATGTAACTCGGTTATCCATTGCTGTTTGACACGGATTTTAAACTTTTGTTTGTGAGAAAAAATACATTCAAGTTACAATCAAGTTTGCCATCATAGTATGCTCTAGTCGTGTCATTGCATTGATGTATTAATGCCAGTGATGTCATTAGAGTGCTCTAATGGTGCACTTGACAGTTGTTTTTATGTATTTTCTTTTCTTTAAGAACGGATCAAACTTTTGTCGGAAAGCCTATTTGCAAATCTAAGTGATCAGAGCAGTCTTTTATTTGGCCCTACATCTTCTTTTAATCACTCTAATTCGGTATCACTTTCATATTATCCCGAGTGTAAAATAGTACTTTTGAATATTTAATTCGTGTCCATAAAACCACCGTTACTTATTTAAAACACCAGAGGAAATGATAACAATAAATCTTACATACTGCTTTGGAATGGGGCTGCCATTTTACCCGCTCCCGTATGTTACGTGGCGGAATTATTAACTAAACTCTCAGCCCAGCTTGTGCATAGTTCTGATGACATGATCGGCCAAAAAAATCTAATCTTTCTGCTGCAGTTGGGATGTCCTTTGGCGTCAGGTAAGTCAAATTAAGTTTTTGTGCCACAGCTTGCGATGGCTTCTCTTGTGCCTGTGGGCAAGTAAATCATGCATGCCAGACTCACTTGACCCTTTTTACATACTTTTACTGAACTTACCATGTTGTGTTTGTATTCTTTGGAATCTTTGACGCTTAATTTCTTCAGATCTTCGAAGCATAATGAGCTGAAAAATTCTCCGCAGACTCGCCTTGCGTGATAATTCAAGATTTAATTTAAAAACCGGTCCAGGTCCCGCCCATGGTGGTCCGATTCTTTTCGATTTAAAGCTTTCGTGACTGCAGGGATTCATCTTCTTGGTTCTTTTGGTAAAGTCACGTAGAAGGGAAATAATAAAATAATATAAATAAAACATACTGAAATAATTCTCACGACGTTTCGGCTACAACGCAAGCAGCCGTCCTCAGGTGAAGAATGAAACACCACCAAGCTTGGAGCGTATATTTAAGCTGAGTTGGAGGGGGGAAGAAGAGCGCCTTGAAAAAATAATTTGCATATTAAGAAGAATTTAGCATATTTATGGGAAATGCGTAGGAGGTGGGCGGGGGGTTTCAAAGTCATATTATGCCCGTGCATTATGCAGGATTAGCAGCATCAAAGGGAGGGGATAGGGGGTAGCATTAACAAAGGGAAGGAATTTTAATAGTACGTAACTGGTCCTATTCTTGTTTTTAACTACATAAAAAAAAATAACAGTCGTATATTTTACCCCCCGCCTTTTTGGAATCATGAATGTTTGCTCCCACTTACGATGCAAACGTCTGGTCCAATCAGAGCGACTTTTGCTGGCCAGCCTATGACCAATGAAAAGAGTGCTTACATCGCCGCTCGTCATGGCGCCGGAGCGGCCACTGTGGCGTCCCTCTTCCTAAGCGCGAGAGCAACAAGTACACAAAGTAATTAGGTAAACAAGTATAACCCGTAAAAACTAAGTTTTTCACTATAAATCCTTTATATGCGTGGCGGCTAGAGTCCTCTCGTCCTCTGGCTTGAGATGGCTGCCACCTATGGGTCAGATGATTGCATGGCAGCATTAAGCAATTGGTAATTAAATATAATATTTTTGTCCTAAAAAGTGTAAAATTTTGGAAAAAAAATTTCACGAACATTAATTGTCACGCACAACGAGTCTGTGTGGAAAATGTCAGCTCGATTGGATCACGGGAAGTGGGTTAAAAAACGACCGAAAGATTTGCACGGTCCTAAGCAAGCAAGCAAGTGAACTTAATATAAAGGATTTAAAAACTAGATTTTCAATCCCACACACTTTTATTTTCACTCAAAAATAGAAAAGAAATAATTTTCACATCGGAAATAAGCTATTTTTATGTGGTCAATAAAAATGGGTGGCTTCTTTTCGATGTTTACTTTTCTTTATACGAGCCACCCACTTTTGCACCCACTTTAAAGTGTGTGTGTGTGTTTTTTTAAACCTTTTTTTGTTCTTTTCTGCATGGCCGCCTAGGCACAGGGAATACTCGCAGGATAGAATTGCTCAGCGAATGAGGGGTTTATCCTGCTGGGATTGGACATTGCCGCCACGTAGTTTTCTCTAGTCGTCTTTAGCAATGAAGTTGATGCAGTGTCATGGTTCAACTTAAGACGTCTTTACGTTTTCCATTCATTTGTCACGGTGCAGTGTATGAACGCATCCCCAGATTTGATTAACCATGCTACACGTTGTCTAACAGCATATTCATTACACTGTGTAACACATTTTTTATTTTATTTTGTTCCTGGGTAGTAAGTGTTATTTCCTAATTGCTTATGCCTCAAAAGTACAGAAAATGGCTATTATTCCCCACAAACTTTGCTTTTGTGACCAGGACAGTGATATTTTGAAATTTACCTATTTTCCAGGACATTCCAGATACATTCAGTGCTGAGTAAACTTGGAGTAACTTCTATAACATTCTAGAACTTTCCAGTAATATAAATAGTAGTATAAATACAAGGGCCTTAAGCCCACCAGTTAAGTTTAGTTTCAGCTGCCCAAGTGGATACATATCTGCATTTTTCTGAGATGGCATCAAGAGGCTGCAAGTATCCGGCAGACGCATTTTGCGATGTCTGCATCCAATTTATCAAGACAAGAGCGAAAAAGTACTCTGTGGAAGCATCTGCTAAGATGTGTGAGGCCTACAAGGCATATTTCGGCATGCCTGTCGGGGATCAAGACAAACTCTGGGCACCTCATTTCACCTGCGAGCAATGCAAAAAAAACTCTGGAAGGTATGATGGACAATTGTTATAAAATTAGTTACAAATTTTTTTATTGTAAAAGTTTTTTATTTTCAATGTTATTGAAAAATGTTGCGAGAATCTCTTACACATTAGTCATGGGTGAAATAAATGTATTTTTGTAGGATGGTACAGAGGGGAAAGTGAAGTTCGCTATCCCATGAATTTGGCAGGAACCCACTGACCACTCAAGCAACTGCTACTTCTGCATAGTGGACCCTTCCAAACGTCGGACTGGCAAGAATGCACCTGTTATCAAGTATCCGGACCTTCCTTTATCAATCGCCCCGGTGCCACACTGCCATGAGCTCCCCGTACCCACTCCTCCGGAGAGAGAGCAGCAGTCTTTAGAAGAGAGCAGCAAGTCAGAGAGCGAGGAATACATAGATCCAGATGACAATTTCAGATGTGGAGCTGAGGAGAGAAACCCATACTACCCCAACCAAAAAGACCTCAAGGACTTGATCAGAGATCTTGGTCTCACCAAGTCTAATGCCGAGCTTTTGATGTCTAGACTCAAGCAGTGGAGCTTGTTGGATGAAAGTGTGCAAGTCGCAGATCAGAGGAAGTGTCACCAACCTTTTTACAGCTTCTTCACCCGTCAAGATGGGCTCTACTTCTGCCACAATGTGACCAGTCTGTTCAAGGCAATTGGAATCACCTGTAACCAGAACGAGTGACGCCTCTTCATTGACAGCTCATCCAGGAGCCTCAAAGCCGTGCTGCTCCATAATGGTAACAAGTGTCCATCTCTTCCCCGGCTCACTCGGTGCACCTCAAAGAGGATTACAACAGCATCAAGATTTTGCTGGACGCCTTGACGTATGATGAGTACGGCTGGGAGGTCATCGGAGACTTCAAAATTGTGGCATTCCTGATGGGTCTCCAAGGCGGTTTTACCAAGTTTCCCTGCTATCTTTGCCTTTGGGACAGCAGGGACATCAAGACGCACTGCCACAGGCGGGACTGGCCACAGCGGACCGAATTCTCTGTTGGGAGGAACAACGTCAAGTGGGAGCCACTGGTGGACCCCGCAAGGTGCTGATGCCACCGCTGCACATCAAATTGGGCCTTATTAACAATTTGTCAGAGCTGTAGATAAGGAGTCGGCAGCATTCAAGTACCTTCAAGACTTATTCCCTAAGCTGTCTGAGGCAAAGGTCAAAGCCGGTGTCTTCATCGGACCACAGATAAAGAAGATCCTGGAGTGCAATTAATACCCCAAGAAGCTCACTAGTAAGGAGAAAGTGGCTTGGGACAGCTTTGTCGCAGTGGATCGTGGCTTCCTAGGCAATCACAAGGTCGAAAACTATGTGGAGCAGGTTGAGACTGGTGAAGAACTACGGCACAATGGGCTGTAGGATGTCCCTCAAAGTCCATATCCTTGATGCTCATCTTGATAAATTCAAGGAGAACATGGGAGCGTACTCGGAGGAGCAAGGCGAGCGCTTCCACCAGGATATATTGGACTTTGAACACCGCAATCAAGGACAGTATAACGAGAACATGATGGGAGACTACATTTGGGGGCTGATTCGTGAAAGTGATTTACAGAATAATCGTAAATCTCGAACAACTATTCACTTCAAACATTTTTGTAGTCATTTTCGTATTATTTTAGTGTAAATACAGGTTAATTTTTATTCATATATTTTTTTCTGACTTTATGTGAACGAAAAGACGCAAATTTCCCCCCCCCCCCCCCTTTTTCTCATTGAAAATAGGTAAATTAAAAAATATCACTGTCCTGGTCACAAAAGCAGAGTTTGTGGGGAATAATAGCCATTTTCTATACTTTTTAGGCATAAGCAATTACGAAATAACACTTACTACCCAGGAACAAAAATTGTGTTACATAGTAAATTATCACGGTTGTCTCAGTTTGGCGAAGGGGTAAAGCGTTTGAATTTCCGAACGCATTTCTTGGCCCGTTTTGATCCTTTGCAGAAAATCGTAAAACGTCGAGTGCTCGTGTGGCTGTGAAGTTCTGAAAATTAGTTTTTGGCTTGCACATGGTGTAAATGTTTCATAAAAAAAACAGGCATGCAACGTACAGCAAACTCCAAGAATATTGATGAGCTTTGAAAAGGCTGAATGTCTCTCCCCATTGTCAATTTGTTCAAAAGCAACCCTTCTGACTATCATTGTGGGCAACAAAAAAACAACAAACATTTGCGGAAGGCGAGTGAAGATGTGCTTTGTGGTAGATACAGTTTAGTAAGTTTTGAAAATATGTCTTCGCAGAGATATGCTTGTTTGAAAAGTGAGAGTTAAAGGGCTCAAGGGAGCAGCACTTTACTTTGATTGAATTCCTCGCTCTTGAAAGCCAAATAAGATTGCATTTTAAGAATGGGTTAAAGGCTATAGATTGTAGCCGTCGCCATGTTGGGATTGTACATGTAGTATGCTGCAGAACAGGAGTGAGTTCCTGGCCGGAACTGTGGGCCATTCTTTAAGAAAAAAAACATTAGGGAAAAGGTACCAGAGGCATAATGAAACACTCCAGGGTGTTTTCTGAAATGTTTCCATTTGTATGCATGTGCTTTCAAATTCAGTGCGAGGAATCGAGTTGCCCATAGGGAGCTCCACATTGTAGAATGCCCTGGGGTGTGAATGTATAGTGTTTGCCATTCACTCTGTGTGTGTTTGTGTAGTCTTCATAGGTGCAGCACTTGCCCCAACAGTCTGTTTAGCCTTTACGGGGATCTTTGTCTTTATATGTGTGTAAGTGGGGGAGCGGTGATGTAGCGATTAGCACGCCGCGCTACGAACCCGGCGAACCCAACACTATGATTATCTAAACCGGTCCTGGGCCTCCCCTAGATCGACTCAGCCTCAAATGAGTACCTGGTGCAGCGTTTAAAGATTGCCACTGGGTAGACAAAAGTCGTTGGGCATGGTGCTGGCCACCCACCCCCTTGTGTACCGTGCAGGCCTTCATAGGTGCCCAAACAACACTTGCCTCAAAAGTCTGTTTAGGTTATAGGGGGGATCTTTGTGTGTGAGAGTGGGGAGCTGTTGTGTAGTGGCTAGCATACTGTGCTACGAACCCGGTGAACCAAATGGGTTCCTGCTTTTGACCAATAATAACGGCGAATGTTTGAACCGGTCCTGGGCCTCCGCTAGGTACACTCGGCCTTAAATTAATTCCTGGTGCTGTTTATAAACATCAGCACTGGGGAGACAAAAGCGACCGGGTGTGGTGCTGGCATCCCAACCCCCCACGTGTGCCATTGCCACCCTTCCTAGGTGCTCACTAACAGCACTTGCACCAACGGTCTGTTAAATGCCACACGGGGGGATCTTTGTGTCAGAGTGTGTGCACGTATAGCTACGTAACACTGAGACGTGCAAACATCTCACGGTGTTTTGCAAATACATTACGCGATGTTTCACCCAGCGGTACAAATATATTGTTTTGTTTAATGACAAAATGTCATACATTGCAACGGTCTACATATCAGGTCGGGATTTCGCCCTATAATTGTCCGCAGAACTCCATACCTTTTCGGGAAACGCGTAGAGAGCAGAGTGCCTCAATGAGTCACCATTGCAACATCGCAGGCCGCTGCGGTAGCAGTGTAGAACACACACTTGCGGGGAGAAACTAAAATTGGGTGCACTGGCAGCCAACTCTTATTTTATCATTCCCACGGGTAGCGCCAGGAAGCCAAAATGGGGTTGGGGATGTTCTCACGTTGAAAAAAAAACCACCGTGTCGGAAAAAAAACCGGGAGGAGAAACTGAGAGAGGGGGACCGAAATCTAGCAGCACGCGTGTGCCATACGCACACCGCATTGCTCAAGCAGAATTAAAATTCTGCTCTTGTTGTTGCGCTTACGAAAACGGCGTGTTTGCCATGGTGTGTGCCAGCATTGTTCAGGCGCAGGCACAAGAAATAACAACAAAGCGGGCGCGTACACTTGGCTGGAGTTCCTTGTCGCTGGCAACGCGGCGAGATGTCATTGTGCGCTCGCCGTTAAAACGATTGATCTCTGCGCCTGTCAGACCACTCATTAAATTCCCTCGGCAATGAAATCAGTTCGAATTGGGATTGTCAATACAAATCGATGCTACAAAAGTAGGTGGGGCGGGTGAGGTCAAAGTAATAATGTAATGGCAAATCTGGGAATGGCCTTTTAGATGTATCTCATTGAATTTCATACCATTCTTAATTTACACTTATATTACATATAAGGCTCTGCAGAAAATTATTAACAGCCTCGAACAGCTTTGATACAATTTATTCGGCAAATTAGATTTTTGAAGACTGGGAAGTATCCGTGCACTTGTGTGCATGTATGCATGTATATGCATGTGTGTGTATGCATGTGTATGTATGTGTATGTATGTATGTGTGGGGAGCGGTAGTGTAGCGGTTCGCGCGCTGCGTTACAAACCCAGCCACCCGAGTTCGATTCCCGCTCACGCCCAACACCAGTGACTATTATCTGAATAGGTCATGGGCCTCCCCTACGCTGACTCGGTTTTAAATGAGTACCTGGTGCGGTGTGCAAACATCGCCACTGGGGAGACAAAGGCAGCCGGGCGTGATGCTGACCACCCGCCCCCTCGTGTGCCGTGCCGGCCTTCATAGGTGCTCGCTAACAGCAGCACTTGCCCAACAGTCTGTTCAGGCTGTGCGGGGGATCTTCTGTGTGTGCGTGCGTGCGTCGCAGGGCATGTTTATCCCCGCGGGTACTGGGCACTGCTGCTGCCGCTGGCGCACAGAGCAGGTGGGGTTGAATTGGCGCCACAATTCATGCTCCCGTTGCTTGGCTACCGTGATTAGCTCACGAAGAGCCAGCAACAATTACTGGCCTATCGGCTAGCCTGCCCGCGTGCGATAATGAGTAATCTGCCATTATGAGGACGGCTGTGATGAGCTCTAATTTCTTGGGTGATATCTAATATACTCTTGAGTGTCCCTTTCGGCGCTGTGCATGTAGATATGTGTACAAGGGAGTGTTGGTTATTGAGTGAATGAGTGTACTCCACTGTGATCCTGACAGCCGAGCTTCAGTTATTTTTTTATTGTCATGATTAATCTGAGTACTGAGCCGAAAGCCCAAAAGCGGGCAGCAACACACACCACTATTAAATGTGTGGATAAGAGTTAAATACATTTATAAAAAATGAGCAAGATTGTAAGAACATGTAAAAATAGACGATGGTTGGGGGGGGGGGGGCAATTCCAAAGCCGAGCAGTGTGAGAAACAACACAAAGTGTTGTGACCTGCTGTGTGCTTTTTGCAGTCGTGTGGATTATAACAAAAAGTAAACCTGGTGATACTGCGTTGGCAACGGTGCACACGCACAAACAACCAAAACTCAATGCATTCGTCAATAACACTACGCTAAAAATAAAAAAATGTCTTTTATAAAGAAGAGCCCTTGCCCGAAACGTCGCCTGTTATGTAATATTTATAGGCCCGTGTTTTTGACAAAAGTATTGAGTTTTTGTTTTCAATTTATGGCCACGATGCACGTTGTCAGTCGCGGAAATTGGAATTTTAACCTCGTCTGTCCCACTTCACGGTCGACTCAGCCTAAAATGAGTACCTGGTACCGCTGTGCAAACATGGGCGCTGCGGAGACAAACACAGAGCGGCTGTGGCAGTGCCAGCTTTTTCGCGATACTCCGACCCGTCCAGGGCATTTGATTTGACTGATAAAAAAAATGTGCCTCTGTGTTTTGTCTAGGCTGAAACCCTGCAGTTGGAGAAGGAGGGGGTCTTGAACAGGGTGCTGGAGGGCAACGCTCAACTTGTTAAACTCCACGACAAAGTCAAGGTGAGGTCGGGTCCTTAAAAGATACCCCCACGCCCCACCTCTATGCAAGTTACAGTAATTTTGAGAACAAGACACTAAAAGTAAAAGGTCACACTCTCGCCCAGTATTGAGCGAATTTTTACAGGTAGGAACAACAGTTCCACACTGTCCACCAGGGATTATTTGTCTGTCGTGCATAGCCCCTCCCAAACATGTAGTACGCTCCCGGATTGGTTGAAGTGCGTCACGTGACCGCGAGCTTTCTGTCGTGCACGAATGCGCTGTCCAACCAAGTTCCTACCTGCCCACTCCGAAGGAACGTGTTAAGCCTACTCTTTTGCGCGTCAATCTTGTAATATTTTTTTGTCTTGTGAGTCATAACGCCGATGACCAAATCACCTGCAATGCGCCCTGTTTCAGAAGCTGCTAGGTTGAGTCAAGATGGTGCTTGGCTTGTCATGGGGCTTGCGGGGACTTAATAGTGGGCATTTAGGAGCAGTGTGGCAAAATCCATTGTTGTATTGTACTCTTAGGTTTTTTTTTATTTATCGGTCAAATCAGCTTCAAATCTAGAATGTTGTATTGTATTTATATGCTTCCACAGCTATGCTCCTCACCTTCACCAATCCCGCACTGACCCGCATGGTGAATTCGGATCAAATATCCCCCCATAACCCACACAACATGGGGAGTCTTTCATGCAGCAGTGGATTAAGAACATTTCTTGTATGTGTACAAATTCATAGGGACTCCGTGCCGAAATGAACGATGGGGCAACACTCGTCTCTGAGCCAGAGGTTAACATTCCATATTCCCATCGGCGGGGCCAGTCTCTCAATAGGATGATCACTGTTGTCTCGTAACAATGTGGTTCTCTTATTTTATCAACCCCTAGCGGGTTCATTATACACTGAAATTTACAGGCTGATGCATTTAAAATCAAACAAATCCAATTGTGGCCCTGTTCTGACTTTTAATGTCATGTTTTTGGCTATCCTCTCACCTGGTGTTAACACAGGACACTTTAAAAATAACCTAGGGCTTTGCAACGTTACCACACACAACCTGCCGATCGAATAACTGCGCAGTGGCCGTTTATACTGCTGGGTGTACCCATTAATGCTGGTAGGAACCTCCTGGTTACACCAGCCCACAGGGGATTATTGCGTCCGTCGTGCAGGGAGGGGCTGGGTGGGGAGGGGCTGGGTGGGAAGGGTGGGGCTGGGTGGGGAGGGGCTGGGTGGGGAGGGGCTGGGTGGGGCTGGGTGGGGGGTGGCTGGGTGGGGAGGGGCTGGTCACCCCGTGGTGCCCTTATAAAACTCAACGTTTAACCTACTCACGCCGGCTTGTGCCCGCCCTCACAGTCGGGCATATTTGCGGAACGCACCACGCCGCCGTTGACCCTGGCCATTGAACGAGCAACCCAACGTTCCTACCAGCTCCCTCCGCAGGAATGTGTTACCGACGAATTTTGGATCGCAAGCCCAGCGCAGCATTCCATCTTGTTTAATGGGGCCCACTGGCGAATATGGTTGAAAGATCCTCGCATTCGGTCACAGTGACATGCGCTGTATGGCAGGAGCTACTTGACTCTGGTTAATGGACATGGCATCCTTTCTTCCATGGTAAAGTATGCGTTACGTGAAGTCATACGGCACTAAGAGTCATTTGTTTTTGCAGTCCACGATTATTCTTTATTCATGACCTCTTTTTTATTGACTGATACGAAGCAGGGCTGTGACAGGCATATCGTTTTTTTTCACTCTATGTACAGCTTTATTTAAAAAAATAACAATGATGTTTTTTTAATGAGCAGCTGTAATTGAGCTGTTTATCTGAACACGTTTGGCAGTTGTGCAAATGGTATCCATCATCAAGCGGGAATAGAAATATGTTTTATCAGTTCTGGGACTCGCGTTATTGGTTTTGTATCGATAATTTCCATTCTGTGATATTTCTTATAAATTCACACGTTGCACCCATTGGCAATATCGATCACACAACACACCGCATCTTGTACCCACAGTGCGATGAACAATTGTCTCAAGCTTTTAATTACTTCGATCCTTGGCAGTTCAGATTAAAAGCGGGTCGCAGAGCAAATTGGATTGGCCCGGCAATAAAATATCCCTGGAAAAAAAAAAATTTCAACGTTAGCTTGCGAAGCATTTAAGGGTAGCGGAATCCAGGGTGGAGTACGCGTTCAAGAGCAACATTCTCACCAAAACGATGCCCATGTTCGTTGTAAAACGAGACTTAAGGATGAAAGCAAACACCTTTGCAAGCTCTAAGGCATTGCCCCAAGGCCAGAAATGGACCTGGATATACATTATGTACACCGTTTACCATCGACTCATCATGATGAGAAACCCATTGTTATAATAACGTTCGTTTCAACATCATCTCTCAGTTTTGATCGCCCCTTATCTTTTGTTAATGCGTGTAGAATCATTGTCAGTGGAAAACACGGCCATTGTTTTTTTTAATCAAAAGTCACTGATACTGTCATAATAGTTGTACTTGCAGACTGTTAAATTGTAGTGGAAACTCATCATCTTGAAGAACAGACGGGTGTATGCAAATTTTCAAACATGCCACTCAATTGTGCATCATCCCCGCGGAATTAAGTGCTGCGTTGGACCACAGTACTGCCCTCTACATCAAAATCGTATCTTCTTTTCACTACCTTAAAAAACAATCGCTTATCCCTTTTATTGCTTTGGTTTAGACTTGCGTTGCTGACGTTTGCGAGTTTCCCCTGCAAGTTGTGATGGGTCAGCCCAAGCCTGCGGCGCCGTTACGGAGTGGCACACGTGGCGCAACGCTCCTGCCAGACGCATCGACACAGCCCGTACAGGAGGCCCACGGTCAGCGTGGCTGGCATGAGGTTGATGAGCAGCACCCCGAGCGCCACACGTTCCATCACGAGCATGTAGATTCCCACGGGCAGAGAGCTGAAGTAGGCAAAGCCCAGCAGCCAGAGCAGCAGGCGGGGTGCCCTGCCACACAGCCCCCTCCGCGACGTGGAACTGCCGTGCGAGAACGTCGAGTCGTGGCTCTGCGGCCGGCCGGAGTTTGCCATCGTCCCGCTCGGCGAGCCTGCTCCTGCCACGGAGTCACCGGTGAAGTTCTGGCGCGCTGCCAGGTTCAGGGCCAACCCCGTGCCTCGGCTCTGACCATAGGTGAACACCTGACTTTGGTCTAAGCCTATTCCCACGCCCGTGTGCTGAATCTGGCCGAGTTCCGAAAGGTGGTCGTGGTTGCGAGCCATCGCCCAGTTGAGGTCGAGGCTCGACGCCCGGTTGTGGCCGAGCGCTGCGTTGGGGAAGCGTCCCGCGAGGTGGTCCCCGCTCGGCGCGTTGAGCGCGAGGCAGTCGACCGACACGCACAGCGCCAGCGAGGAAGTCTTGAGGCGCAGCGGGTTGAGCAGCATCTCGCCGCCGCCGTTGTGGCGCGCCGGTCGAACTGACGGCGGAGGAGGAGGCCTCCACCGAGCTACCATGCTGCCCACGAGTGCCTCGTCCTCGGGCAGAGCGGACACGTCGCGCGAGGGCGGCACCGCCGTGGGGCAGCGGCAGAACGGGCACGGGATTTGGCGTGAGCCATCGCTGCCACCGCTTCCGCCACTGCCGCCGCTTAGTATCCGGGAGAGACAGTGTGAGCACACGCCGTGGCCGCACGCCAAGAGTTTGGGGCGCCGCGCGCGCAGATCATACGTGTGGTAGCAGATCTTGCACTCGTACTCCTCTCCGCTGCTCCCGCTGCCGGCACTGCCTCTGCCAACCGACCGGATACTGCCCCGGGCCTGGGTCCAGATCGCCATGTCGTTCGTCATTGCTGCGTGGGCACCGTATCTATTGCGTGGGGTCCGGGAGAACACACAAAGGACTTTAGGTGGAGCGTGAACAGAATGTTGCCATCCACAGTAAGCCAACCAACCTGTAGCACCACCCGCCTTGGCTGCAGAATGACTGAATTTATTTTTGCCAAAGATCTTTTGACAATTAAGTAACTGGATTGAAATTGGAAGGCATTGCTGCTTTACGCAAATGGAGTTAACGGTTGAACATAACGGTGGAGAATTTCCCCGCAGACCGATGAGTCCCTCAGCCATCACTTGCATGACATTTTGGCCCATTAAAGAGTTAAACATCGTAGCTTGCTGTAAGCGGTCAACGCTTGTGAATAAGCCGCGAAAAAAACATACCAAAAGGGAAGGGCGTGTGGGAATTGTGCACTTTCTCTCTAGATTCCCTGCCTTCCGCGAATAGACTGTGCCAGATGTCCCGGATACATGCGCCGATTAACGGTGGCTTCTTGAGAGTTGGATGTGTGAAATGGTATTTTGTGTTATCTCCCCTACTCCACGGGATTTTCTTTGTGATGCAAGCCCCTATCACACCTCCAGGACATGAAAGGATAAACATGTATCGTGGGATGCAAAGGCCCTCTTTGAGCAGCAGTAGGGTGCAGTTGTTTATTTATTTTTACGGTCGATCCTTAAAATTGACTGCGCCAAGAATAGAAGATGTTTAACAGCCAGGGTGCTGTAGCCTTCCCTCATGGGTGTAAATTGTGAGCGCTGCACTCGATTGTGCCCCGGCAAGAGATTGGCAACTGGGAGTAGGTGGTATTTCATATTGTTGCTTGTGTGCTCGCAGCCGTTCCAATGATTTGTATTGTTTGCTTGCACTTATTTTGAAATAATCTCCGAGGAATGGTGCTGCCATTCTTCAAACTGATGCTTGGAATCATTAAGCGTGCTTTTCCTGTCGGGGACTGATCAATTGGTAAACGCAATCAGATATCGGCCAAGCCGGTATTACAGCTGCTTACAATCGGCGTAAAAGGGTTGTGAACAGAAACGTTTCTAAGACTGCGTAGATGTTTTGCGGTTGTGCTGATGTGTTTCAAGGTGAAACATCCAATGTCAAGACAGCAATGGTCCGATGTCAAACGACAATAATTTTTTCTACGAAAAACAAGCGGCGCTTAATCGGTCATTAAGTTATATTTTCTAATGCAGAAAACAAAAACTGCGGCAATTATTTACTTTATCGTTGTGAGGGTTGGACAAATATACGGCCCATGGGCTTGCGGCCCACATAAGGCTTACACCATTTCAAAAAACGGAATGCAACAGTTATCCATCACTGCAAGCATTTTAGCCACACTAATCGGTAAATAGAGCATAATCTTTTCCTATTTTGTTTGTGCTCAGTCATTTCTGTCAGAAGGGACTAAGGGCTGTGTGTGTGTCAACGTGTGGCCTGCTATAAAGGTCTTGTTTGACCCTTGGCAAGGAAAACGTTCTCCCAATCCCCTGCCTTCAGGGTTCTGGAGTGGAATCGCCACTAAATGCAGGTTGCATCGAGTCGACGGTTCCATTCTGCCAGCCGTATGTTGTGAATAAACTTCCGCGCCCTTTAATTCTCGAGAATAATTGATTTCAATTCGTGAACTATTATGCCTTGTTTTTTACGGAACCCTTTATGAGGAACAGTACACTTAACTTAGTGGCAATGGAGACATTTTATTTTACAAGTGTCGAGAAGACTAAGCTCTTGCCATTTAATTAACGTTCGCTAATTTTGGCGAGGAGTTGCTACGGCAACAGTGAAGCAATGTCGGGCATAATAAGCAATTTAGTATGCACCATCACCGATTTAATTGTATTTTAATTAGGACGATATTATCTCGGATGAATCGTACAGATATACATGCATTGCTACAGATGTTCGCAATGCAATCTCAGAATGGCTGGGCCAGCAAAACACAAGGGGCGGTCAGGCTTAAGCTGAGCTTATTATATCTCAAAATGACGAGACCCCCCCCCCCCCAGGTGACTTTTATTTCCCCTCTGCTCACTTGACGAGACGCCTGGCAACGGGTGCCACGTGTGTTGCCAACGCGTTGACACCCATGGGGGGGGAGACAGAATGGAACACCAAAAAAATTGATGTTTTGTTTTTGGTGCTGGGTGATTATGGAAAATATGTGCAGCTAGTTGATGGTCTCAGGCCTGTCACCGATGACTGTACGACAAAATTATTTCAAATTTGTTTTTATACTTAAATGCATCTTATTCCAGCTCTGAGACGTAATTGTCAGTTTCATTGCAATGAGATGATAAAAACAAATCACTTGTAGAGCCATTCAAAGTTGTGATAAAGGGACCTATTGGAGTGACTTATTATAATTGTATTTGTTATGCTTGTTTACTCAGGAAAACCTCACTGAGTCTCAAAAATAATTTTCAGGAGGGTCCTGCCAAGTTTTTTCAGCAGGGGACAATGTTTGCCCTGTGTAATTGTAATTGAGTCATTTTCAAGTAATTTTTAAGCATTGCAATGTTTTGCCAATACCTGTTAAAGAATGTATTTAATAGCTTTTGGAGGAAACACGTGAACCCAGAGGAAACCCATGCTGAACAGGGGGGAGAACATATAAACACTCCACAGAAAAGTGCCCGAGTTGGAAATCGAACTCAGACCCTTCTTGCTTTGAGGCACGAGTGTTCCCACTGTGATGTCTTCTGGGGCTGTTTTCTGGTCCAGAGTGATGACCTACTCGTCGGACATGTATTTGTCTCATGCTATGACACTGATGGCTGGAGAAAGAAGAGAAAAACATTCTAAAAAACGTGCATGCATGAGCAGAAAATACTATTTTTAAACCCGATCATATTAACCTTGGCTTCACAATGGATTTGGCTTGAATTTTGGCTCTGAGAATTAAAACAAATATTAATTGGCCTGTAAATGTGTGAAATAATCTCATGAAGGCTAAATGGTTCACCTTAAGGACTTGTCGGGATAAGTCCTTGAAAGAAATCTCTCTAATACACAAGGTTGCACTGCTCTGAGAAATTTCCGATTGGTTTCTTCATCTCTTAACGTGATGATAAAAGCACAGTTGCAGTTGGGAGTGGGGGGTGGCGCGGAATGACTCAACAGTGGTTTCATTCCATTAATTACTGGCAAATAACAGGTGTCTACCCTGAGCTATATTTTTCGTTGGGGTTTCAAAGGGAAAAAAGGCAGGGAAAAACGTCAGTTCGGTGAGCGTGTTCGTAGATTTTACCGTCAGATTCTAGCAGCAAATGATGTCTTTATCAAGAAGTCATTGCGGTGAATGTCGTCCATTTTACTACGGCTCACCGTCTCTTCATTCTGTCTGTTGGGTCCTGCAGTTCTTGCGTCATCGACATTTGACCTTCATCAATACCTTTATGCTTGTACCTTGATCGATGACCTCTGGGTGCCACTCAGCTTTCTGTCTCAATCACTTGTCCTCCCCCATCCTGCACACGTGCCCTACGCATTGAACCGCTTTCTTTTTGATGTATGTAACTGTTAAGAAATAGTGGTGTGTTAATAACAATGATAGTAATAGTTTACAGCGATCCACTGCTGTATGAAGGCCTTGCCAGGACATGTCAGCCATGAGGGGGTTGTTTGGCCTAGTTCGCTACACCGGTCAGTGCTTGTTGCATCCCACTGGGATTTTTGCACAGCGTTGGTGTACGGTGTTATTTTTTCTTTCTGGAAGACTTTGCAGTTTTTTCCTGGATTTTTCTGTTTGCGCATAGTCACTTTAAGATGTTTTCTTGTTCATGTTTTTTGTTTGTTGCGGTTGCACCCGATTCAAGAGCCGAATGGCTCACAGGGCTACACCAAATACATGAAACTGAAACTGAAAACGGAAGTGCCCAGGACTCTCTAGGATATCACTCGCCACTAATGTTAGCCATGGCTGGGAATTGAACGTAGATCACTGGATTCATAGTGCAGCCACCGCTCCACTGGCGATAACAATAATAATTAAGTTTCATTGACTGTTGCCTTCCATATAATGCCAGGGATTAGCTGAATTGTAATCTAATTTAGTCCTCCCAAATTCCCAAAGTTGCTTGTGACTGATATCATTAATGCAAATGCGTTGGTGCTCAGTCGCTGTTTAATTAGCTTCCTCACCCGAACCTGGGGAAAACGACATGAAAACCCTTTTCTGCATCACCGTGCCCGTGCCTCACAAAAGCGCCTATCTCCAAACGCCGTGCGATACGGCCGTGCCGAGGTTTACATTTAATTAACCAGGAGTGTGATTGTTTATAATAGCAAAATAAAATAACACATTTTTTTGTCGTGGTGAAAAAAATTGACAGTGTGATAACAACATCGTTTAGAAATTAGCACAGTTTCCGTGAAACTGGCAAGAGTCGATTCAAAATGTAATCCTCGTGTTTGTAATGGAATGGAGGGGTAGCAGCCCTGAAGGTGAGGACCAGGTATTTTTTTGTCTCAATAAGAAAAGAATCTGTGAAGCGGTGGCGCAGTGGTTATTGCTCTGCACTGTGAACCTGGCCAACCTGACTTCGTTTCCCGGTCACAGCTAACATCAGCGGCGAGCGATATCCAAACTGGTTGTTGGGAACCCCCTTCACTAACCAGCACTGACTAACTTGGTTGAAATATGGTCAAACTAGCATGGTAAATTATGACCGTCAGGACCTGGGAAGGTGTTCGGCCGTGAAATGGCAAAGGGCTGTATATGATTTATATTAATTATACAAGAAGAACTGTTAATCCTGATGTGTACCAAACAGCTTTCATAATTCATATGACTTCCACAGTAGACAGAAAATATTGCAACCACCTCACCGTGCTTGTGTACAACATTTTCCCTGTTAAAAAAGTAATAGATAATCTACAGACCTTTGTTAATCCACTGCTGACCAGCCCATGTCATGACCATACATCACTACTTTGGGGCCGCTTGTTGAAGAGGTTCACGGTTTGAATCCAGTGGCCACCATAATTAATACTGTGGGTGTATTTAGTTTGTTGTTCTCCCTCGGCACCTCCGATTAACACGGTTGGCTACGTACGGTGCGAAAGATAAAATATACTACACGCCATCTACTTCACAATGGCTGTTAAGAATCCTGCAACGTCATTCCCAAGAATGAACTATAAAACCAGACTATTTTTTTTATTTTGCCAGGTAAGACCCACTGAGCTATTTTGCTCTTTTTCAGAAGCGATCTGGCCACACATGATATTTCAACGAAGTGGCTTATAATGTGGAAACACTCTAAACACACGTTGATTCTAAATGGGGAGGGAAAAGCCAGAGGACCCGGAAAAAATCCACGCAAGCACGGGGAGAACATTCAAACTCCGAATATACAGGCATCAGGGTCAGGAAGCGAACCCAAGACTTCTTGCATACAAGGCGAGGGAGTTAACATTTCACCACCACGGCCATTGTGTGCCAGCATCATGGTCCAAATGTGCAAAATTACCTGCAAATTACTTACTTTGAAGCTACAAAACCTTGGAAGGACCCTCCTGGAAAAGATTCATGAGACACATTGAGACTTTCCTGGGTAAGCAAGCGTAATAGTAATGATAATAACATTAACCATTGCTGGTTGGTGAAGGTGGGGCTCAGGACATATTCACATATCAATCTGCACACTCCATGGCCAATAATAGAACCCAGGCCACCAGGTTATGGATAAATATTTGCATGCGGGTCTACTAATGAGGGTCATGTTATTTTCCCAACACTATATGCTCGTATGTACATTGTGTCTCTACCCTCAGAGCGTAATCTCGCAATCTGGGGAGGCAGAAAATAACTATGCTAACAAATAGGTTTAGAGAATAATTCAATATTTATAAATGCATGCATTGTGCATCAGTGATGCTATCGCTAATGCGATGCGGCAGGTCATTGGTGCGAATGGCTGGCCTGGGACTCAAGGTCCTCCTCTAAATGTGTGCATTCAAAGCCACCGAATTTGCAAATATTGGCAACGCGAATTCCGTTACTTGATATAACATATGGTTATCGGCAGGCCTATCACCATTCACCCAGAATGCACCAGATCCTTCCACATCTTAGAAGCTAGGCTGAGTTGAGCTTGGATAGTGCTTGCATGGGTGACTACCATATACAAGCAGGTGGTATAGGCTGACATGGGGCTATGTTGTGGACAGCAGAGGGCAGTGCAGCGAAATCATGTTTTTGTACTGGACTGATATACTATGACGTCTACACGGGTCCACCATCCTGAGCTAACCAGCGTGGTAAAGTATGGTTAAACAAAATATCCCCCATGACCCACATGGCGTGGGGAGACCCATTATCCAGCAGTAAAGTGACGGAATGGCTGTGCGTGTAAGCAGCAGACTGCCTGAATCAATCGGCAAAGAGGATACACTTCCTGCCGTCTGACCTTTCGTCCTTTTCATAGCTGTTGTTGGGCTTGTTCTACTTCCTTCGTTTGTGTGGCATTAGCACGGCAGCCTGCCGCGCACAATGCCGTGGCTTGCCGGGTGGCATGTAATACGCGTGAGATTAGATTTTACAAACATTCAGCAAGAAAAAAAAACCCACAAGAATTCCCTGTTCCTGTTAGCCTTCTGTGGGCTGACCTAACAAATTAAGTTTACTTCTCACACACATCCACGGATATTGCTAAGGCTCCCTTCAAGATTATTTGCCGTTGTTTTATATCGGTCTATAGCCATGAACCTTGGGTGGTGAGGTGGCGCGTTGGTGGCTGCAGTTCGAAACCCAAGCATTATTAAGTGTTCGTGCTCAAAGCTCTGTACGAATAAATGTGAGAATCCGATGCTGTACTGTACCGTCACCTTATGACCACATCGCAGCCTTAGACCTACAACAACTGGTATGCCCTTGTATTCTGCCATACACGTACCATGGTTTTACCCGCTTAGCTTTCAAGGTACGACGTGTTCGGGTACATTTGGAGTTATTTCGTAATGGGCTTTCGTTACGCCGTATTTAAATCTTTCTAAAAAAGTGAATTGGCCGAAGATCCCATTGCAGGGCCTTCCTGGATCCCAAGAAAGACTCGGTGAGGATTTCCTAAAATAAGGCAATAAATTGTCCAAGGGAAATAATTATATCAAAACCAAACCCAACCATCTTTTCTCCCCCACCAACACCACCATCATCATCATCATCATCAGCCATGATCAATCCACTGCTGAATGACAGCCTCCCCTAGCCATCACCATCTCTCATTGTCTGCACAAAATCCGCTTTCATACCTCCATGTCCACAGTCGATGTCCTCTTCAGTAATTTTCCCTCCTTTGGCTGCCACTTCATCATTTGTCTCGACCACTGGTCATCACGCCTCGTCACGACATGTCCTGCCCCAAGCCCTTTCTTAACGGTCAATGAAATGCCTCTAGCTTGTATTATCAATCACGTGTTCCTCTTCACGTCTCTCGGTGTAATTCCAAGCACGTACCTCTTAATGCTTCTTTGTGCAGTCTTGAGCTTTTGTTCCCATTCTCTTGTGTCGATGTCAATGTCTCTGGTCCATGTGCCATAGCAGTGAATATACGGCAATTATAAAAGCTTTTTTATGTTTCTCACGGGCACATTTGCGCGATGCTACTGCCTGTCTTGCAATGCGCCCAGGTGGTTCAACGGCAGCGCAAGCAGCTCGTAATATGAAGGTTTGCGAGTTAAAATTCTGGTTGGATGTTGACTCGGCTCATCCTTCGCTTCGGGGTCAATGAAATGAGTACGACTTTATGGGGAAGTCAACAGCGGCTGTTCTTGTGGATCAACTCGCCATTGCCATGAGAATGGGGGTATCTTCGCCACTGACACAGGGATGTAAATAAGAAAAATGAACACCACCTCACTGTTCATTTGAGCCCGGAAAAAATCACAATCTCATTTTGACTTTTGTCCACGATCCCGTAAGGTGTACAGGGCGCGTGCTGCACGGGCCATTGCGGAGGTCGCAGGCCGCTCGCAGGACGCGCAGGCCGGCTGGGCGGGCCGCAGTGAACGCTACGACGGAGAGATCCGCCACCTGCGCCAGATGCTGAGTGACAAGCAGGGCGCCGTCGAGACGTTGGCCGGCGAGAAGAGGTACGCGGTTGAGCGTTTGTGCTTGGGGCAAGCTGAGACAGTAGGTAATAAGATAATATGTCTCTTCTTGGTTCTTTCGGTAAAGTCACGTAGAAGGGAAATAATAAAATAATAAAAATAAAACATAATAAAATAATTCTCACGACGTTTCGGCCACAACGCAAGCAGCCGTCCTCAGGTGAAGAACAGGTCTGTTGGAAAGACAGCGTCTGACAGACCTGTTCTTCACCGGAGGACGGCAGCTTGCGTTGTGGCCGAAACGTCGTGAGAATTATTTTATTATGTTTTAGTTTTATTATTTTATTACTTCCATTCTACGTAACTTTACCGAAAGAACCAAGAAGATGAATCCCTACAGTCACGAAAGCTTTAAATCGAAATATAATATGTCTCCTTCATATTATCTCTGCATCTCCAAATATTTACAAAAAAAAACTGTCGTTTATACAGTAATACCCCGATTTACGTTTCCACCCTATTACGTCATTTCGCAATTACGTCATCACTTGATTAATACCTCTACCTGATTTGCGTTACCTCAACCCACACTTACGTTGCTGACAGCATGATCTGTCCATTTTCGTATCCATTGCCTCTCAGCCTAACCCTCCACCTACCCTGTAAATTGCTTTGAAGTCGTTTCGATATTCGTCTTTGAACCTTTCAGGAACGCATCCCCGACGTAAACCGGGGAATTACTGTACAACCCATTGGCCCCATGGCCTTCTGGGAGTAAATTATTTCAGCAGCATTGATTTTGTACAAAGCAAATTTTTGACCGGTTTTGACATAATTTTTGTCATTAGGAAGACACATTACATTATCATAAAATCTAAATGATCCAAAAATTATAAAATAGGTCTGTAACTGCCCTCAGAAATCTAAAATGTAAAAATTTGAGATTCATCCATATTATAGTGAAGATAAGATGAAGATGCTGATGGGCCAGTCCTCGGCTCTTCCCCTATACTATCACTAACTGGCCAGTGTGGTGAAGTATGGTTTTACAAACCCCCCCACTGACCTACACAGCATGGGGAGGCCTTTATCCAGCAGTGGATTGGAAAAAAGGGTATATTATAATTTACAGACTATTTTCATTCAGCCTTCTGCTATTCTTCTTCCTCAATGGATAAGTAAAAGGTGCGGGCCTGCCATTTCCTGCTCACACACATGCTCACAGAAGGGTCTCCACTCAAGGCAGCTCTTAGAAGCCCCTCCAGGAGGTTTTGTGGCCAACTCTTTCACACACAGCCAAGAGGGTTTGGAAGAGGTTGGAGTGTCCAGACTTTACCCCACAACACGCGACCTGGCGATTGGCTCACTGCCGTGTGCCCAATTATACTCAAACGAAACATTTTTTTTTTTTTACCAGGTAAGGCCCACTGAGCTATATAGCTCTTGTTCAGAAGCGACCTGGTCACAAATGATAGCTTAAAGCAGTGGCTTATCATGTGGGGGAAAAACCGGAGGACCCGGAGAAAAATTCACGTGACCACGGGGAGAACATGCAAACTTCGAATGTACAGGCGTCAGGGTCGGGTTCAAACCCACGACCTCCTGCATACCAGGTGAGGTCGTTAGCATCTCAGCACCGTGGCACCCTTACTGCTGGCTGGATAGAGGTGTGGGAGGAGGTTTAAGAAACTCAGGTCAGAGCACTGACCTCTGAGTTCATCTTGTGTTTAAACAGCTGCCTGTGATAAAATCGGATACACAAGTGTCAGTGAGTTTATGGTATCAGCCTGGTCACTACTGAATACATAAAAACGATCACTTTAGAGTTAGCTCTACACTTAACTTGGCTAACAATTTGGCTTTTAACAATAAAAAATATCAGTTTTACAGTTAGGTGGAAAACATTACATACTGTAGTAGTAGGTTTTTACCCTTTAAACTGGTACAAAACTGACACCTTTATACAAGGCATCATGTTTGCAATAACCACAACGCAAGTAGTCAAAATGCAAACAAAAAGAAACAACTCTGATAATGATAATGATATGCATTGTTCTTGAAGTTGTTTGGTCCACACCCGAGACAGCTTTCCTTAGAGCCTAGTCTCCATTGGTGTTGGACCAGATGACACCAAAAGGCATACAACTCAAAAACAGCGTACTATCAGAGTATTGAGAGCTCGGGGTAAGCATTTACATTTTGAGACCTCCTTTACCAGTGGCAAAATATAGTAGTAGGTTTTTACCCTTTAAACTGGTACAAAACTGTCAAAACGGACAGTTTTGACAGTTTTGTCACTGGTAAAGGAGGTCTCATAGTGTAAACATTACATACGTTAGCAGATTGGGTGGAAATTTTCTGTCCCCAACTGTGTGGGCCAGGGGTCACTTAAACAGATCTTAGAGACAGCTCTGTGATATGCACTTCCACGGGTCGTTCTATCACAGGAAGTGTTGCACTGCTCCGGGAGCGATCCAAATGGACCCCTCGGCTCGTGACATGACAACGGCAACACAATCGGGATAACATTTGGGGAAGGGAGAAAAAAATATGTACAAATGTTTTTCCAAGTACGGCCCGTTGCCGTACTTGTTAAAACGTTAACAAATCTCCGAAGTAGTGACAGATAACCTGCTCGCTGTATTCGTCAAGCATCTTTTCATGCAGTTGCATTTCAACGTGATATAAACCCATCATAATCCTCTCTAAATATATTGCTTTTCATTCTCGTATGGTGTTTCCGGAGACACTCAACCTGTGTTCAGTCAATAACGACAAGCTACTATTTATAATTATGAGCTATCTCTATACATTGGATTGCATCTTCCTGTAAAGCATGACGTGTCACAGAAAGTGCGGTGGGTTGTGGGGGCAAGCTGTAGGCCTGTCGTGCAAGAGGCAGATTGTGACATAACGGAATTAATGAGGCCAAAACACTTTCATTTTTAATCATTGCAACAAAATTTACAGTTGTAAATAGCACTCTGCGTCAGCCTATGCTGAATAATATATCGTTCAAACGGGTGGAGTCGGCATGTTAATAAAATGGTAAATAAATCTCACGACTTCTCGCTCAGTTGGGAAATATATCATCTTTCCTGCCATCATTGCGTCTCTTCTATGATTGGAGCAGAAAACAACGGAACATGAAAGTTTAATGTTTGTGACTTTTGCATTTTGCCTTGAATGTAAAATCACTAACAGCAATTACACATTGATTTAAAGATTTCGTGACTGCAGGGATTCATATTCTTGGTTCTTTCGGTAAAGTCACGTAGAAAGGAAATAATAAAATAATACTAATATTATATTAATATAAAACAATAAAATATTATTTTATTATTTCCCTTCTACGTGACTTTACCGAAAGAACCAAGAATATAGCAATTACACAATTCAAATGTACTTGTACAAAAGCAACATCACACCTGAATTACTGCATTAAGAACAAATGTACCTGTAAGTGTCTGCAGCATTTAGCGCACCTCGTTTTAAAACCTGGCAAACTCAAATTTTATTCCTGGCCGTTGCTAACATCAGAGGAGGGTTATATTTGAACCGGTCCTGGTCCGTGACTAAATGTCATGGGCAGCCCTTCATCCAGCAGTGGATGGACAAATACCTATACACTTGCAAAAAATACTTTACGGGTAGCCGAAATAATATATTGGAAATGTCAGTGACAAACAATTAAAGATGTAACCCAAAATTCTACATTTTTCTCATCTTTGGATACACAGCTAGTAATTGTCTGAACGTCCCAACATAGGACCTCCCTTAAAAATATTCTGGACATAGACTCAGGGAGGCTTTCCTGGATAAACAAATGACTTCATTACTATGATTATTAGATTACTGGATGCCTCCCTTGCTCACTTAAGCTACTTAACCGAGTCTCACGGTGTTGGCACCAGCAAAGTGCAGCCAATGAACATTTTATAACGTGGCGCTTATTGTTGTAAGGTCGTGCCCATAACACACAAAGTGTTTGCGACAAATGAACCACAATACATTGCTGATATTGTCAAGTAGCATTAACCCTCACGTAAACTCCGGTCATCCTCGCAGCAGCTTTTGGCTAACCATCGAGCATAGACGACGTTGCACTGCATCGCGCGCTTTCAGATGCGCTTCTGTGGCCGTCTGGAACGCTCTTCCGATATTAGGATGCCACTGGAGCCTATGCGCTTTTGAATCTAAATTAAAGAGTAATTTCTCGAGAACTGCTTTTTGTGTTTCGTCTGTAGTCCTTCCCCCTCGCCTCCGATGAACATGGTTGGCTACGTTACGGTGTGAAATAAGTTGAAAATACATGCATACGTTAATCAAACGATCGGTGCTTTATTTTGCACGAGTCTTTTGTTTTCGTCACTCCCCACGTCGACGCCACGTGATCCATTTTGGCCAGATGGTCCCCATCGGTAATATTATGCTTCATTATATACTTGATATGTGAATGATATGTGAATTGGAGTTGTGGTGTATTGTGTGCGTGTCTGTTGTTTATTTTAATAAAGAACCTTTGTAGTTTCCAGACTTAGGCACAATTGCCACTGTGGTGCACTTGGTTTGTGGCCAGACAAATGATGGAGTGGATGGCCAGCACACGTACCCTGCCACCCTTTATTCCCTTGCCAAATTCTAGATATTAATTTCAGGCTAAGGCACGCAGGCTTTGGTAGTGGGAGGGGGGCCTTCGTTGTACTCTCATTTGAGGCCAAGTTGACCTTGGGAGGTTAGGGGGGTGGGTCCTGTTTTCGTTAAAGATTTCTGGAATTTAAACGTCTACTCCACTTGGACGGACCTTGGGTAATGGCCATGGAAAGGGAATCGTGAGGGTGATCGAAAAGCTTTTCTTTTTTTGTACGTTAACACATTCGAAAAACGCCTGTCAGTAAAGTATCAATGTAATGTAAACAACACTCAAGTACGCGTTTATCTATTAGAAGGGAACTTGGATGTTGAAACGGTTATCGGTGAAAAGAGCCTTATTCGGAAAAGTCGGGAATAAAAGACTGCGGTGGTTTGCACACGTGACAGTCGGCGGGACAATGTCCCGTGACTTGGCAATGCCGAACAAAAGAAACCATGTGGGTAGATGCAGCGATAAAATATCTAAAGGAAGAAAAAAGGGTAGAGTTTGAATGAAGAAGGTATACTGGCTAAGAGTAAGAAGGCTATGGTGTAAATCCATTCTGCACCTTCGTCACTAATGTGTTGAAGGGACAAATGAATGAATTCATGAAAGGTATATTGAAAAGTGACTCCCGAATTGAGAAAAGCTTGTTCCGATGTTCTTGTTTTACCCTGATGTTGGGATTGTGGTTGGCAGTGTGGTTAACACAGCCAGCAGGGGCCAAATCTATAAGGTGATTGCATTTCAGTAGAGCCCACAAGCTGATTATTGATGGAAGACAAAGAGAACATAGCACGTGTAGAAGGTGCCTGTATTAACCCCTTTAACTCTCTAAAAGCCACAAAGAAATGAGCGCTGTATCCCATTTGCACAGCGGTCATTATATGAATTGAAGCAAGTGAAGCAAATCTGCGCACCCTAAACTCTTTGGAATTGTGTAATTTCCACAGCGGTGGACGTTTAGTGTCTTTTGCCTGTCACCAAAATTATCTGGTATCCCATCGGATGTCAGGGTACTATGCAGGGGTTGAGCCTGGATCGTGCTTGGACGAGTGGCCACCTTTTTTTTTTTTACAAATTAACAGGTTAGCGTTGGGCGGTGGGGCTACGTGGTGGGCAGCAAAGGGGGTGGTCCAGTAAAATCCATTGTTGTCCTGTACTTCCATGCTCCCATGTGTACACTCCCAGCCTTCACCAACCTGCCTTGAGCAGCAATGTGAAATATGGTCAGACGACCCCCACGATCAACACGACTTGGGGGGGGGGCCTCATCCAGCAGTGGATTGAAATGTATATACTTGAGTGAAATAGCCTGAGTATCCTTTATAACTGTTACCATGGACAAACACTGCCTTATGAATACAACACAAATAATCATTGTGTGAGGCATTATTTCAAATCCACACAGCTATGCCTTTTGCAACTAATATCTGCGAAAACAAAATGCATGGTAGAAAAAAGCAATTCTTATGTTCCAGATGATGTTCACATTTGGGTGGAGCATTCATGTGGTGGGTTTGGCTCTGTACTATGAACTCAGCAACCTGAGTTCGATGTCCGGCCACGGCCAACACAAGTGGTGAGATATATCTGCACCAGTCCTGGTCTCCGCCCTTCACCAATCTGTACTAACCAGGATGCTGAAGTATGTTTAAACAACCCCAATGACTGACACAGCAGGGGATTGCCTTCATACAGCAGTGCATTGAAGACGGGCTCTTATTACTTTCACATTTTGGCTGGATTTTGGAACGAGCCTACTCATTGCAAGCGTGGATACCCCCATCTCTTCCAATATGTCTGGCCATTGTGTTGGCCAAAATATCCACTAGAGCGGGGATCCCTGGAGCTCTCTTTAGAGAAGGTCCTTCCACCAGGAGTAGCATGAGCATCAAATTAGTATTTGCAACCTTTACCACCATCTTTTTAATCATTATAAAAACAATGATCTGATAAATGTAAAAACAATGATGTCACGGTGTCTGTAACATCGGCAGCTTTCGTAGGAGCGCACATATGGACATTACCGGTCTGCCACGCAAAAATAAACCATTGACTCTGCTTTAAACTGACCTGGGCACGGGCACGCTGAGTCTGCTCATAACCGCAGCCTTCCCAACTGCTCTCCAAGCTTTCCTTTCCTCCCTAACGCCAAGACAAGGAGCCACAGCTGAGAGCCACCCTGCCGAGCAGAGAGAGAGAGAGAGGCCCTGACAATCATCTGCCAGCACAGTGGCAGCACAATGTGGCATGCCTTAATTAACCTTTCCCACCCGTGGCATTTAATTTTGTTTTTAGCCACTGCAACGTCGCTGACCTACTTTCGGCTAAATTTCATGAAAATGTGGGGAGCAGGGTGGGTTGGCAGTGGGAGTTTGTTTGCATTCAACCTTGGCAGTCGTGCGATGGAAAGATAGCCTGCTGCCCTTCCCTGGCACACGTTGTAATTTGTTAAAGATTGTTATTATTCTCGGACAGTAGGGGAATGTTAGAAAGTGATTCCCTTTTTTCCCTCTGTGCATGTCACTGCGGTATAGCTTAGCCAGAGGCATTTGCATAAAAAAATTGCTGTTGAACATAGTGTCCTGCGCATTCTGAAATAAAAAAAACAGCATTATTAGTTTACACAGGGAAAGCCTCACCGAGACTCAAGACTCGTACTATCAGCAGAGCCCTTGTATTTAGATATTTAATCAATTCTATTTTTCTGTATGTTTTTTTTACATATGGGGTAGAAACCAGAATTCCGGTAAAAGAAAAACACCCACTCGTGTGAATTGATAACACTGAAACACTGCATAACAATTGGTCAGTAACCTCAATGTTATATATTTTTTACTTCATGTGCACCACCTCATTTTCGCTATCGCCGCAGGAGGCACCCACCCACCTCTACATACGTTGCGCCACGAAGCTTCAAAATCCGAGTGTGTGAATTGCAGGCGTGACATCGTTAACGCCCGGGCCCATCATTAACGGTTCGAGTTTACCGATGGTTCCACCGAGGGGGCATCAGGCTAAGGGTGTCCTCGTGGGTAGATCCAGCACAGACCGGTAGACACCTACTTCCGTCTATTGGCCTTGTGGAGCTCAGGAACGGTGGCAAGGGTGCGGAGAGGTGACGCTCGGTGCAGGGAATGATGCGTTTCCTGACCCCGCGTGCGCCAGCCTCATAAGCGATTCGTCTATGCACCGTCGAATATATATTTAGTGAGGTCCGAAACAGAAATGGGTCCACTGATTGTTGGTGTTAAAAATAAACCGAAGTGTATGCAAATTTCAATATCCCTGTTTTCCAAAAACGTGCGGCAATGTCGTCCCAATGTACAACACGTTGCCTTTTTTTTAAAGCACAAACTGCGAGAATTTTCTGAAGAAAAAAACAAGTTTAAACAGGTCTGACCCTGACTGTGTGCGAACAGACGCACCCTTGATACATGAGAAAACCGTCCCTGATTTGACGGCGAATATTAAAGTGCAATGAGGATAACTGAAATGTTCTGCAGCGGGGATTGTTTGAGAAACGGGGTCAGAGCCAATTTCCACCCCAATTAATCGTCGACCTTCTCGGTGGGAATATTTCAATCTGTGTAACCTTGCAGAAGTTTTTTTTAGGATTCCAAATTTTTTTCCGGGCACAAAATTAAAAGAAACATTATTTTAAATGATGTCATGTTCCTAACACTCGCCAGCTGCTTGTTTTCACATGGGCCCTTCAAGTGATGGGCACAAGAAGCTGTTCAAAATACGACACGGGGAAATGTGCTGATATCAGGCTAAACCCTGAATATTAAATGAACGCTGCCATCTTTTGCATAATAAAGTGACCCGATTATTGTCTCAGGCAGGTGCAAGGGGAAAATTTGGCAATCGCATTGTCCACAATTCAAGCGGTATTTGAAGTTGGCTATGAAGTGATTGTAGATTTCTTTTCACGTCAATCAATGAAATCACGGCTGCCATTTAAATTGGACGTTGTCACCAAACATACGCTCACCCGTCAAGTTTATACATTTCCACTGGAAAAAAACATCACGTTTGTCAATCCTTCCATCGGTCTAATTTAGGAAAGGCTTTGTTTACACAAAGTGGCCACCATTGTGAACACACAATAACAGCTAAAACAGTCTTATTTATAGGAAGATAGAAATGATAAATCTTACCGGCCAGGGTGTGTTCAGTAACCATGAACTTGCCGTGTGTCCTTTTCTACGTGTGAGCTCCTGTTTGACAGTTTGACTCTCAAACGAGACAAAAAAATGTTAACTTCATTTTCATTTATTTTATCTCATCATAATTTTTTTTTTTTGCAAAGAACAAAAAAAATCAAATACGCCACGAGTTTTCCTCTTTCACAGTCATTATTTGGCTGCTACTTGATCCCTACCAAGTGGCTTCGCACCTATTTTATTCACTCCCTCTCAAGGTGCAGGCGCACACGCGCCGGCCGTTCGTCCGAAGTCTACCCCGATTCTTCTGCCTTGGCAAACGCCGACGCGTGACTTGCTGACATTAACGTCGCTGTGGCCGAGCTCCACGATTGGTTCCTCACCGCTGTTCCACCTGATTGGCTTCCAAAGCGCAGAGGCCGATCCATTATTATTATCAGTGCTGAGGGTGCCCCCGGGTGGGTGAAGAAGAGGCGTGCACCGCGGCGTTACGAGCGGCTGGGTCCGCCTGCTAAGGGGCCGTCCATAAATGACGTCACGCGAGTTTTAACGATTTTTTAACCCCCCCCCCTCTTCGTCACACGACGTCACAAAAAGTCAGACCCCCCCCCCTCCTCAAATATGACAAAGCTCTGCCCCCCCCCCCCCAAAAAAAAATAAAACATGCTTCAAATCGCTTTAAACTATTGTCATTGTAGTGCGTATTTAATGTGGCGCTGCACTCTGATGTTGTAGGAGAAAACATTTATTAAAAAGTCTATTTAATTAAGTAGAACGTGTTGTCTATATTTATTTAATGTTGCGCATTTTGATGTGACGTCACATTTCTCAAACCCCCCCCCCCCCTCGTCGCACATCGTCACAAATGTCTGACCCCCCCCCCCCCCAGGTGCGTGACGTCATTTATGGACGGCCCCTAACGCCAGACACCGCGAGTGTCCCCGAGGTGGCCAGGTGTCTCTGCAAAGGCCAGAGCCCCGAGCTGACACCTCGACCAGAATCCTAGAATAGTATCCAAGTTTCAACCGCCTGCGATTCAAACTGGGTTATCAATTATGGTGGGTCGACGGTCTCGGCCGTGTCACCAATGGCTGGGCAAAAAAAATGATCACGTTAAATGTAGTCCTCTTGATTCTTTCGGTAAAGTCACCTAGAAGGGAAGTAATAAAATAATAAAAATTTACAATAAAATAATTTTCACGTCGTTTCGGCCACAACGCAAGCAGCCGGCCTCAGGTGACGGCTGCTTGCGTTGTGGCCGAAACGTCGTGAGAATTATTTTATTATGTTTTATTTTTATTATTTTATTACTTCCCTTCTACATGACTTTACCGAAAGAACCAAGAAGATGAATCCCTGCAGTCACGAAAGCTTTCAATCGAAATGTAGTCCTGCGCTGGATTTTTGCCAAATGTAAATATCTAGATTGATTTGACTGTTGAGGTGACGAACATTGCTGTCTGACCGAGGGGAAGGGACTGCCAGCTCACCGCGTGTCCCGGTTTAGCCTCTTCGGTTAAATGCGGTAGCTTTACCCGTGCCGTCACTGTTGCCCATCCCGCACCGCAGGCAGGTGGAGGCGCAGCTGGAGATCGTGTGGGAGTCGACGAGCCGCGAGAACGAGCGCATGCGGCGCACGCTTCGCGAGACCCTGACGACGTCGGCCGGCTCGCCGGGCCATCGCGTCGGAGCCGCCGACCCCTCCGGCACAGTCGGCCGTCGGGACGCCGACTTGGCCGGCGATAACCGCTGCCTGAGATACTACGATCTCGACACTGGCCGCAGTAACGGCGCCGCCTGCCATACGGGGGGGCCCACTCAGAGCCTGGCGATGGAACTCGCACGGCTGCACTGTTCCGCCAGCGGGATCTTGAGTTCAAGCGCCGGGGAGGGGTCAAGGCTTTCGGCAGCTTGACGGCAATTTGGAGAAGACACGGAGCAACGTCGCCCTCTGCTCGCAGACTAATGCCCACTTCCAGGCTGGTGCTCCCTTCACCTTGTGCTGCTCAGGGATAGGTGCCCACCAGGGGTTATACCGCACCTACTACTGCATGGGATGTGCGGTATACATATTAAGTGGTGATGATAAAGATTGTCGATGTTTACCTGTAGCCACAGTGACGTCACTGCCATCCTTACATTTGTGTTGTCTTGTGTGTGAATCGTCAGGGCGGGTGGCGCAGTGGTTTTAACACTCGAGTTTGATATAATTGGTACCGCATTGGAGACCAACAGTGGTTTTCCTGTGGAATGAATCGGCCCTTACCAGAGGAATGTGGAATGTTCTACACTGGTTCAGGAATATCACAGGAGATAAGCACCTCCTGCCCTCGCTGGCTTTAGCAGAGACAATTTGACTTTGCGTGCACCCAGTGTATGATGGTGCCATACGCGCCTCGTATGACTCCAATTTTTACGAAAAAATGTATTTTCTTTTCTTTTACTAGGTTAGGCCCGCCGAGTTTCTTCAAAAGGATGTATTCGGGTGTTGCGTGCCGACAATCGTTAGCTCTGCTGCCGCACGGCGTTTTGTCCAGGCAACTGAACCAAAGCTCGTAGTGCGCAGGGATTGAGTGTGCGAATCCACCTCAACTTCACCAAACGAGTCCCACCCACTCAACCTTTGACCTCTTTAACACCTCGTTGAGAAAACTGTCTTCGAAACTTCGGTGGACATTTCAATTTTAAAAGACTACGCCGCCGGTGGTGGTTGTGAGTAGCTGGGAGACAGCTGATGGAGTCTTGTCAATAGCACAAATACGTGTAGTTAAGTATTATACAGTGTTACTATTGGTCATTTAAGGTTACGGCGATTCGTGCCTTAAAATCGTTTCTTACGCTGACGATACACGCATCGTATTGCGCGTGTAAAAATCGAAGTTTATTTTGTTTGAGGGGCCGTCCATAAATGACGTCACGCACCTAGGGGGGGGGGGGTCAGACATTTGTGACGATGTGTGACGAGGGGGGGGGGGGGTTGAGAAATGTGACGTCACATCAAAATGCCCAATTTAAATAAATATAGACAACACGTTCTACTTAATTAAATAGACGTTTTAATAAATGTTTTCTCCTACAACATCAGAGTGCAGCGCCACATTAAATACGCACTACAATGACAATAGTTTAAAGCGATTTGAAGCATTTTGGGGGGGGGGCAGAGCTTTGTGACTTCATATTTGAGGGGGGGGGGGAGTCGGACTTTTTGTGACGCCGTGTGACGAGGGGGGGAGTCAAAAGCGTCAAATCGCGTGACGTCATTTACGGACGGCCCCTAACCGGGTGAGAGCTGGAGAGACCAGGATACTCTCTCATTGGCACGAGTGCCCCCTTTCGATGGTTGCACGTTATGTTATGGGTCTCCCTGTGACCCCTGCATCCACTAGAGGCGCTAAATTCCTCCGTTGTATTGTATGCGCTCTTGAGAGGTTCGTTGCCGAATGGGGGCATTACAAATATACGTTTGCTGTTGAATGGAACCCCAGACTCCGAATCGTAATAATTCATGGCATCACGAGCAGGGCAAATCGTTACACGCCTAGTTCCATCACGTGAAGTTTAAAAATATATATACGTGTAAAAGTAAACGTATCTTCATTGTAACATTTTATCAAAAACGTTTGTGTTCACCATAAGACGTGTTTTTTTTTGTACTTGTTAAGGCGCATTAAATATGCAGCGACAAAACAAACTACCATTCTATGCTGTTGTATATCTCGTCATGAAAATATTGTCAAATGTGTTATGATCGATCCACTGCTGGAGGAATGCTTCCACAAGCTGTCACCATCTCTCGCCATCTTGCAATGTCGCAAAGCGACAATTGCTCTTTCATATTTGATTGCACAGGGCAAAGAACTAATTCCGCGGAGGACTGACGGAGCCTGTGACTCCCTTGTGTCATGTCAAGGCACGTGTACATTTGTTACTGGTATGAACCGCCAGGTTACACCAGCCCACAGGGGATTATTGTGTCCGTCGTGCAGGGAGGGGCTGGGTGGGGAGGGGCTGGGTGGGGGTGGGGCTGGGTGGGGAGGGGCTGCTCACCCCGTGGTGCCCTTATAAAACTCAACGTTTAACCTACTCACGCCGGCTTGTGCCCGCCCCTCAGTCGGGCATATTTGCGGAATACATCACGCCGCCGTTGACCCTGGCAATTGACCGAGCAACCCAACGTTCCTACCAGCTCCCTCCGCAGGAATGTGTTTGAGTGCAATGCAAACCAAACCTTTGCCTGCCACGGCGAGATCCGTCTCACCGTCACGACGTTACGAGAAGGGGGATCGATTTCGGAAACCTAACAATCCGACAGCGGCGTCTCATCCCAAAACGACTCATTCCCATAGCGCGGAAATTCACATGCAGAGCTCTTTCTTTTAATACGAGCGACCGAACGTGCGTTTGCCGTTTCGGCGTCAACTTTATGAAGCGGCTTACGCCGAGATATTATTCTCGCATCGGTTATCTTGTCTTTTTTTTCTTGACTTACGCTCGTGTAACGGTGCGTTCACACACACAACGGGCCTTTGCGGTACTTGTGGCAGCGCAATCATGCTGGATTGGCAGGTGCTGCATCTCGGCCCCGCGAATAAAATTGGCACGCGATTGCCGTTCACGTTGTTTGCAGAAATGCGGTAACCCCGTGGCCTTTGGGCGGCCGTTTGTAGCGGCGCGCGCCGCGCATCCCAGCGTCGTTCACGATCGAAAATCGGTGTTCATCCACTCCCCGCCACGGCCAAACGCCTCTTCGCTGTGGGGCTCTCCCACGTGTGTTTGTCGGCGTCGTGCCGCGTGTTGTTCGGCGGCGAGATGTTCGGCTTCGGGGGAACCGAAGAAGCTCCCTGGGTGCGAAACGTCGGACATCGTGCGGCACAACTGGAAGAACGCCGTCGGGGGGAGATGCACGGTGCAACTGGGGAAAAACCCGCGCGGTGGGTCTGATTGTGTCATTGTGTTCTGTAATGGCACCTAAATTCCCCCAGCAGTTGATGGGATGACTTTCACACACAAGGCATTTACAAAGTATTTTATGAAAATATTGTGTTCAATCATAATAGCCTACATGTTGTCGTGAAAATGCACAAATACTGCTGTACAGAAGACGCATATATGACTCCTAAAGTACACAATCCAAAAGGCGTAAATATTATACAGTATATATAATTTCAGACGATTATTACACTGTTATATATTTTCTCTTTGCTAAAAAACAACTCCCCGTTAAGAACGACCGAAGACTTTTTTTTTTAGAGAGCTGAATTTTTATGCGTATAATATTAATTTACAAAAGATCTAACAATAACAACAATAACAGGTCACTTTCGTTTCAGCTCTTAGAACAAACGCGACGGGCGCTATGGGCGGACGAACGGACAGATGCCTGTGTAGCAGAGCTCGTTCGGACGCGCAACGCGGTCATATTTAATAATTCACCTCTTACGAGCGATCTTCATCTGTGTGCCGTGGTGATGTACGGAGATAGTGGGGGGGATGGGTGGTTGAGACACGTTGACAGTTGCGTGAGAATCTTTATCCCAAGACGACCCAAATATTTGCCGTTCGTGCTCCAGCTCCGCCTAAATTCCACCTTTAAGAAGACGTGTTCTCGTGACAATGACTTCGTGCTGTCACGCGAACAACGACATTGACGGAATGTCCTCCGACGTCACTCGCTTAGCTGGGGGCCCGGCGGTAGGGGCAGGTGTGCGATGGGTGGGTTTGACGCGGGGGGGGGGGGGGTCAGTGTTAGGGTTGGGGCTGGGCTGGGTTGCTTGTCGGCGTGGTTTAGGATGCGGCCGGGGTCACGTAACGAATGTCGAATGTCGCGTGCGAGCTTCGGGTCGTAGCAACAATGGGGAGGGGGGGGATTGTAAAACCGGACTCGTCGCAGCTTTGGCATTTGGCCGAGAGTTTGTTTTTTTGTCTCACTTCTTGTTGTCGTTTGAGGCAGTCCCCAAAATGATGGCGTAAATTAATAAGTGCAGTTTGGCGATGGGGGGGTTGTTATTTATTTTTATTTGCGCGGGGCGTTTTGTTGTTGCAACATTTCCCAAGTGCGATGGGGGGGGGGGTCAGAACAAATTCCCTTTCAACTTTTCCCTTTTGTCTCATGGCCCCTCTGACCCCCGTCGCTAGCCCACGCACTGCCTGGGTAAGCATCGCGTTCCTTTGACCAAACCAACCCACAATGAACCCCATTCCCGTTGACATCTCGGTGGATGTCAAAGTTCCCGTCGGGCTTAGCGGGACTATGCTGTGGACAGCAGAGGGCCGTCGCTCCAAAAATCCATTGTAATATTATTTTATTCTCCCACGTGTCTATGCACCCCCCACCTCCACCACCGCGTTCACCAACCTGAGCGCTAACCAGCAACTTGAATTCAGGTCAAATAACCTTCATGAACCACATGGTCTCGTCGAGGTCCTCATCCAGTGCCGGGTTATCCTAGTAGCAAATGTAGCAAATGCTACGGGCCCCGCACTTTCAAAGGCCCCGCGCTAAATGCTTTCAAACTATCAATTCTGGTTCGGTGATTCTGCACTTGCTCTATTACTATAGTACTATACCACCTTCCAACTTTTACGAACGACTGGGTGTTTAAGGTTAGCGATTTGTTCGTATCATCTGGCTGTATAGCAAATGAAAAAAATACAATTACTTTACTGTGCAAGTTAAAAAATGTATGTGTTTTAATATGTACGTGTTTTTTTATATTTAGGGCCCCTTTAATAACATACGCTACAGGCCCCGCACTAGCTTAATCCGGCACTGGCCTCGTCCAGCATTGGATTCACAAAATAGCCGTAGATAGATTGAGATGTATACACGAACAAGCGTCGCCGGACTTGCTCAAGGGCTCTCGTCTGGCCGTAGAAGTGTTGCCGCACCCATCGGTGTCGATAAGGGGCTGGGCTCACTTGCGGTGTTTTTTTTTTGTCACGACATCTCTGTGACCTCTCTGTGTCACAATGCCGACAATTCTTTCGCCCGGCTGGGTGGCGCTGTAACACAGTGGGAAAGTTGAAAGTTCCAATCCTGCTCGGGGCTCAACCTGCCGCATCACTTTCGCCGAGAACGATCAAATCGATACCACATTATGAGAATTCACAAGTAGATGTCCTGCAGACGCGCCGTGCACCGTCATGTGAATGTGGAATTTCGACCAGGGACTGCCAATAGAAGTAGTCACCAAGCAATGCTCATTAGTGCGCGGTGACAATGACTAATGTAACACTTTTATGGTCCGCTAATATGACTGCAAGGGTCCATACTCTTTGGTTTTTTCGGTAAAGTCACGTAAGCAAAAGAAAGTAAATTAAATCACGACGTTTCGGAGGCAACACAAGCCTCCGTCTTCAGCTGGAACCGTCACAGCAAAATTACTGTACAGTAATCACGACTTGATTTCTTTTTTTTCCTACGTGACTTTACTGATGACAACACTGGTTAGTGGTTTCTTTCCCCACGCACATTGTTGTATAATGTCGACACTTACATACACAGCAGTATACACACCTTAGAGAGTGTACACAGCACCGTGCACACTATGCTTACCAAGGTAACGAATACCAAACAGTGTCCACTCTTTTGATGGAACCTCATGCGCACCCTCGATTGCAATGTAATAATAATTGCACGTTGACCCTCATTTCTTGTTGGCATGGTTACTGGTGATACAATTAAATTATGAGATTGTTTCGCACTTTTCCTTACAATTGTGGGGGGGGGGGCGGGGAGGCAAATGAGTTCGACATCTTGAGACGTTTCTTTGCACGCTCCTGAAAGCAACTTAAGATCAACAGAAATCCACGCAGGCGCGATTTGATCCACGTAACCCACACTTGATGATTCACTCGTCTCTGCCGAACTGAGGTGGCATTACATCAATGGTTTCAATTCCCACTCAGTGGCCAGTGACGGTGAATGATGTGAACCCCATTTGAAACGAGTGGTGTTCATATTCTTGGTTCTTTCGGTAAAGTCACGTTGAAGGGAAATAATAAAATATGAAAAATATTAAACAATCAAATTCCCACGACGTTTCGACCGCAACACAAGCAATCGTCATCAGGTGTGAAATCCACAGCAATAAATTTTCATCATCAAAATTTTCATCATCAAGAAGATATATTGCTGTGGATTTCACACCTGATGATGATTGCTTGTGTTGCGGTCGAAAGATGCTGTTGTGGATAAATATAAAAAAATACAAATTTGCAGGCGCTTTTCCGAATTGCTTGGCTGCGTGTGACTGTGGGCCGTATAAAATGACGTGGACAGGTCACGTTTGTTCCACGGGCCTTGTTAAGCTTCTCCACCCCTTGGCCTACGTGCATGAAGTGGATCGGGATTATTGTATCCGATGCCCACAATACCATATTTGCATCAGAATTCAATTCTAAAATTGAGTATCTTGGTTTTTTTTTCCCCATCGCACGTGCGTCAAGAATCCATGGCGGCATGAGTCTGCTCCACTACAGGTGAAACAATGAACCGGCAATTAAAATCGATTCGAAGGCTCGTGTGGGTTGGTGAATGATTTATGTTCATGGCTTTTGTACTATTGCAGATTCTATAGATTCATAACCACTACATGATCAACTTTTTTGGGTTAGATCGCGTTATTTATAAATGTGTTGTAACCCTCCATCACCCGACACGGTCAATCAGCAAAAAAAGTGTCACGTTGACAAAAGACAAAATAGTTCACTGCTTTAGCAGTGACCGGGATCAAGAGCAGAGCCTCACCATTCTGGCGAATTGCCCGATGATGCTGGATGCAATTACCAGCGAAACATCGTACTAAAAAAATTGTAAATGTTGGGGTTTCACGCTTCAACACACCGGTGGGCTAAAGCAGTGAACTATTTTGTCTTTTGTCAACGTGACACTTTTTTTGCTGATTGGCCATGTCGGGTGGTGGAGGGTTACGACACATTTATAAATAACGCGATCTAACCCAAAAACGTTGATTATGAATAATATTGGTCGCGAAAGCCTACGTGTTAAACCACTACATGCACCGTAACAGTTTCAGAAGGTAAGAAAAAATACTTGATTCACCGAGCTCTCGCTTGGCGATTGTGGCGTACGTAGAATCTAAAGTGGCTATGAATCTATGAGATCTATCGTGTTGTCAATGCCAGACATATTATTTTTACGTACACAATTCGATGCATTTATCGCGAGTGTTTGAACCAGTTTCATTGGACGGATCTTATCATCGTCGGTAATTTAACCCAGGTCTACATTACAAGGGACTGTTTGTCTTGACGACTCTGCAGCAGGTTCTGTGGCCCGATCGTCGCGATAAAAATGACGCCAGCATGGTTTTTTTTTTGCTACAGTACCGTCAATCTCCATCAACCAATGCTGCCGCCACCACCACCACCACCACCAACCCCCCGGCCCCCTCCACTTCTCCCTGTGTCATCCACCCGGCCAGATTTACCTCGGTCGCGAGCCTCTGTGCTCAGTCATTGTTGTTCATTTCAGGACAAATGGAAAAGTGCCTCAGCAGGTATGAATGCAGGTGCAAGGATATATTTCTCATTTTTATCGTATCGCCATTTATCAAAACAACCGTAAATACACAATGATGGATTGAAACGTTGCAAGTTCTCCACTGGGCCTCCATTGGCCTGTTGTCCGTGCGAATGTCCTCTCAGCCTCGCTCCTAAAGCTGTCGCCCTAATAGCAGCGGCAACCTCCCGACGTGCTGCCACCTTCACCACAAGCTCGCCACTCAGCGGTTTGACAGCAGCGACTTCTTTGCGCTTCCAGAGGGCAAGAGTGCAGTAGCCACTTTGTGGGTCAGGGGTCACTTGGAATTCAGACTCTGCGCTCTGGTTAAGCTGCTACTGCTGTTACCACTGCCCTCCAGTTGGTGCTGCTGCTGGCGCTACTGCCCATCTGATGACGATGATGCTGGTGCTGCTGCTACTGTGGCTTCTACAGATGCTACTCCTGCTGCTGCCTGCTGCTACTCCAGCTTCCGCCGCTAATCCTGTTGCTCCTCCCACTTCTCTGTTCACTGCTGCTGCTGCTGGTGCTGCCACTCCTGCTGCTGCCTGCTGCTACTCCAGCTTCCGCCGCTAATGCTGTTGCTCCTCCCACTTCTCTGTTCACTGCTGCTGCTGGTGCTGCCACTCCTGCTGCTGCCTGCTGCTTCAGCTTTGAGCTTCAAGCTGCTTTCACCGCCACCGCCTCCCTAGCTGCTGCTGCTGCCCGTGCCTCCTTCACCTCCTTCCGCGTGCGCCGCTCACTGCTCGAGGTAGCGCAGGTTGAGCTGGCGGATCTCGCGCTCGCGAGCTCGGCGGGCGCGGGCCGACTTGGCGGAGCGCGTGGAGTGAACCGACTTGTTGCTCTGGCGCGAGGACGCGCGCTTGATGAGGTTCTGCGAGATGGAGCGGTGCAGGTCCTTGGCCGACGAGTCGGCCGCCATCGTCACCACCCACGGGTGTCGCAGCGCCTGCACCGCGCTCAGCCGCTTCGTCGGCTCCACGCTCAGCAGCTGGTCGATGAAGTCCTTGGCCAGGTTCGACACGCTCGGCCACGGCTGCTTGCAGAGACGGCGGGCGGAGGAGGGGGTAAGGAATAGAAATCAGCGGCGCAAGGGCGAGGGACGCAGCAATATCCCGACGGGCGCGCGCTTGTCCTCGGAAATGCTCGGTTCGTCACGGCGACGGCAGCGGCGGCGACGCTTGCAACCGGGTGTTCTGGGAGCAGTGTCAGCCGAGGGCTGCGATGAAGCAAAGGGGACTCCGATAGGCGGCTGTGGATGATGAATGTGGGCGGTCATTTAATCAATGTGGCCGGTTTCCTGTAGGGTTAGCCCCCCTAATGACTACGCATTTTTATACCACGGTTTTTCTGATATTGGTTCATCTCTACGACAGTTATGCCCCCCCTCCCCCCAATACCAATACCCACCATTCGCCGCTAAGTGACGGTGAGATCACCACGGCGCCTGTGCCAGGCCAGGTGCACTTCCACCCCCATCCCCTCCGCTATCATAGACAGACAGATGGATCTAATGCACACCTGCTTTAAACCTCGTGTGAGAGGAAAAAGATTCATCAAAGGATTGATGGCGGTCTGTAATGTATTATTATTTTTCTATACATGCGCGTTTGTTTCCAAAATATAGCACACTCAAAACTAGATTCGGTGCTCTAAGCGACGCCTGCAGAAACTTGGATTTTTGTATTTTTTTTACATTCGAAGCCGAGCCGTGCAAACGTTTCTAGAGGTTGGAAAGCCATTTTCGTGTCCGCACGTTCAAAAAACAAAAACAAAAATTTTGCTTTCGAATTAAATCGTCGCTGCCGCCTGCGAAGGTCGTGGGCACCAGCGGCTCCAAGCAGCGGCATTTTTATGTAAGTAGAAAAAGCCGACGTATGGCCAAAGTCGATCTAACGCAAAAAAAACCTGCATTATGGAGGCATCCATCGATTTGACGAACGCAATCGACAGATCAACGGGGGCGTTTTTCGATGAACGAAATCGAATTTCTAGATTTGAAGCTTTCGTGACTGCAATGATTCACATTCTTAGGTTTTTTTCGGTAAAGTCACGTAGGTAAAAAAATTAAAATTAATAAAAGTAAAATAAAAATAAAAATCACGACGTTTGCCTCGGAAACGTCGTGATTTTTATTTTTTATTTATTTTAATTTTACTTTTATTAATTTTAATTTTTTACCTACGTGACTTTACCGAAAAAACCTAAGAATAGAAATCGAATTTCCCGCGTGCGCGAAATTCCGACCACGGCCACGCGCCGCGAGATTGTCGGACGAGAAGAAGCCACGCAGCAGTGTCCGCGGCGTCCGTCCGCGATGGTGTCACGGGACCCCCTTGAAGTGCACCAGCAACGCCTCCACATCACCTTACCGCTCACTCCAACCTGCACATCTTTTTGGTGAATTCCCCGGAAAGGCGAATTCTTTTTTTTTTGCTTTAAATTAAAATTATTATTCAATAGTTTTCATATTTGCGTTCATTAGAATTTCTATATCGTGAACTTTTTTTCTCTTAAAATTAATGAGATTTTACGAAATGTCGTTTCACGCGTCTCTTTTTGATACAACGCATCCCTTTCGTGAAATCGATGGATACCTGTACAGGGAGACGCAGCGTGCAGAGCAGCGGTTCTTAGCATTTACTGCAGCCGTGCAGCCCGTTGTTTCTCAGTCGTTACGAAGAAATTGTACAACGTGAATAGATACAAAGGGGTTTGATGAAACAAAGTAAGTTGTTACTCACGCGCCCGTGCTCAATTTGTGTTTTCGATGATTTACCTCCTAAAAAAAATCTGTCAAATGGCTCGCACCACCCAGAAAAGGCATCTCACACCCACTGGGGGTACAGCGTGCACCCCAGGTCAAGAAGACGCACTGGTGTCGAGAACCAGGGATAAGTTCGATGTGGGCCTGGGACTGTCATGGTTTTAGGGGGCCCTCTCTTTACGCATTCATTTATTTCCCTTCACTGTTTCACCACCAACACCACCAACAACACCAACACCACCAACACCACCCACACCGCCAACACCACCACCAACACCACCAACACCACCACCAACACCACCACCAACACCACCACCCACACCACCACCAACACCAACACCACAAACACCAACACTACCAACACCACCACCAACACCACCCACACCGCCAACACCACCACCAACACCACCACCAAAATCACCAACACCACAAACACCACCACAAACACCACCACCAACACCACCAACACCACCAACAACACCACCACCAACACCACCAACACCACCCACACCACCACCAACACCACCACCAACACCACCACCAACAACAACACCACCACCCAATTCCTTCGTGCCAAAAGTTCCATTGTCGTTCCAGCGCCTTGCTTGTTTCGGTTCTCGTATTAACGTGTGACACAAGCGTTGTGAAGATTCATGAAAGTCAATTCAATTGCACGTGAATGGCAGTGTAACGCACAGGGCGATGCGACAGCTTTAATTATAATAATTACATTGCCCGGAGCATGCATCACGATGCAAACGAGTTATTGCGTTGTAACCGTTACGGGGGACGAGTTCCATAATTTGAGTGTTTTTATGACGATTTAGGATATTTTTTATCGGATATTTTAAGGGACGTAGTTTAGCGTGTCTTCGTGCTCACAAAAGTGGCGTCATCGTGCCCGATGATGCCGAGTGACGCGACTTTTGACAGGAAATGGGCGCAACTGACAGTATAATGACGTAATTTCGCCTGCCCGTCTTACTTCGGATCAATCTGAAATAATGAAACAACATTCATTCAAAAATGTAGTTCTTCCCTTTAAAGCCCATCTCTTCTCCATAGGCCATGCTGCTGCTACTCCCTGCTTCTGCCCCCAGCTACAACCACCCCAACCTCTATCACCACCCCAAACCCTATCACTACCCCAACCCCTATCACCACCCCAACCCCTATCACTACCCCAACCCCGTTCACTACCCCTACCACTACCCCAACCCCTATCACCACCCCAACCTCTATGACAACCCCTATCACTACCCCAGCCCCTATCACGACCCCAACCCCTATCACCACCTCAACCCCTTACCACTACCTCAACCCCCTACCACTACCTCAACCCCCTACCACTACCCCAACCCCTATCACTACCCCAACCCCTATCACCACCCCAACCCCCATTACTACCCCAACCCCCATCACTACCCCAACCCCCACCCCAACCCCTACCACTACCCCAACCCCTATCACTACCCCAACCCCTATCACCACCTCAACCCCCTACCACTACCTCAACCCCCTACCACTACCCCAACCCCTATCACTACCCCAACCCCTATCACCACCCCAACCCCCATCACTACCCCAACCCCCATCACTACCCCAACCCCCACCCCAACCCCTACCACTACCCCAACCCCTATCACTACCCCAACCCCTATCACAACCTCAACCCCCTACCACTACCTCAACCCCCTACCACTACCCCAACCCCTATCACTACCCCAACCCCTATCACCACCCCAACCCCCATCACTACCCCAACCCCCATCACTACCCCAACCCCCACCCCAACCCCTACCACTACCCCAACCCCTATCACTACCCCAACCCCTATCACCACCTCAACCCCCTACCACTACCTCAACCCCCTACCACTACCCCAACCCCTATCACTACCCCAACCCCTATCACCACCCCAACCCCCATCACTACCACAACCCCCATCACTACCCCAACCCCCACCCCAACCCCTACCACTACCCCAACCCCTATCACTACCCCAACCCCTATCACCACCTCAACCCCCATCACTACCCCAACCCCCATCACTACCCCAACCCCTATCACCACCTCAACCCCCTACCACTACCTCAACCCCCTACCACTACCCCAACCCCTATCACTACCCCAACCCCTATCACCACCTCAACCCCCATCACTACCCCAACCCCCATCACTACCCCAACCCCTATCACCACCTCAACCCCCTACCACTACCTCAACCCCCTACCACTACCCCAACCCCTATCACTACCCCAACCCCTATCACCACCTCAACCCCCATCACTACCCCAACCCCCATCACTACCCCAACCCCTATCACCACCTCAACCCCCTACCACTACCTCAACCCCCTACCACTACCCCAACCCCTATCACTACCCCAACCCCTATCACCACCCCAACCCCCATCACTACCCCAACCCCTACCACTACCCCAACCCCCACCCCAACCCCTACCACTACCCAAACCCCTCCTAAACCACTCCCGCCTGTTTGCCTGTCACCATAACTACACCACCACAACTTTTAATAACGACAATCCCACTCTTTATTATCTCAAACACTTTCATCTTATGTACAATGTTATAATCGCTGAATAGCGACTTGGGATATACTGTGTAGATAAGATAAGATATATCATCTAGGAGTAAGTTTTGGATTTTTCATTTAAATGCCAAAAATCTGAAACATTCCGAAACTAAGCAGGATATATATTTGGGGGGGGGGGGGCGAGATGTGAACTACCTCGCCTGGTATGCAGGAGGTCGCGGTTTCGACCCTGATTTTATTTTCTCTGGGTCCTTCGGTTTTTCCCTCCGCGTTGAGAATCAGCAAGAGGCGTTTCGGAGTATTTGGACGATGTGAATTTCCACGCGATGATAACGCCACTTCGTTGAGCTATCATTTGCGATAGCCAGGCCGCTGAATAAAAAAAAACTAGATAGCTCAGTGTGGCCTTGCCTGGTAAAATAACAAATAGCTTCGTAGTTTAGTTTTAGTTAAAATCCAAATGCCCCCTGGCTGCAAGCCATCCTGTGTTCACCCAGCTTGCCGTGGTTTTGCTTTCATCATTCTCAGAACTTCGAGGAAACGTTTATAGCAGCGGGTCAACAGCAGCGCGTTCAGATCGTGTCACTTGCGCACAGCACAGAAGGTACAACGGCGGTTTACGTCTCGGACGGTTGCCTTTTTGAACGTAAACAAGTGGGCCAAGCGTTACCGGGCTGAGCTTGCTTGCTTGCTTTCTTGCTGGCGTCGTTGTTTTAACAACCTGGTTTCCTCAAACGATGGGAGCTTGTATAGCCATCTGGTTCGGCGTCGGCCGGTCAAGATCTTAAAAAGATCTTTAAAAGACCTCGGCGGCGTTGCATTTTTCACCTCCCCCCCGCCTTCCGCCTTTCTTGTCCGCTTTTGAAAATCTAAAAACAGATTTTTGGTGCGGCCATTCTGTAGGACGCAAGTGCGCTGCTCTTTTGTGGCTCCGCTGCTAGACGGGGGCATTGCCATGCCCTGCGCATTGTGGAGTGGGGGGGGGGTCACGTGGGTCACTGATCGAACTTCACCAAGCTGGCCGGAGCGGGTTGGTGAAGGCGAAGGTCATTTCCATGGGGTTATAGTCAGAGGTGTGGACTCGAGTCATGCGACTTGGACTCGAGTCAGACTCGAGTCATGATTTTGATGACTTCAGACTCGACTTGGACTTGCCTCATCTTTGACTCGACTTGACTCGGGACTCGAGAGCAAAGACTTGAGACTTACTTGTGACTTGCATAACAATGACTTTGTCCCACCTCTGGTTATAGTACAGTACAACATTTTATGGGCAACATATTTTTTATATATATTATGGACAACATTTTATATTGCCAACCACGCAGCCCTGTTGCAGCCTACTCAACACCTGTTTAATGCATGGTCGTCGCCCATCCAAGCAAACATCCAGGATCAAAGCCTGCTTAGCTTCGGAGATCTGACGAGGTTTGATCGACGGCTTTCTATGTCATAATTCCCTCTGCTTGTTTCCAGCCCTGCTTGTCGGTCCACTCCTGGGTGGATACTTCCCAGTGGCATGTCACACATGGGGAGGGGGGGGGGGGTCTTTGACCATACTTCACTAGGCTGGAACATATCGCATCAACCTAACCACTAAGATTTATTGCGGGAGGCCCTGCTTACAGTCGTGGGGCGCCACGGTGGCGAGGAGATGTTAACTACCTCGCCTGGTATGCAGGAGGACGTGGGTTCGATCCCGACCCTGACGCCTGCTGCTGTATATTTGGAGTTTGCGTGTCTCTCTCTCTCACCATCATCATCACGATGGCTGGGAGATGTTGACTACCTCGCCTGGTGTACAGGAGGACGTGGGTTCGATCCCGACCCTGACGCCTGCTGCTGTATATTTGGAGTTTGCGTGTCTCTCTCTCTCATCATCATCACGGTGGCTAGGAGATGTTAACTACCTCGCCTGGTATGCAGGAGGACGTGGGTTCGATCTCGACCCTGATGCCTGATGTATATTTGGAGTTTGCGTGTCTCTCTCTCTCCATGTAGACACATGGATATTTCTCCGGGTCAAAATCAACGTGCGTTTAGAGTATTTGGCTGCTATACATTTCCACATGATAAGCCACTTGAATGAGCTATCATTTGTAATAGCCAGGTCACTTCTGATAAAATAATAAATAGTTTTTAGTTCCACACTGAGCATGTCAGGAAGCCACTGAGTGGATCACCAAACCTAGACATGGCATTACAAGTTGTTCCCGTCATGCACAAGAAGGCGACGCTGGTCAGGTCGGTTTGGTGGTGGTACAGCCCAGGACCGGTTCAGCTATCGTACTCCTCTGAAGTCTGCCGTGGCAGGGAATGAAATTCAGGTCACTGGGTTCACGGCGCACTGCACAAACCACTGCACCATTGCGACTAACCCCCGATACAATAACGTAACGTATGTATCCATGGACATGTCACAGGCTCTCAAGTCTCGCCTTGATGTTACCAGACTCGGTGTCTACTCGTATAAGGCCGCTCATACGTCAATTCAAAACTGCGCCTTTGTCGACTGAAAACGTGTCCGGTTTCTCAGCACCCGCAATGTAAAGTGTGACAGAAAATCCAATCAGTCGCCGCGCCTCTCTCTCTGTCCAAAAAGCGACGTGATTTCCCGAATTTTAACCTGCTTTCATCACTCCACCTTCACAGCGGTCAGGCACCATCTCTCACATGGCTCCATCCCTTCGAGCAATGCGTCTTGCCTGAGCCCTCTTGTTCTCAACGGTCAGTGCGATGTCTCTGATTGCCATTTGTTTTGGTGATCTGATGCGTTTGTCGTCCTTTGGTTCAGTGTAACTCCCGTCACACCTCGTGCCTTCGATATTCCTCCTCGAAGCCAACACCGGTGGAACCATCAACAGGCAGGCAGATGCACAACGTTTCCTTCATGAATGGGAAATTAAAGATGCGCCACCGTATAGTAAACCCATCGTGATCCATAGAGACACACAGAGATGAATGAAAGTCAAGCCACACCAGTGCGATTGTGTCCATGCAACACAGACTTTTGACCGTATAGTAAACCCATCGTGATCCATAGAGACACACAGAGATGAATGAAAGTCAAGCCACACCAGTGCGATTGTGTCCATGCAACACAGACTTTTGACCGTATAGTAAACCCATCGTGATCCATAGAGACACACAGAGATGAATGAAAGTCAAGCCACACCAGTGCGATTGTGTCCATGCAACACAGACTTTTGACCGTATAGTAAACCCATCGTGATCCATAGAGACACAGAGATGAATGAAAGTCAAGCCACACCAGTGCGATTGTGGCCAAGCAACCCAGACTATGGCCCACGGAGTGAAGCCATCATAGACGACGCTCCTTCAACGGAGGAACGTGGCCTACACAATCTCCCTCTCCTGAAGCCCTCACGTTGTGGCCAGCAGACCTCGGCATTGCCATTTAGCTGCTGAACCTATTGCCGCAAACAAGAAAGAAAGTGTATGTTTGTATGTTGATCATTATTTCGCACCGTGCGTATCCAACCGCGCTCATCGGAAGTGTAATCCACAAACGTGCTCATTCAGCTTTTTGCTCCATTATTGTTTATCAGTGTCCATACGCGGCGCTGATTGAAAACTTTCTTGTTCGTGCACGTGGGAACGCTGCTACTTTAACATTTTCTCCAAAAATAACGCCCGCAATGCCCGCTTGCGCGACAGTACATACCGATGACGAGACAAGATTGAACCTTTTAACGTTTTAGTATGCACGTACGCACACACACGCCCGCACGCGTTTAATGTACGGTGCCTATAATTAACCCGGTGTAAACGTTATTGAAGTATAAACGGCGGCGGCGAGAAATGCGCTCACACCCCGAATTCATTTCGCTGACGTAAAAACCCGGGCCAAAGAAGCCACGCACGTGGGCAGTCGACTGCCTCGGGGGGGGGGGGGAGCTGCGTGTGGTTTCACGCCGACGTCATTCAACGTCACGTCTGAAATTCGCCGGTTGGTCCATCGGCCACGGTCTGGATTTACAGGTCAGCCACGGTGGACTTGCGACGTAGAGGTCACCCTCCGGTGCGTGCAATCTCTCTGTCCGCCCGGCAATATAAACAAGTGCAGACAGCGTAGTTAGTCGATCGGCAGGTCCGCAAGTGTGGTACGCACGTATGTACGTTGAACTTCTTTCGCACCGTACGTGGCCAACCGTGCTAATCGGAGGTGCGCGGGAAGAAGGGCGACAACAACAAGCAGCTCTAAAGAAATGCGTTTTCAATCGAGACTTAAAGGTGCACCTCGTAAACGTGACGCGTCGCGTCATTGCCTTTGAGGATTTTTTTTGCTTCTTCTTCTAAAAAACGTTCATTATTTATTTTTGCTCCAAAGCACAAACCGGCCAATGACAGGCATGCGTTCGTGCGTGCGTAGATGCGAGAGCAGAGAATGCGTGCAGGTAAGGCAGACAAAGCTCAGGTGTGAACCTCAAGAGGAGAGAGAGAGCCTCGGGGTGGGATGGGGGAGGGGGGTTGAAGTAAGCCAATACTTGACATGCCTCGCCGACGGTTTTGCGTCAGCAGAGGCTAAAATGGCATTTGGAAGTTATTTTGTTTCGGGGCCGTGAGCCCACAGCGCCTTCCACCAACGGCGGCAATTATCCGCGGCTCAAAAAAGAAGAAAAGGCATTGTTCGCGCGCTCGCCGCTGGGATATTTTTGAAAATGTGTAAACTAACGTCTTTTCTCGTTTGGTTTTCTTCTCCACTTTCCGCCGCATTGCGCGGGCCAAAGCGACGTGGGCGACTCGCGTCCACTTCTTCCATGACGTCCGGCAAGCGTAATGGAATAGGCCAAAATATATTCTAAAGCTGAACTATTTTTATTTCACCAGGACAGACCCACGGAACTATTTATAGATCTTTTTTCAGAAACGACCTGGGCTATCACAAATGATGGCCCAACGGGGTGGCTTCCCGTGTGGACATTTATAGCAAGCGAATACTCTGAACACGTGACGTTGATTCTAAATGTGGAGGGGAAACTGGAGGACCCGGAGGAAAGTCCACGTGACCACGGCGAGAACAGACACACTCCAAATACACAGCAGCAGGCGTCAGGGTCAGGATCGAACCGACCACCTGTATACCAAGCGAGGTAGTTTACATCTCACCACGGGGAGAGAGAGACACGCAAACTCAAATTATATAGCAGGCGTCAGGGTCAGGATCGGACCCACGACCTCCTGCATACCAGGCGAGGTAGTTTACATCTCACCACGGGGAGAGAGAGACACGCAAACTCAAATTATATAGCAGGCATCAGGGTCAGGATCGAACCCACGACTTCCTGTATACCAGGCGAGGTCGTTTAAATCTCACCACAGGGAGAGAGAGACACGCAAACTCAAATTATATAGCAGGCGTCAGGGTCAGGATCGGACCCACGACCTCCTGCATACCAGGCGAGGTCGTTAACATCTCGCCACAGGGAGAGAGAGACACGCAAACTCAAATTATATAGCAGGCGTCAGGGTCAGGATCGAACCCACGACCTCCTGCATACCAGGCGAGGTCGTTAACATCTCGCCACCTGTGGTACCCTCCAGAGGGGCTCTCTGGAGGCTCTCTAGAGCTCCCCTCTAGTGGAGACGTTCTTGTTCCGCCAGCATTGGCATCAGCAAGAAATTGCAGGGCTGCACCTTTACACCACCTGACCTAGTCAGGCTCCTCGTGCCATCAGGGAGCTGTACAAATTGTAGACAGCGTGGATGTGTGTGTGTGTGATACAGGGCTGGTTAATAGTATCATGTGCTTGGCGGTCCCGCGAAGCCGCTGCTCTACCACGTTGTGTATCGACATTTATAGCCGCCAGAACGTGGCTCACTTCGAGACCCAACGTCTCGATGCCGAAGCAGATCGCCGCCAAGAAAGAAAGGAAAAGGAAGCATACTCTTAGTTCTTTCGGTAAAGTCACATAGGTAAAAAATGACATTAAAATTAATAAAAAAATAAAAAAAATCACGACGTTTCGGAGGCAACACAAGCTTCCGTCTTCAGGTGAAACTGTCACAGCAAAATATCTGTATATTTTGCTGTCACAGATATTTTGCTGTGACAGTTTCACCTGAAGACGGAAGCTTGTGTTGCCTCCAAAACGTCGTGATTTTATTGTTTTTTATTTTTTATTCATTTTAATTTCATTTTTTACCTACGTGACTTTACCAAAAGAACTAAGAGTATGAATCCTTGCAGTCACGAAAGCTTCAAATCTGGAAAGGAAAAGGAAGCCAACCCAGCTGGAACCGCGTGGTGCCCCCAATGCCCAAAGATCTGCGGATCCAGAATTGGATTCCTCGGCCATCTCAAGAGCCACCGCCAAATCTCGCGGACGTAAATCCTCGAACCCCGAGGGACTGCCGATGACGTACAACATTGATCTTTCATTTATCAGGGGCCCATCGTAGATTAGATGGAGTGCTCTTGGCGAAGTACTTCTCGTAATCCTACAGCTTGTGTGTAACCAGACCGAGAATGTCACAGCCAGTCCAGAGTCTACTTCTAGATTTGAAGCTTTCGTGACTGCAAGTATTAATATTCTTAGTTTTTTTTCCGGTAAAGTCACGTAGGTAAAAAATTAAAATTAAAATTAATAAAAGTAAAATAAAAATAAAATAAAAATCACGACGTTTCGGAGGCAACACAAGCTTCCGTCTTCAGGTGGAACCGTCACAGCACGATAGCTGTATCAAGTAAATGAGAGATTTCAAGTCTACTTTCTTAAACAAATGCCGTTGCTGGATAAAATTGGTCTGGAAAGTCGATTGACAGACAGGCTAAAACAGAATTGCATTGACATATATGTACGTGTGTATGTTGAAGTTCTTTCGCACCATACTTAGCCAACCGTGCTAATAATATATGGAGACACCGACGAGAGTTCTGATTGTATACGTTTGTTTTAAGATTTGGTTTCATAGAATTTGCATTGGTGGTGTGCGTGACCGCAGCTGAAGCCCACCTCTCCCCTCCGGGCTGGAAGGGACATTTTTTTGGAGCCTATTTTTGAACCTCGACAGAAGAAGCGTTTTCAGTTTATTTTATTTGTTACACGGATTGAAGTGACATTTGCCGAAGGAGTTTAAGTGGCGTCTACCTGCGTCATCCACATCCTTTGTGTAAACAGCACGAAAGCAAAAAATGTAAAAAGAAAAAATGCCAAAGGGGGAAGAAAAAAAAATGCACACACCGCGTCGTTCCAGAGCGAGCGTTGGTTTTGACGTTTGTGAGCGAGCGTTGGTTTTGATATTTCAGAACGAGTGTTGGTTTTGATGTTTCAAAGTGAGCGTTGATTTAACGTTTCAGAGCGAGTGTTGGTTTTGACGTTTGTGAGCGAGTGTTGGATTTGATGTTTCAGAGCGAGCGTTGATTTTAACGTTTCAGAGCGAGTGTTGGTTTTGATGTTTCAGAGCGAGCGTTGGATTTGATATTTCAGAGCGAGCGTTGGTTTTGATGTTTGGGAGCGAGCGTTGGATTTGATGTTTCAGAGCGAGCATTGGTCTTAACTTTGGGAGTGAGCGTTGGATTTGATATTTCAGAGCGAGCGTTGGTTTTGATGTTTGGGAGCGAGCGTTGGATTTGATGTTTCAGAGCCAGCGTTATTTTTTACTTTGGGAGTGAGCGTTGGTTTTGATGTTTGGGAGCGAGCGTTGGATTTGATGTTTCAGAGCGAGCGTTGATTTTAACGTTTCAGAGCGAGTGTTGGTTTTGATGTTTCAGAGCGAGTGTTGGTTTTGATGTTTGGGAGCGAGCGTTATTTTTAACTTTGGGAGTGAGCGTTGGTTTTGATGTTTGGGAGCGAGCGTTGGATTTGATATTTTAGAGCGAGCATTGGTTTTAACTTTGGGAGCGAGCGTTGGATTTGATGTTTCAGAGCGAGCATTGGTCTTAACTTTGGGAGTGAGCGTTGGATTTGATATTTCAGAGCGAGCGTTGGTTTTGATGTTTGGGAGCGAGCGTTGGATTTGATGTTTCAGAGCCAGCGTTATTTTTTACTTTGGGAGTGAGCGTTGGTTTTGATGTTTGGGAGCGAGCGTTGGATTTGATGTCGCACGGGAGAGCAGAAGGTTTGTGCGAGAGTGCTAGAGTTAATTGGTTTTTTACCCTTCTATCTGGCAACAAAACTGACACCTTTTTTTACGAGGAGTCATGTTTGCATTGACCACAATACCTGCAGTCGGAATGCAAACAAAAAACACAACTCTGATAATGTATGCACTGTCCTTGAAATTGATTGGTCCACACCCGAGACAGCTTTCTTTAGAGCCTAGTCTCACATGGTGTTGGACCAGATGACGCCAAAAGGCGCACAACTCAAGGACAATGCACCATCAGAGTATGAGAGCTCGGGTAAGCATTTACACCATTGGAACCTCATTTGCCAGGAACAAAATATGATAATTGGTTTTTTACCCTTTTATCTGGCAACAAAACTGACACCTTTTTTACGAGGAGTCATGTTTGCATTGACCACAATACATGATCAGAGTTATGTTTTTTGTTTGCATTCCGACTGCAGGTATACACTACACTACTATACACTACACTATACACTACACTACTATACTATACACTATACACTACACTATACACTACACTATACACTACACTACTATACACTACACGCTAGTGCTGTACTAGTGACGAATTGGCCACGTTCTGTTTACGTGACAACCCTTACTAGTTGGCTGTGTCGGGCAGTGGCTGGTTTAACGACACATTTATTTATTTACGTGATCTATCCCAAAAAAAAACTCTATTATGGACAATTCATAACCCGCACGTATTGCGCGAATTGGACACGACGAAGCCTTGGCATGTGCGCGCGCGTTTTCTTTTTTTTAGAGGAGATCGACTCCCGTTCATCTCCCCCCCGCCAGATGACAACAAAGACAATGTTTTCAGGATTAGCAGGAGTTTTATAAACTTTAGCTTAAAAAAAATCTTAACATTCCCACGGCAACGCAGACACACACACGCACACACGCACGCGCACGCGTTCGTTCGAGCGCCGCCGTTGGCGTGGCCACTCGCAAGGCGACGAGGCAATAACCTCTTGCCCAAGAAAGCCGGCGTGAAAATATTCGGATTTGTTTTTTTTTTTAGCGTTTCTCAAAAGACGAGAAGGAATGCAGCCACCAGATTCTGTGCAAGTTGTCCACAGCCCGTCCGGAACTGTTTATTTAAGCGACTAAATCAACGCCTTCCGAAGTTATAACATCGTCAGCGGTCGGTGGTGAGTTCTGGGTCACGCGGAGCGAACGGCAAACGCGGGGAATGTCAAAAGGTGCGACCCACGACGCAGGCAGAGATTTACGTGAGGGATAATGCCTCTCGTGAAATGCCAAGAATTTTTGTTAAGCCTTTTTTTTTTAAACCTACAAACAATATCTTGGTGTTGTTCACCTATGGGGCCGTCCATAAATGACGTCACGCACCTGGGGGGGGGGGGGGGGGTCAGATTTTTGTGACGATGTGTGACGAGAGGAGGGGGGGGGGAGTTTGAGAAATGTGACGTCACATCAAAATGCGCAACTTTAAATAAATATATATATTTTTTGTAACAACACTCCTACAACATCAGAGTGCAGCGCCACATTAAATACACACTACAATGACATTAGTTTAAAGCGATTTGAAGCATGTTTTATTTTCAAAATAGAAATATGGTTTTGGGGGGGAGGGGGCAGAGCTTTGTGACGTCATATTTGAGTGGGGGGTCTGACTTTTTGTGTCGCCGTGTGACGAGGGGGGGGGGGTCAAAAAATTGTCCAAAATCGCGTGACGTCATTTATGGACGGCCCCTATCCCTCCAGAATTCTCTTCCCCGGCTGCGCTCTTGGCATCGGCTTCATGCCGTGAAATCAAAACGGATCCCTTTGGAAATCTCTTGCGGAGCAATTGCAGAGCTGTGCTTCTGCGAACGGCTGCTTGATTGATCTTCGAATAATCGATTTCAATAAAACGCCGCAAGAGGCCCGTGATTATCGTGACCACCCAAAAGGTGCACCCCTACCTTGCCCACACACCGCTATGATGGTGTCTGTCATATGACCGTACGATATTTTAGTTCTTAAAGAGCTCGAATTCGGCCAAATTAAGTGAATTAAAAAGACGAACCCTTTTACATTTATATTCCGCACTTATTGCCGACCGGCGCCGAGACCGTCGGCTTCACAACACTTGAGAGGTGAATTTGGACCACGGACGGTTTTTAAAACCAGGACTCGAACCCTTCATCTCAGCCGCGATTGGCTCGGCGGTTGGGGGCCGTCCATAAATGACGTCACGCGATTTTGGACGATTTTTAACTCCCCCCCCCCCCCCATCGTCACACGGCGTCACAAAAAGCCAGACCCCCCCCTTAAATATGACGTCACAAAGCTCTGCCCCCCCCCCCCAAAAAAAATCGCTTTAAACTATTGTCATTGTAGTGCGTATTTAACGTGGCGCTGCACTCTGATGTTGTAGGAGGAAACATTTATCGCCTCTTTGGTCACAGGGAACGTAAATTTCACACAATGCGACTGTCGCAAGGCAGTAGTGGCCGATGATGATTCCTTCCAAGGACGAAACCTGTGTACGGTGATCTCATTACCCGACTGCTGCTTCTGCTGCTGCTGCTGCTACCTGAAGTAATACGGCCACGATTTTGAATCTTGCTGGTGCAAAGCAAGGCTGCTGCATTTTATAAACGCAGTTGCGGTGATGTCACATCGCGTGCAAGGCATTGTTATTATGAATACACGTTTTTTTTTTAAATCCTTTATATTAAGTTCGCTTGCTTGCTTGCTTGCGCGCTTACGACCGTGCAAATCTTTAGGTCATTTTTTTAACCCACTTCCCGTGATCCAATCGAGCTGACATTTTGCACACAGACTCGTTGTGCGTGACAATTTATTTTCGTGAAAAAAAAAATCCTAAATTTTCCACTTTTTAGGGAAAATAAATTCCAAAATTTTCCACTTTTTAGGGAAAAAATTTCATTTTTTATTTATAATACCAATGTGATAAAAATGAAACTCTTACTCAAGAAAAACAGAAATGAATAATAAAATAAAACCGATGCCACGCATATAAAGGATTTATAGTGAAAAACTTTTTTTTTACGGGTACAATTTTTACCCAGTATATTCTGACTGTGCGATGTTTGCGGTAGAATTTTTCAAATCTTGACCGTGATGCCGGCACACACGATGTGGCCTACTCTCTCCTGCGGATGAACCTCCCCCGTGAAGCATGAGGCACGCGTATGTTCGCTGAATACTCACACCGCAGTGTTAATCAGTGCGGCCCGCTGGATTCGAACCGTGAGCCTCTGAAAACAAACGGGCGCCCCAAAATGATCGGAGGAATTGAGCTCGTGGCCAAATACAATAGCGCCCGCCGCTTTGCCGCCTCTAAATCACCCTTTGTCTGGATTATTACGAGTATTACTCTGAATACAATAGGGATTTATAATGGCTCTTCATACCGTATACGGATTTAGGAGACTTTTGAGTTATTTGGGTTTGGAATGAGGAATCGTTTTACACGAATTCTTTCAACCGTGATGAGGCCAAGGACCCAGTTCGTTTTTTTTTTATCAGATAATCACCACAAATCGGAACCGCTGTTAGCCAAGTCCCGGGTATCGAACTCCGATCCCCGGGGCTCGTCACGCAGGGCGCGGACCAACCACGTCACCGCTCGCTGCACAATCCCTTTTTTATACTTTCAAAGATAGTCACACAACACCGCAGTGCGTATGCGCTTACATCGAAACAATGAGCTCTAAATAAATAAAGGCCGCAAGGGCCTTCAACATCTTATTTATATAACCTCACACGCACGCATGTAGCATCGCGGAGCAGCTGACATTCGTGCTTGTAATGGCATAGCCCCGCGGCTAGAAACCAAACACAGCTAGCTTACGTAAATCGTCGCGGATGGCTGGCTCCACGCCACGAACTGCTCGGCGGAGAGAAATGCTGAAGCCGTCACCCATCGTGGGGAACCTGTCACCTACCGTCCCCCCCCCTCTCCCTCCCTCCACCTTCGTCATAAGTGAGCTACGCGCTATGCCTAAAGTGGTGATGGATTTTTATGAGCAGAGGCTACTTAAGGACCCGTACGCGCGTCAACGCGTTGCGTGCGCGCGCGCGCGCGCGCGTTATAAATGGCCCTTGCTTTTGCACGGTGGGTCTTTGCGCGTGTATTGTTTGAAAGAACTTTGCTGGAGAATGCCACTTGTGGGGAGCGGTGGTGCAGCGGTTAGCGCTCGGCGCTACGAACCCGGCGACCCGAGTTCGATTCTTGCCGACGGCCAACACCGGTTACGATTGCTTGAACCGGTCCTGGGCCTCCCCTAGGTCGACTCAGCCTCAAATTAGTACCTGCTATGGTGTGGAATCATCGCCACTGGGGAGACAAAGGCGGTCGGGCGTGGTGTTGGCCACCCACACCCTCGTGTACCGTTCTGGCCTTCATAGGCGCTCGCTAACAGCACTTGCCCCAACAGTCTGTTAAGGCTATACGGGGGATCTTTGTCTTTGTGTTGCATGCGCGCTCACTCGTGGCACATAAATGGCCCTTCGTTTTGCACGTTGGGCCCTTGCCCGTGTATTGTTTGAAAGGACTTTGCTGGAAAATGCGAATTAAGCGAACAGAACGCGGTCGGAACGGCTGGGTTGGGACGCTTCTCCCGAATAATTTATCTTGTTTATAATTACAGAAGGGGGGGAATGGCTTAGGTTGGCTTAAAAGAAAAAAAAGTTAATCTTCCCCTGTCCCCCAATATCATCCCGATTGTGCAATTGTAACTGTCAACCGATGGGATTTGGCCACGGTAATCTGTCTTGCTCCTGGCTGCAGCTGCATTGTGTCCTGGCGCACGGACGTACACACGAGTGTACGTACCTACCTACGTACGTATGTGTGCACGTGTATGCATGAGCACGCGGCGAGGGCTGGGAATTCCGAAAAATGTACTCGCCTCCCGAGAAGGTATACGGATGAAGGTGGCACCCTGGCCTGCGTTCTCACGCGGACATGGAGACCTCGCTCTCCCGTAGTCGGGGTGGGGATGAGGGGGAGTTGCTTTATAGCCATCGTCGTTTTATTTGAGCAACTTTTACCAAATTCTTAGGGTTTTCCGGTAAAGGCACGTAATTTAAATTAATAAAAGTAAAATAAAAAATAAAATAAAAATCACGACGTTTCGGAGGCAACACAAGCTCCCGTCTTCAGGTGGAACCGTCACAGCACGATTGCTGTATCAAGTAAATGAGAGATTCCAAGATATACTACCCCGTATATTAATTTTAATTTTTTACCTACGTGACTTTACCGAAAAAACCTAAGAATGTGAATACTTGCAGTCACGAAAGCTTCAAATCTAGAACTTTTACCAAATTCGGGGCTTTCAGTTTTTCCACTGCAGGTTCATTGCAATCCTGATTATGCCATCGATTATGCCATCGATTATGCCATCGATTACGCCATCGATTATGCCATCGATTATGCCATCGATTATGCCATCGATTACGCAATCGATTATGCCATCGATTATGCCATTGGCGCCGCGAGGCCGAAGCGTAACTTTTCGGACCGCTGGGAGAGCGGCGCGACACGGACTCGCGGAAGCGTACATCACAGAGCTACCACCGAGATCCCTTCTTCGAGTGACCCACTCTGGTCCACAAATAACAAGAGGGCAGCACTTCCGCACACGGCAGCGAGCGAGGCCTGGTCTGGTCACACGACGGCCTCGCCGATATTTAAATTCTCGGCGCTGGAATTTGGGCAAATTAAATGCGGAACAAAACGTAACATCGCGATGGTTTTCTGTGCGGCCGTTGGCGACTTGGCGAAGAGCATTTTACTTGAAATATATTCTCACAAGGCGGTGCTTATTTTATCAACCGAAGAGGGATGATGATTGTTCGTAAAAATATTTGGCCTTTGTCAATGCACAGCTGGATGAAGGCACCCCAATGCCGCATTGGGGTGCCTTCAGGTTGTTTGACCATACTTCACCACGCTGGTCAGGACAGGTTCAGATATCACTTCGCCAATGATGTTGGCCGTGGCTGCGAATCAAACTCAGGTGGCCATGTTCATAGCGCAGTGCGCTAACTACAGCGCCACCACTCCGCTCCGTGATGATTACGGCGATAGGCTGACGTGATCAAACTGGACTGTTGTGCATCATGCACGCAGTCTTGTGATGTCACGAGACATACAAGGAAGGCACGATAGGCCTTGGACCGATCTTGCAGTCACAATCGCTCCACTCGCTGTCTAGAAATCACCTTTTGCGTTTATTATGACTGAGGACGTCACGTGGCATCGGGTGACGTAAGCATCTTTAGCACGAACACATTTCACGTTAGGACATGACGGCAATGATCCGAAAATTCCGAAGAGATCAGAAAGAGTCCTCAAAAATATTATAAAATCAGAAACGTTTATGTCCAAAAAAAAAACTCAACCCCCAATTATTGTTGTTAACTGCAAGTGAAAAGGAGCTTTATAACTCGTCGGATTCCTCCGGTGCGACTGAATGTTCTGATTGTGACGTGTCTCTCCGATGAGTTCCTCGCGAGGCACAGAGAAGAATGAGACTAGTTTTCTCTGGAAACATTTGCCAAATGCGTCTTTTTCTTTCTCTCTCTCTCTCTTGCCAGCTCACTGCTGTGGCCTTAAGATAAGGTCAGGGCCTCTAGGGAAAAATCCTAAAAACCAAACTGTCTGTCTAAGGCCATCAAAATGACACGAAGGCAAAGGTTCCCCGTATAGCATCAACAGACTGTCGGGGCAAGTGCTGTTACTGAGCGCGTATGAGGGCCGCCACGGCACACGAGGGGGTGGGTGGCCAGCACCACGCCCGACCGCCTTTGTCTCCCCCAGTGACGATGTGTACACACCGCACCAGGTACTAATTTGAGGCCGAGTCGACCTAGGGGACGCCCAGGACCGCTTCGGATAATCGTCCCTGGCTTTGGTGGCCGCGAGCGGGAATCGAACTCGGCTCGCCGGGTTCGCAGTGCGCTGAACCGCAGCACCGCCGCTCCCCATCGAAAAAAGGATGTGCACGAACGCAGACACGCACGCAGACACGCACGCAGACACGCATGCACGCAGACACGCACGCACGCAGACACGCACGCACGCAGACACGCGACTGAACCCAGCGAGCCGTCAACACGTGCAAAAATGCGAGCAAAAGTGTATCGCTTGCACGCAACGTGCCGTCCGGATGTCGCACTCACCCCCGCGCCCCCCCGTCAGCTGCCCTGCCCCCCCACCCACCCTTGCTGTGTTCGACTCGCTGTCAGCGCTCGTCTCGAAAGCGCAATTAATTCACGAGACGACGGGATCCTGGCCCGCCCGGGCGGATCGCCGGCACGATATTAATGCCGTCTCCCGGTGAGGGCGGCGAGAAATAATTGAGTCGAATTGCAATTTCGTGTGCCACAACCTTGCTTTATTGTTGGGGGGCTCCCCCACCCCCCACCCCCCCACCCCCCCATTACCATCGCGAGTTCAGAAAAGCGAGCTGGGACGTTGGGTCATCAACGTACTTGGCGGTGGACTGCTCCGTCCGTGCCGTCTGTTTTATTTCGTGGGCCCCCACCGGGTTTTTGACTGCCGAGTTCGGTCTATCCACAAGCGACGCGGGGCCGTGCCGTACAAAGCTCAGCCCCCGGGGCCTACTTACTGCCTGTCGAGCTAAGAGAGCCCCTCCGGCTCCCCTAGCCAAGTTCGACGTCGTGGTGAGCTCGACGATGGTCGCGAATTTCCGATTGATGAGCAACAGAGAAAGGAATTCAAAGAGGGCTTTTTGGTTTTCTTCTTTTCTAATTGCAGTCTCAGTCACCCAAGAGTCAGGCGCTTTTTGTGTCGGCTAACCCTTGACCTGTAGCCGACATGGCCCATGAGCCAAGGGGGGGGGGGGGGGGGCGGAGGGGTTGGTCAGTACCATCCGGGGTGGAAAATGCTACCAGTGTCCGCCATGGGCATTATGTCCACCCAGGGCATTATGTCCACCGTGGGAATTATGTCCAGCGTGGGCATTATGTCCACCGAGGGCATTATGTCCACCGTGGGCATTATGTCCACCGTGGGCATTATGTCCACCCAGGGCATTATGTCCACCGAGGGCATTATGTCCACCGTGGGCATTATGTCCACCGAGGGCATTATGTCCACCGTGGGCATTATGTCCTCCGTGGGCATTATGTCCACCGAGGGCATTATGTCCACCGTGGGCATTATGTCCACCCAGGGCATTATGTCCACCCAGGGCATTATGTCCACCGTGGGCATTATGTCCACCGTGGGCATTATGTCCACCGTGGGCATTATGTCCTCCGTGGGCATTATGTCCACCCAGGGCATTATGTCCACCGAGGGCATTATGTCCACCGTGGGCATTATGTCCACCGTGGGCATTATGTCCACCGTGGGCATTATGTCCACCGTGGGCATTATGTCCACCCAGGGCATTATGTCCACCGAGGGCATTATGTCCACCGTGGGCATTATGTCCACCGTGGGCATTATGTCCACCGAGGGCATTATGTCCACCGTGGGCATTATGTCCACCGAGGGCATTATGTCCACCGAGGGCATTATGTCCACCCAGGGCATTATGTCCACCCAGGGCATTATGTCCACCCAGGGCATTATGTCCACCGTGGGCATTATGTCCACCCAGGGCATTATGTCCACCCAGGGCATTATGTCCACCGTGGGCATTATGTCCACCCAGGGCATTATGTCCACCGAGGGCATTATGTCCACCCAGGGCATTATGTCCACCGAGGGCATTATGTCCACCGTGGGCATTATGTCCACCGAGGGCATTATGTCCACCGAGGGCATTATGTCCACCGTGGGCATTATGTCCACCGTGGGCATTATGTCCACTCAGGGCATTATGTCCACCGTGGGCATTATGTCCACCGTGGGCATTATGTCCACCGTGGGCATTATGTCCACCCAGGGCATTATGTCCACCGTGGGCATTATGTCCACCCAGGGCATTATGTCCACCGAGGGCATTATGTCCACCCAGGGCATTATGTCCACCGAGGGCATTATGTCCACCCAGGGCATTATGTCCACCGTGGGCATTATGTCCACCCAGGGCATTATGTCCACCGAGGGCATTATGTCCACCCAGGGCATTATGTCCACCGAGGGCATTATGTCCACCGTGGGCATTATGTCCACCGAGGGCATTATGTCCACCGAGGGCATTATGTCCACCGTGGGCATTATGTCCACCGTGGGCATTATGTCCACTCAGGGCATTATGTCCACCGTGGGCATTATGTCCACCGTGGGCATTATGTCCACCCAGGGCATTATGTCCACCGTGGGCATTATGTCCACCCAGGGCATTATGTCCACCGAGGGCATTATGTCCACCCAGGGCATTATGTCCACCGAGGGCATTATGTCCACCATGGGCATTATGTCCACCGTGGGCATTATGTCCACCCAGGGCATTATGTCCACCCAGGGCATTATGTCCACCCAGGGCATTATGTCCACCGAGGGCATTATGTCCACCGTGGGCATTATGTCCACCGAGGGCATTATGTCCACCGTGGGCATTATGTCCACCGTGGGCATTATGTCCACTCAGGGCATTATGTCCACCGTGGGCATTATGTCCACTCAGGGCATTATGTCCGCCGAGGGCATTATGTCCACCGTAGACTTCACATCAAGTTCTATTTTTCTTTGTCAAAACGTTAATCTCGATAATGCGCAATCTACAATGGCCTTCTGTAAACATGTTTAACATACAAAGCTACCACGATGACCTTGCCATCATACACAATTGTAATCTACAGATACAAGGCTCGGATAAAATCATTGTGGACATTCAGCACCCTGGTTGGTACCGATAAGCCATTTCTGAGCTAGTGGATCAAGTGGTTAACGAGCAAAAGGCAGGGTGGTACGTAAATAGATGACGGGATTCGAAAACCAGTGATGCGTGCACGCATGGAGTTTGTCAGTGGGTTTGCAGCCAGCTTATCGGTCGTTCGATTCATATCAGTTCTTAAGCTCACGACACGCGCGTGGGAATCGACTTCATCTTTGGCCGTATTTTCGTTTCACCGCGCGGAATCGGGTCAAGTAAGCCCTGCGGCCACTAGAGGCCGCTACGTAATCCACAATGGTATGAAAAAATATTAAAAAGCAATCTAAAACTTTGATCGAATTGAGACCCCCATTCCGAATCGTGAATATTCATCTGATAGCGAGACGGCGATGGATGTATTCCTATCGGTCCGTGGGTGGCCAGGATCAGAGCTATTCGATCCTGTGATGCCGATACCATTGCTCGGTGGGCCTTACCTGGTCCATCAAGTGGGTATCGCATCATTCACTGTTATTGGCCACATCATGAAATTGGAAACGCCGAAGCGATGGTAGCGACGAGTGAGATATGCGATCTGGGCTCGTGGACTATATTCCTTTGTGCCAAGTGTGTAATGGACTCGGTCTGATGACGACGATGATGACGGTGATTAAATTATGTACGGTTCGGTCGCGTCGTTAATTATTGCCGCCACGTCAGCAAATCGGCGCATTCCATTTGCAACTTTTCCAGTGAAAAGTAATTTCTTTAGAACAGCTTATCTTTTTTTCAATATATTTGTTGCTATGTTTGATACTCGCGTGTTCGATAGCTACGCGATATAATGGTGAAGAAACAAACAATTAAGGATCAAGCACAGCAAGGTGCTCGCCACAAATGAACCACGACAGCTCGCTGATCTCGGCAATGAGCCGTAAGCCATCGTCACGTGAACTCCGGTCATCCTCGCAGCGGCGGCGGCTTTTGGCTCAGCCATCGAACCAAAGAACGTGGTCACCGCATCACCGCGCGGCGCTTTCAGATGTCCTCCTGCGGCCGTCTGGAACGCTCTCCCTAACGATATTAGGAAGCCACTGGAGCTATGCACTTTTGAATGATCTGCGTTGAAAACTAATTTCTTCAGAACTGCTCTTTGCGATAAGATTGTTGTCTTTCCCCAGCACCCTCGATTAGCACGGTTGGCTACGTACGGTGCGAAAGAAGTTCAACATACAAACGTACAGCCTGACCCTAAGATGTAATTCGTAACGCCACGATCTGACTGCTTTGGGTTGTTTGATATAATTAAGCACGTAACAACGATGCATCGATGCAACAGCTGAAATTGGTTTCCACGCTTACGGTCATCATCACTATAATCGGCCGTGGACAATCCACTGCTGGATGAAGGCCTTCCCAAGCCTCCACCATCTCTCACGAGTCTGCAATGTAAGCATCCACCTAGCATCTGCGCACGAGCTGATATAATCGTTCCATCTCCCCTTGATGGACGTGATTTCATGCAATTTCCATTATTTCTTGGCTGCCATTCCATCCGAATTCTTAAGAATTGGCCACCATCCCTATCTCACAACGAGTCCTGCCCAACAATTAACGACTTATTATAATTGAATTTTGACGGCCCAAAAAAGGTGACGTCAATATATTTTTGAATTTTCATAGCTATAAACGTACTCATCTCCATTTGCTTCAGATGTTACGCTTTCTAGCCCTTCAAGAACATCGTCGTCCATCATCATCATCATCATCATCCCGTTGAGCGACGTGTCCTGCCCAGGCCCGCTCACGTTGATGAACCGTCAATTAGACGTGCCGGTCACGCCGCCTTGTTAGCCACCGTCAAACCTCACGGCCGCGCTCGCTCGAACCGACAGGGGAACGGTTCTGGTGCTGCGCACTTCCACAGCCATTGAGAAGCAGCCGTAATTTTGCTTACACATTTAAATTTGGGTTACATTCGCCCAAGCCAAAATCTATCGTGTTTGTACATTTCCGCCTTCAACAACGGCGACAGAAGCACACCGCCCTGACCGACGACGTGTCGATAAAATCGCCAGCGCCCACGAGTCCCCTCGTCCACGTTGACCCCGCGAGGTCACGAGCGCTCCCGAGAGCATCCTGGCTGCTTAAAAAAAAAATCACCGCAGCTCCCCGCAAACAACGAACGGAGGCCGCTCGCGCCCGCCGAGATCGTAGCCACGCGGCCGCCCGGGTTGCCGCGCACTCGGCCCAGTGCAGCTTGACCGGCGGGCACCGACACTTGCACCGCTTCTCACGAACCGGGTGCCGGCCCCGGTTCATCAGGGGGAGCGACCCTGCTCCTCCTCCTCCGCCTCCTCCTCCTTCTCCCCTTCAACCCGCGTGGCTTCGTCTCCGGCGGGCGGGCGATGGCAACGCGGGCTGCTGGCGGCTCAGCGTGCCGCTAATAACGGGGCGGCCCGGGAGGAATGAACAGGCGCCGAAAGAGCGGTGGGGCGCTCGCTGCCAGCCATTGAGGTCGACGGTAAAAGGGCGGCCTTTGTCGTGCCACGGCAATAAGTTATCGGCTTCGTGCGACGTACGCGTCCGACAGTGTTTAGCGGTTAGGGTTACACGCGCTGCCGTTTGATCGCCTGGGCCGAGGCTTCGCTGTCCCGGGGGGTGGCCTGTACGGGCCGCCGTCCGTGCGTGCGTGCGGCTCAATCCGCTGCTGGATGAGCAGCTGCCCCTGCCAGCGTGGACGTGCGCGTCGCTGCGCGGTTGGCGAACGCGGTGGGGGAGCATAGGAGTGTGGTACAACGACGCGTTTTGCTGCGCAGTCCTCTGCTGCCCACCACGTAGCCTCCAGAATCGGGGCTTGATTTCAGCCGGGTCCGTGTGTGGGCCAGCGACCCGACAAATATCCGCGCGCCCGGCACAACGCATCCAGTAGAGCTTTCAAGATGACCGTGCCTTACTGCCCGTCACGTGGGGGAGCGGTGGTGCAGCGGTTAGCGCCACGCTGCGCTACGAACCTGGCGACCCGGGTTCGATTCCCGCTCACGGCCAACACCAGTGACGATGATCTGAACCGGTCCTGGGCCTCCCCTAGGTCGACTCAGCCTTAAATGAGTACCTGGTGCGGTGTGTAAACATCGCCACTGGGGAGACAAAGGCGGTCGGGCGTGGTGCTGGCCACCCACCCCCTCGTGTACCGTTCCGGCCTTCATAGGTGCTCGCTATCGGCACTTGCCCCTACAGTCTGTTAGGCTATACGGGGGATTTGTGTATATGTGTGTGTGTATATATGTGTGTGTATGTGTGTATGTATATATGTGTGTATGTGTGTGTATGTGTATGAGTGTGTACGTGTGTGCGTGAGTGTGAATACCCAAAAACTATAGGAGAGCAACAGAGAGGCGTGTGTCTCACCTTACTGAGTAAGGATGGCTTGTCTGCTGTCAGCTGTGGTGGGTGAGTGGTGGGTGAGTGGTGGGTGAGTGGTGGGTGAGTGGTGGGTGAGTGGTGTGTGGCAGAGGTGGGACAAAGTCATTGTTATGCAAGTCCAAGTCGAGTCGCAAGTCATCAAATTCATGACTCGAGTCTGACTCGAGTCCAAGTCACATGACTCGAGTCCACATCTCATAGGTGGGACAAAGTCATTGTTATGCAAGTCCAAGTCGAGTCGCAAGTCATCAAATTCATGACTCGAGTCTGACTCGAGTCCAAGTCACATGACTCGAGTCCACACCTCTGGTGTGTGGTGAGTGGTGAGTGAGTGGTGGGTGAGTGAGTGGTGGGTGAGTGGTGAGAGAGGGGTGGGTTAGGGGGGAGTGAGTGGTGTGCGGTGAGTGGTGGATGAGTGGTGTGCGGTGAGTGGTGGGTGAACAGCACTTGCCCCTACAGCCTGTTAAGGCTATACGGGGCATCTTTATCACGTGCCACCCACTCCAGTCGATCTCTGAACCCGGAGAACGTTCGGTGAGAACCGGCAGCGACAAAAGCGTGGTGCAGGGCCGGCGCGGCGCGGGGAGGCCACTCACTTAGCAGTGGATTCTTGATGAAAAGGGGGCCGTGTGTTGATGTGCACGCTGGGACCCCGTGGGTTGTCCTGCGGCGTTCGTCCCTCGCAGCAGTAGCGGCGACGGCGGCTTTTGGCTGACCCATCGAACAAAGGCGGCGGTCACCGCATCATCGCGCGGCGCCTTCAGATGCGCTTCGCGGGCCGTCTGGAACGCTCTCTCCTTCCGATATTAGGAAGCGACTTGGAGCGATGCACTTTTATATTATCACCGAGATTGGCAAACTAATTTCTTTTCAAACTGATTTGTGTGTTAAGTGCCGTTGTCCTTCCCCCCGCACCTCCCATTGGCACGGTTGGTTACGTACGGCGCGAAAGAAGTTCAACGTACAAACGTACTCGCTGCACCTGGGTACGATGAACGAGGAAGCCGACGCCGCCAAGCGGCGACTGTAACGTTCGAGGGCCGCTCTCGTTGGCCTTGGCCACACTTTAGCGAACTTTGCAAGTGCACACTCGTGTGTGTGTGTGCGCGCGAGCCCGTGTGCACGAGCGTTTGATTGTGTGTGTGTGTGTTTTTGCGGCAGTGCAGCGGTTAGCACGCCGCGCGACGAACCGGGCAAAGATCCGATTTCGATTCCCGCACACGGCCACCCAACAGCAGCGACGGTCATCTAAACTTGATCATGGGTCTGCCCTAGGTCGACTCGGCCAATAATGAGTACCTGGTGCGGTGTCTAAACATCGCCACTGGGGAGACAAAGGCGGCCGGGCGTGGTGCTGGCCCACCCACCCCTTTATAGGTGCTGCTCGCTAACAGCACTTGCCCCAACAGTCTGTTAAGGCTACACGGGGGAGCTTTGTCTTGTGTGTGTGTGTTTTAATGTTATTACGTGGCCATGCCCGCTTTTCCAATCGTTCCATAACATATTTAGCTCCGTTACGGGTCGCAACTCGCTTCTCCACCCCCACTCCGATTCTCCCCCCCCTCCTCCTCCTCCTCCTCCCTATCTTCTCATTCCATGCCAAATAGCTGAGGCATTGCGATCACCTCGCACTGTCCCGAGCGGGGTGGCCTACGCTGCGTGAGGAGGCGAGCGGGCGCACGCGAACGAGGAAGCCATGCGCTCGGCCACGAGGAGGTCAGCAAGGGTCACGCGCCATCTGAGCTCCCACACGGTTATACCACCATCATCATCATCAACAACATCATCGTCACCAACATCATCATCATCGTCACCACCATCATCATCACCAACAGCATCATCATCGTCACCACCAACATCACCACCACCATCATCACCAACAACATCATCATCATCACCATCATCATCACCAACATCATCGTCACCATCACCATCAACATCATCATCATCACCATCATCATCACCAACAACATCATCGTCACCACCAACATCACCACCACCATCATCACCAACAACATCATCATCATCGTTGTCACCACCACCATCACCACCACCATCACCAACAACATCATCATCATCATCGTCGTCACCACCATCATCACCACCACCATCATCACCACCATCATCACCAACAACATCATCATCATCATCGTCGTCACCACCATCATCACCACCACCATCATCACCACCATCATCACCAACAACATCATCATCATCATCGTCGTCACCACCATCATCACCACCACCATCATCACCACAATCATCACCAACAACATCATCATCATCATCATCGTCACCACCACCATCACCACCACCATCATCACCACCATCATCACCAACAACATCATCATCATCATCGTCGTCACCACCATCATCACCACCACCATCATCACCACAATCATCACCAACAACATCATCATCATCATCGTCGTCACCACCATCATCACCACCACCATCATCACCAACAACATCATCATCATCGTCGTCACCACCATCACCACCACCATCATCACCAACATCATCACCATCATCATCGTCATCGTCAATAACCGGCCGCTCTTCGATCAGTGACCCCACCACCCGAGTTCAATTCCCGACCACGGCCGAACATCGGTGGCGAGCACCATGTGAGACCTGGCGCTGGGCCTCCCCTTGGTTGACTCAGCCGTAAATGAGAAACCTGGTGATGGTGCGTTACCATCGGCACCGGTGAGACAAAGGCGACCAGGTTCTGTGGCCACACCACCCCAGGAGGTGTTCTTGGAGGCCCGGGGAAGGATTGCCATGTGAGGAGGGGGGGGGCAGCACCACGCCTGGCCGCCTTTGTCTCCCCAGTGGCGATGTTTTACACACTGCAACAGATACTCATTTGAGGCTGAGTCGACCTAGCGGAGGTCCAGCACCGGTTCAGATATCCGTCACTAGTGTTGCACCAGTACCTAACACAAAGATAAAGATCCCCCGTGTAGCCTTAACAGACTGTTAAAACAAGTGCTGTTAGCGAGTAGCACCTATGAAGGCCAGAACGGCACACGAGTGGGTGGATGGCCAGCACCACGCCTGTCCGCCTTTGTCTCCCCAGTGGTGATGTTTACGCACCGCACCAGGTGCCCATTCGAGGCCGGGTCGACCTAGGGGAGGCCCAGGACCGGTTCAGATATTCGTCACCGGTGTTAATGGCCGCGAGCGGGAATCGAACTCGGGCCGCCGGGTTCGAAGTGCAGCGCCGCGAACCGCGACACCGCCGCTGCCAGCGAAACTTCAGACAGCACCGTGACGCACAGTCAGGGGCCTAACAGCGAGCTTGGCATGGGCCCTGGTGAAAGAAAAAAGAGAGAAAATCTGGGCCCTCCTCGCCCAACTTGCCCTCCCCTCTTCGTAGCCCGGCCGGCCCGTAGGTTCCATTGCACCGCCTGCACCCCGCGACTCGCAGCCTCGTTGGGTCGCCCGTGAAGTATTTTGTTTGGTGGCTTCGTTCCCTCTTTGAAGAGATTTCCTCCCCTTGGCCGCTGCCCCTCAACCCCCCTCCGTCGCTCTCCCAGCCCCTCCATCGGCAGCGTCAGTCGCCACGGGTAACCGAGGGGTGGGGGCGGCGGAGTTCACGAGAAGGTCGCCACGGTAACGCGGGCAGGAATGCGCTGGGCCCAGCGAGAATGGTGTGATGTCTGCTGTGTGATGCGGTGGGCGATCATTCACCACCACCACCACCACCACCAACCAACCACCTCCACCACCTCCTCCTGCGAGCCGAAGCCCCCCAAACTTTTGTGCCACAAACTCGCCGTGCGTTGTGCGCGAAGCATTACGGGCAACGCAAAGAGACGCAGAACTTTTCCGTGTGCCTCCACGCGCGATTATAAAATGCACGCTTCGGTCAATGGACGCCTCTTGGCTTTCCAGATGAACGCTATCCAACAGTAGCAGACGAACGCTCTCCGGCAGCATTTGTTTTCGCGAGCCACAAACTCTGGAGCGGCTTGGACCTGCTTGGGTCTACACGAGCAGGATAAAGGTTTTTTGCTGGGTTAGATCGCGTAAATACACCAATGTGTCGTTGACCCACCACCAACACAGCCAATTAGTTAGATTTGTCACGTGAGCAAAACGTGGCAATTAGCGACTACTTCAGCACACCGGTGCGATGACGAATAAACCCACGAAATGTACAACTGAGTGCGACGTTTCTTACTCAAAAAAAACCTTCGTTGTGAACAATATTGGTCGGGGAAAAAGCACCACACGTTCAATTCTCATTAGGGGGGGGGGGGGGGTCGTCCCCTTTGGCCGAACCCAACGAGGCCGTCGACAGGACGGCAAGGAGAGGGTCAAAGGTCTCGCTCGGAGCAGAACGCACGATCCCGTGGCCACCGCGTACAAATCGGGGCCCACGTCCGTCTGGGTTGGGGGGGCCACGGTGCAACGCGGCCTTTGGTTGATGAGGTTTTTTTTTATCCCCACCACGGGCCCCTTTCTCCCCCCTACCGCCTTTCCCCCTGTACCGGTGAAGTTTCCCATCCGAGGAAATGTCCCGAGCACGCGGTTACAAATTAACCGCCGGTTTCGCCAACTCTCGTGTGTGGGAACAACGGCATTGGGGGTTTTGTATGGCCGGTTAAAAGCCAGAAGAACGGCTCTTGGGGTTTTTTTGCCCGTGATAAGAGGACAGTAACACAATGATAATAACAACAATAACATTGCCGTGATAATAATTATAATTACTGGCAATTGTCGTTTTCAAGAGGGCCCTGCTACATTTCGACGTTTGATCAAAACCAAACACAACTGTGTTACGGGCACCGTTCCAACCCCCTTTGTGTGCGCTCCATCTCCCTGCTCCCGCACCTCCGCTTCGCATGGTCGGCTACGCACGGCGCGAAAGAAGTTCAACACACACACACACAGACGTACATGCAAACTCGCCTCCCTTGCTGTGTTCTACGTATGAAGGGTCATTGCCCGGAATGTCGCCTATTACGTTTTTATATTTTCTTTTAAGCCCACTGTGTTGTTATTGACGGATGTGTTTTCCCGAGTTCGTTTTTTATTAATTGTGCTATTTTTAACAACTCTGATCAGTGGCAGATCCAAAGCTCCAAAGCGGGGCGGGGGGGGGAGATGGGCAGGGGGAGGCAATGGGAGACCCCACAAATTGGTATTTTATTTGATATTTATCAGCGAAAATACAAAAAAAAATTATTGTTAATGTACAGGAGGGCCCTTTTTTAAAGAGATTTCCTTCTAGAGAGGGCATTGCATTCGCAGTTGGCTGCTGAAAAGTGACGTTCCCATTCTGTCTGTATTTTTGACATCACGTCCGCCGAACTGTCTGACTGCTAATGTGTAAAAAAAATTGTTAATAATCCACCAGGCGTGCCACGCCATCAGTACTCACACCGCCCGTAGCACATGCGTGGACTTGTGCGCCTGAGAATCAATAACGAGCAATTCACACTAACGACGTGACCGCATGTGCCGTTGTCTTCCGACCAAATCACCCCAATTGCCACCAGATAACTCATCAGATCTTGAAAGATAAGCAGGGCTTGAGGGTGGCTATTGTGCTTGGATAGGCGAACATCAAAGATAAGAACAAAGATCCATCCCCGTAAAGCCTCAATAGACGATTGGGACCAGAGCTGTTAGCGAGCAGCACCCTATGAAGGCCGACACGGCACACGAGGGGGTGGGTGTGGGTAACCAGCACCACCAAACGCACACACAGGTTGCTCTAGACCCTTTGGTTCCTTCGGTAAAGTCACGTGGGTAGAAATAACAGGTTGCTATAGGTTGCAAACGGGGCGCGACGTTGCATGCAGAAGATGGCAATGCAGCGGAATACATTATTGTACCGTACTCCAATGCTCCCACCGCCGTCTATGCTTCCCCCTCCTTCAACCTAACCTCGCACCGACCCGCACGGCAGAGGTCGCAACCGGGTACCCGATACCCGTACCCTACCCGATACCCGGCTACCCGTACCCGGCCGGGTACGGGTACCCGTTTGCGACCCTGGTGCGGCCGGGTACGGGTACGGGTAGGCCGTGAGTCACTGGTGAGTCACCGTTTGTCACTAATTTCCCAACGTCTTGTCTCTTCTCACAATTCAAGTTCCTAGAATCAACCCACCCGCGCCTGCAACATGGCTTCATCCCAGAGGTCGCAATCAGGAACCCGGTACCCGTACCCTACCCGGGTACGGGTACGGGCAAGGAATCAAAACCCGTTTGCGATCTCTGCCGCGCGGTGAAGTACAGAGGGGGGGGGGGGGGGTGCCCACCACGGCAACATGGGATGCCCTTCATCCAGCAGTGGAATGACTAAGTGGCTGGGACGTATTTATTGTCATTATTACACGCTTTTATTTAACTCACTCTGTCTGTTGTTGTTGTATCCTCAAATCTTGTAACTCAATTTTAACCCACTTCCCAATGTGGTATCGACTGCAAACTTGGTATACTTATGTCATACTGATGACAATATTCTATCATGATTTTTTTTTTTACCATCTTTGTTATATGTTATGTTTCGGCTTGGGTCTAATTGTCCACTCTCAACTGACGTTGGCTGTAAATCACCACGGCCCCTTACGTTATGGCAAGCCTCGGGGCCACTTCCTGGAGTCGTGGAGTTCTGCCATTACGAGTACATTTCATTACAGCGTGTTTAAAAAAAAGCATTTTTAAATATTACTTATTATGAATAGCTCGCCTTGATCAAAGGCACTCTATAAGACTATTTAACACGTGACCAATATTATCCATAAGAGGTTTTTTTTGGGTTAGATCGCGTGAATATAAATGTGTCGTTAAACCCGCCACCACCCGACACAACCAATTAGTAAGATGTTTCAAGTAAATAAAACGTGAAAATTCGTCACTAGTTCAGCACAGAGTAAACCCACAACACCAGTGTGCTGTACTAGTAACGAATTGGCAGGTTTTGCTTACGTGACAAACCTTACTGATTGGCCATGTCGGGTGGTGGCAGGATTAACGACACATTTATATTTGCCGTGCTGTTATATATTTAGCGTGAGAATTAAGCCAAAGAAAGTAACCGGCTGTTTCCACTCGTGTGTGCGTGTCTCGTCTGTGTGTCGTCTGTGTCTCTGTGTGTCCCCCAGCATGATAGCCACAATCGAGTTCGCGAGTTAAAAGCCAGGAGGAGGGGGGGGGGGGAGGTGGTGGTGGTGGTGGTTTTGTTATTTTTTTTGTTTGAGAACTATAAGTAGCGACGACACACGCGATGGTATGCATTACGTTGGACAGACGTCACACAAGACTCCCGGACACAAAGGGTCTCTTTCTGCAGGGCATCGCCGTCGTCGCTTTGTTTCGAAATACCAATCCTTGCCTCCACCGCCACGGCCGCCACCACGACTGCAGCTCCGCGCGCTTCTGTGTCGAGCGGTTGTGGGTTGCTTGACAGAATTACTGATTCTTCGCAGCTCATCGCAGAATCCACCCCGTGTGGCTTCTCCGCTTCGCGCCGCGGGAACCCGGCCGCCCAGGTTCGACTCCTAGCCAAGGCTGACGCTGGCTGAAGAGTTCAAAGGAAACTGCAACACTGGCGTAATGGTTATAGTGCGGCACGGGACCAGTTGACCCAGGTTCGAGTCCGTTCCCCATCTCCCGCCCCACCACCACCACCACACCTGATGCACCAGCAGTAGAGACGGGTAACGCTGCTGTTGGCCAATCGGAAGGTCACGACACGCACCCACCCACCCACTCACCGACCCACCCATTCACTCGCACACACAATCAGCCGCCGTAATGCATGCAGGTCACAACAACACATTCACTCATCCACTCGCCACGCTGCAAGGTCACAAGGAAGACAAAGGTCCCCCGGATAGCCTTTAACAGACAGTTTTGGGGCAAGTGCTGTTAGCGAGTAGCAACTATGAAGGCCGGCACGGCACACGAGGGGGTTGGTGGCCAGCACCACGCCCGGCCGCCTTCGTCTCCCTAGTAGCGATGTTTACACAGCACGCCAGGTACTCATGTGAGGCTGAGCCGACCTAGGGGAGGCCCAGGAGGTCACAACACACTCACTGACTCACCTACCCTACTCACCACACTGCAGGTCACAAGAATAATCGTTCTGCTTCTTGCCCCGCACGGCTCCATTGTGGAATTCCCTGCTCCCATCATCGTCTCTTTCCGCCCAAGCCCTTAGAAGCGTAAGAATAATAACAACCTTGCTGACGTTCGTAAAACGTGTCACGCTCTCTCATCTCCGACAAACTGTGATAGTGCCGTTTGTTGCTGGCCGCGTGATGTGTTGAGCCTTTGGGCCTGGGTGCTTCAGCAACTGTGTAAAACCAAACATTACGACAACAACAAAAACTACGACGGTTTTAAATTTCGATTTAAAGCTTCCGCGACTGCAGGGATTCATCTTCTTGGTTCTTTCGGTAAAGTCACGTAGAATGGAAATAATAAAATAATAAAAATGAAACATAATAAAATTATTCTCACGACGTTTCGGCCACAACGCAAGCAGCCGTCCTCAGGTGAAGTTCTTCAGGTGAAGTTCGTCACCTGAGGACGGCTGCTTGCGTTGTGGCCGAAACGTCATGAGAATAATTTTATTATGTTTTATTTTTATTATTTTATTATTTCCCTTCTACGTGACTTTACCGAAAGAACCAAGAATATGAGATCAAGAATGTTTGCATCGCATCCTTTGCCCCCGGAACCTTGACAGTTTTATCAACTCGTCAACGTGCGACAAAGGCGATGAATTGTCACGTACACCCGTGAAGAAAAACGCGCAGCCCATTGCCAAACGCACGGCCGGATAGGGGCCTCCCCCCCCTCCACGCAGTGTCGGTCAATGGGGGTCGTTTGACCATACTTCACCACGCTGGTCAGTGCGGAGTTGGTGAAGGGGGTAAGGGGGGGGGGTCATCCAGGACCGGTTCCGAAGTATGAATCGCCGCCGCTGCCGATGATGATGATAGCCGGTGGGTGGGAATCGAACACAGGTCGCCGTGGCTTCACGACGGTGCCACACGCCAACAGCTGCTTGCGGCGCTACTGAAGCATTAATTAGTTCACAGTCACTCGCCACGCGCTCATGAAATATGCGAGGAGCGATTAAAGTTGTGGGGGGGGGGGGGAGGTTGGAGGGGTCCGAGGGGGGCGGGGGGAGGTGGTTGGTGGCTTGGTGACCAAAACGCGAGGATGGCGTGAAACGCGTTGGGGTCACAGCCCCGCGCCATTTCGAACGCTCATCCGTCACTGTCCCGCAACGCGTCACCCGCACGCGTCACGCTCACGCCGGATTCTTGAAAAGAAGGTGAAAATTCGGGACGTTTTATTCGAGAGCTGGTAGAGTTCGTGGGACGGACGGATGGATGGGCTTTGCCGTAGGACCTAATGCAAACATTAGCCCCCCTCCCCCCACCGTCACAACCCTCTCTCCACATCCCCACCCTTAACGTTGCATTTCCAGGTGTTTACCTGGCGTGTTACCTGGCATGTTTACCTGGCGTTCACCTGGCGTTCACGCAACCCGTGACGGATAGACGTCACCTGGTTAGCTAGGGACTCCAGCGTAAACATTTAACTGAATGAACAATAAGCAGGCAAACAGGGCCTCTTCCATCCATCACCTAAATGTGTCACTTCCGGATAACAGCGGGGGAAAAATATATCAATGCTTTTCTTTTTTACCCACATCCCATCAGCCACCACAGCCTTCTGGGGAAGCACGTGGTTACAGCTCACTTGATCCGATGCAAGAAAACTCCGGAACCGGTCGTTGAACGTTCGGTGTCTCGGTTTAACACGCACAATATAATCCATAAGAAGGGGGGATTTTATGGGGTTAGGTCGCCTAAATATAAACGTGTCGTATAAATGTGTCTTTTAAGAACATTTGTATTCACGCGATTTAAGTATAAAAGTTTCGTTTTTTTTTAAACGTGTCGTTATTTATATTTACGCGATCTGACCCAAAGAAACCTCTACGATTGGGTGTCTCATCATCGGCAGAGTCAGGCTCGCTTAAAACCGGTCCTTTTGAGGTGCCAGCTATGTATAAACATTGTACAACAACAAAGAAAAACAAGACCGACATCTACATCATCACGAGACGTTGTTTATCCACTGCTAGATCAATTCCTCTCCGCACACACATCGCAATCCGTCTCACGTCTGCACGTGCGACCGGTCTCAATGCACCGTCTCCATAGTGGCCGTCACCACCGCCGCCACCACCACCGCCACCATCATCATCAATCAGAGATCATCCACTGCTGGATGAGGGCGTTCTGACGCCGTGCGAGTCGTAGGGGTTATTTGACCATGCTTCACCACGCTGGCCAGTGCGACGGCACGAAGCATAGACGTGGGAGCATAGAAGTACGGTACAACACAACCATGGATTTTACTGAAATGCCCCATTGCTGCTCTGCTCACCACGTAGCAGCCCTGTAGTGGACTGATTAATATCAGCCGGGTCTGTGCCGGTAAACGACATGCAATATATATCTGTACCCAGAACACCACGTCAAGGATACATTCAGCCAGCTATCACTGTGGTTATCTCCCACCAACTCCAGTTAAATCAGCGACCCTGAAAATATTCATTACAGAAATTAATCCATTGCCTATAAATAACAACCCAGTTTCATATGTGGATTATTATTATTATTAAATGTGTCTTCCCAACGTGGTTATCAGCCATCCCCAAAGTGCGATCCAGGTCCCAAATCCTGCTTAGCCTTGTAAGATCTCAGAATCAGAATATTTGACCCTTATGGTGGGACCTCGGGGTCCCGAATAAACGGAAGTCAAAATCGTAATTAATGAATTTATATTTGGCGACTCCGTCCCACCGCGCACATAAACGCCGCGACCCACCGGGCGCGGATCGTTCTGTTGTCGTGTCATGTCCAAGCGCAGCAGTGAAGACGAATGCGCAGAAGAAACAAAACTTTGACACTTTCATTAGCGCATCGTGTAGAGCTCGTCGAGAGGAACAGATTGCCGCGTCGTTCGCTTTCAACACACATAAAATGACGTCGCAACGCGGTTTATGCGTGACCTATAAAGCCCTTTCTCACACATGTCCAGTAGACCTGACGGGAGCTCAGGGGGCACCCCCATCCCTTGATTTGGTCACCGGCGGGGCATGGAACACGTGACCGGATGACTGAATTCGAGAGACGGCTGGGGAAGAACCCCTGTCCTTACCTGGGGCCGAATAAAGACTTCAATTACAGTTCTGACCCTTTGGCAGCGGGCGCGGGGGGGGGGGAAACTACACGCGCCACCACTGCCACCACCCTCCCTGCCCATCCCAGTCACATCTGTCACCGCGACGATGCCTCCCGCGCAAGTGACAGTCAAAGCCACCGTGTCAACGTTACGAACGCGGGGTTTTTGCCAGCTCGAAAACACCACCGGCCACCCCACTCCACCCACCCACCGCTCTCGTCAACCCGATGAACGCGCGCTACGGTGCTTTGTTCACACAGAGACACGGACACACAAATGTCGCTTGCACGGGCGGTTCGGGGAAGCCGGTACTGGACTGCGAAACGAAGTCGCGGGCCGAGAGGGTATCCCCCGCGCTGAACAAACGCAGGATATATACGAATGACTGAATGAACGGCTGGACGCACGGACACACACACGGACGGACGGACGGAGCGACTCACCTCCCCAGCGTAGCTGTACTGCCCTCGCAGGATGAGCCGGTACAGCCTCGTCCTGTTCTCGTCCTCGAAGGGCATGGCCCCGCTCAGCAGGATGTACGAGATGACGCCGAGCGCCCACATATCCACGGCGTTCGTGTACGGCTTCCTGAGCAGCACCTCGGGCGCGATGTACTCGGGCGTGCCGCACGTGGTGCGCATGGTGCAGTCGTCCCCCTTGCGCCGCGAGCTCGCCAGCCCAAAGTCCGTGATGAGAATCTTCGAGTCCACCCCCGGGTGGTAGTACAGCAGGTTCTCGGGCTTGAGGTCGCGGTGCGTGATGCCCAGGCTGTGCAGGTAGCGCACGCCGTCCAAGATCATCTGCAGGGCGCGCGTGGCGTCCGCCTCGGTGAACGAGCCCTTGTTGATGATCCTGTCGAAGAGCTCGCCGCCCGTGGCCAGCTCCATCACCATGTAGACCCGCTCGGGCGTCTCGAACACCTCGATGAGCTGCACGATGTTGCCATGGCGCACCCGCCGCAGCACGCCCAGCTCCGACTCGCACACCTCGCGGCCCTCCCGCGCCTTCGTCTCGATCATCTTGATGGCGTACGGCTGCCTCGTCGCCCGGTGCTCCACGCGCACCACGCGGCTGAAGCTGCCGCGGCCGATGAGCGCCTTCACGTCGTACTTGGCGGTGACGCGGCCGTCGAACTTGGCGCGGTACTTGGCCACCTTGTTCCTCCGCTGACCGCCCGACGAGGCGGCCGAGACGCGGTCCGTCTGACCCTTGGGCCCGCCGCCGTTCTTGACCGCGTGGAGGTCGCCGCCGCCGTGCTTGGACACGCCGGTGTACTCCACCGTCTTGACAGCGTGCTCGGCGCCCTCTCCCCGCGGATGCTCGGGAAGGACTTTGCTGTTGCCGCAGCCCATTGCGCCCACCCCGGCTTCTCCTTCGTATCCTCGGCCGGGCCCCTCGCCCCGCAACTCATCCCTGGCACATCGCCCGGCCGCGGGGGGTTTCTGCTCGCGGGAGGAGACCTGGCCGTCGTGGTAACTGAATGCACGTATGCACGTTGAGCTGCTTCTTTCACGCCGTACGTGGCCGGCGGCGCCAATCGGAGGTTCCGGGGGAAGGACGACGAACTAAGCACGAAAAATCTACTTTAAGGACATGAGTTTTCAATCTCGATTTGAAAGTGCACGGCTCCGGCAGCTTCCTTATATCGGAAGAGCGTTCCAGACGGCCGCAGAAGCGCATCCGAAAGCGCCGTGCGATGCGGCGACCGTCTTTGTCCGACGGCGAGCCGAAAGCCGCTTGCGAGGACGACCGGAGTTCGTGTTGACGGTCTACGCTCCTTGACGAGGAAACGGAACGCGTTGAGATCAGATAGGAACGTACGATTCCTGGCGTGAGGAGGGGACGTGGCGTTCACTCCATTTGTTAGCAGGAAGGAGGCTCTTGGGAGCTTTGTAATTAACGCAAGAGGATGGAATGCCAAATCTTGGCGTCTGCCCACCAGGTCTTCAGAAAGACGATGGACGAAGCAATGGAGATTATCTTGACAAAAGTATTTTCATTTATCCGCAGCAACTCAATCCAAGAGTCGTCTCTCAAACACCGTTTGATACTAAATGTTGTAGATCTGCTCCCGTACCCGGGTGGACATCTGTAGCTGGCGTCTCAGTCGGCGAGGAACAGCTCCCCAACTAGCTCTCTGCCCTTGTCCTGGCTGATCTTCATCTCGGCTTGTACGAAGACGGAGCGGACGCTTTAAGGTGTTGACGAGCTCACCTCGTGACGCTGAAACAACAAGAGGAATTCATATTAAACAATACAAAGCGCTCTGCAATATTTATCTACCTACCAACATATCTCCTCGTCCAACAACTTAACAACCTCTCCACTTGTCTTCCAACCAATCTGTCTGCATGTCTCCCAACCAACGAATTCACCTTTCTACCAATTAATATATTTACCTGCCTGCCTACCAACCTACCTTTATACCCACTCACCGACCTATCTGCCCGCCTACCAACCTACCTTCATACCCACTCACCGACCTATCTGCCTGCCTACCAACCTACCTTTATACCTACTCACCGACCTATCTGCCCACCTACCAACCTACCTTCATACCCACTCACCGACCTATCTGCCCGCCTACCAACCTACCTTCATACCCACTCACCGACCTATCTGCCTGCCTACCAACCTACCTTTATACCTACTCACCGACCTATCTGCCTGCCTACCAACCTACCTTCATACCCACTCACCGACCTATCTGCCTGCCTACCAACCTACCTTTATACCCACTCACCGACCTATCTGCCCACCTACCAACCTACCTTCATACCCACTCACCGACCTATCTGCCTGCCTACCAACCTACCTTCATACCCACTTACCGACCTATCTGCCTGCCTACCAACCTACCTTTATACCCACTTACCGACCTATCTGCCCGCCTACCAACCTACCTTTATACCCACTCACCGACCTATCTGCCTGCCTACCAACCTACCTTTATACCCACTCACCGACCTATCTGCCCGCCTACCAACCTACCTTCATACCCACTCACCGACCTATCTGCCCGCCTACCAACCTACCTTCATACCCACTTATCAACCAAACTACCCGCCTACCAACCTACCTTTATACCCACTTACCGACCTATCTGCCCGCCTACCCATCTACCTTAATACCCACTCACCGACCTATCTGCCTGCCTACCAACCTAACTTCATACCCACTCACCGACCTATCTGCCCGCCTACCAACCTACCTTCATACCCACTTACCGACCTATCTGCCCGCCTACCCATCTACCTTAATACCCACTCACCGACCTATCTGCCTGCCTACCAACCTAACTTCATACCCACTCACCGACCTATCTGCCCGCCTACCAACCTACCTTCATACCCACTTACCGACCTATCTGCCCGCCTACCAACCTACCTTTATACCCACTTACCGACCTATCTGCCCGCCTACCAACCTACCTTTATACCCACTTACCGACCTATCTGCCTGCCTACCAACCTACCTTTATACCCACTTACCGACCTATCTGCCTGCCTACCAACCTACCTTTATACCCACTTACCGACCTATCTGCCCGCCTACCAACCTACCTTCATACCCACTTACCGACCTATCTGCCCGCCTACCAACCTACCTTTATACCCACTTACCGACCTATCTGCCTGCCTACCAACCTACCTTCATACCCACTCGCCGACCTATCTGCCTGCCTACCAACCTAACTTCATACCCACTTACCAAACAAACTACCCGCCTACCAACCTACCTTCATACCCACTTACCGACCTATCTGCCCGCCTACCCATCTACCTTAATACCCACTCACCGACCTATCTGCCCGCCTACCAACCTACCTTCATACCCACTTACCGACCTATCTACCCGCCTACCAACCTACCTTCATACCCACTCACCGAGCTACCTGCCTGCCTACCTGCGCGTCTAAACGACATCGATCCGACGCAGACACCACGACGTGTACGCGGGGTATTAACCTGGGAAGCAGGAATTTGTTCTGTCCTGCCCGTGTGAGTATCCGTGAGTTGTACATATTTGTCTTTGGAGCGGCGGTGTACCGGTCAGCGCTATGCTGCGCTACGAACCCGGCGACCCGGGTTCGATTCCCGCTCACGGCCAACGCAGGTGGCGATTATCTGAACCGGTCCTGGGCCTCCCCTTGGTTGACTCAGCCTCAAATGAGTACCTGGTGCGGTGTGTAAACATCGCCACTAGGGAGACAAAGGCGGCCGGGCGCGGTGTTGGCCACCCACCCCCTCGTGTACCGTTCCGGCCTTCATAGGTGCTCGCTAACAGCACTTGCCCCTACAGTCTGTTAAGGCTATACGGGGGATCTTTGTCTTTGTGTATATGTGTGTATGTAAATGTGTGTGTATATGTGTGTTTATGTGTGTGTGTGTGTAAATGTGTGTATGTATATGTGTATGTATATGTGTATGCATATGTGTGTGTATATGTGTGTGTATGTATATGTGTGTATATGTGTGTATGTATATGTGTGTATGTATGTGTATGTGTGTGAGTGTGTATATGTGTGTGTATGTATGTGTGTGAGTGTGAATACCCCAAAACTATAGGAAAGGAACAGAGAGGCGTGTGTGTCTCACCTTACTGAGTAAGGATGGCTTGTCTGGTGTCAGCTGTGGTGGGTGAGTGGTGGGTGAGTGGTGGGTGAGTGGTGTGCGGTGAGTGGTGGGTGAGTGGTGGGTGAGTGGTGGGTGAGGGGTGGGTGAGGGGTGGGTGAGTGGTGGGTGAGTGGTGTGCGGTGAGTGGTGGGTGAGTGGTGTGCGGTGAGTGGTGGGTGAGTGGTGGGTGAGTGGTGTGCGGTGAGTGGTGGGCGAGTGGTGGGTGAGGAGTGTGAGAGTGTGTGTGAGAGCGTGAGAGTGTCGGTGACAGTGTGTGTGTGAGAGTGTGTGTGTGAGAGTGTGTGTGTGATTGTGAGAGTGTGTGTGTGAGAGTGTGTGTGTGAGAGTGTGTGTGTGAGAGTGTGTGTGTGGGTTAGTGTGTGTGTGAGTGTGAGAGTGTGTGTGTGAGAGTGTGTGTGTGAGAGTGTGTGTGTGAGTGTGGGTTAGTGTGTGTGTGAGTGTGAGAGTGTGTGTGTGAGAGTGTGTGTGTGAGAGTGTGTGTGTGAGTGTGAGAGTGTGTGTGTGAGAGTGTGTGTGTGAGAGTGTGTGTGTGAGAGTGTGTGTGTGTGTGTGAGTGTGGGTGTGGGTTAGTGTGTGTGTGAGTGTGAGAGTGTGTGTGTGAGAGTGTGTGTGTGAGAGTGTGTGTGTGAGTGTGGGTGTGTGTGTGGGTTAGTGTGTGTGTGAGAACGTGAGAGTGTGTGTGAGTGTAAGAGTGTGAGGGCGTGGGTGAGAGTGTGTGTGTGAGTGTGCGTGTGGGTTAGTGTGTGTGTGTGTGAGAACGTGAGAGTGTGTGTGAGTGTAAGAGGGTGGGTGAGTGTGAGAGTGTGGGTGAGTGTGGGTGAGTGTGAGAGTGTGAGAGTGTGGGTGTGTGGGTGTGTGTGTGGGTGAGTGTGAGAGTGTGAGGGCGTGGGTGAGAGTGTGTGGGTGAGAGTGTGAGAGGGTGTGTGTGTGGGTGAAAGCGTGAGTGTGTGGGTGTGAGTGTGAGAGCGTGAGTGAGTGTATTTAGAGAGCGTGAGTGTGTGGGTGAGAGTGTGTGTGTGTGGGTGAGAGTGTGAGTGTGGGTGAGTGTGTGGGTGAAAGTGTGGATGAGTGTGTGGGTGAGAGTGTGAGTGTGTGTGTGGGTGAGTGTGTGGGTGAAAGTGTGGATGAGTGTGTGGGTGAGAGTGTGAGTGTGTGTGTGGGTGAGTGTGTGGGTGAAAGTGTGGATGAGTGTGTTTAGAGAACGTGAGAGTGTGGGTGAGAGTGTGAGAGTGTGGGTGTGTGGGTGAGTGTGTGGGTGAGTGAGTGTGTGTGTGGGTGAGAGCGTGAGTGTGTGGGTGAGAGTGTGAGAGTGTGAGAGTGTGGGTGTGTGGGTGAGTGTGTGGGTGAGTGAGTGTGTGTGTGGGTGAGAGCGTGAGTGTGTGGGTGAGAGTGTGGGTGTGTGGGTGAGTGTGTGGGTGTGTGGGTGAGTGTGTGGGTGAGTGAGTGTATGTGAGAGCGTGAGAGTGTGGGTGACAGTGTCGGTGAGTGTGTTTAGAGAGCGTGAGTGTGTGGGTGAGAGTGTGAGTGTGTGGGTGAGAGTGTGAGAGTGTGTGGGTGAGTGTGTGTGTATGAAAGCGTGAGAGTGTGTGGGTAAGAGTGTGTGTGTGTATGAGAGCGTGAGTGTGTATGTGCGAGTGTGAGAGTGTGCGTGTGTGGGTAAGAGTGTGGGTGAGTGTGTTGGAGAGGGTGTGTGTGTGTGAGCCAACAGGACTCTCTCTCTCTCCCTGGTTCTCAAGGCGACCGTACACACGGGCAGCAGGAGGAGGATTGTTTGTGCACTGTACCCTGTGTGTGTGTGAGATTGTGTCAACGTGTGTGTGTGGGATTGTGTCAACGTGTGTGTGTGGGATTGTGTCAACGTGTGTGTGTGGGATTGTGTCAACGTGTGTGTGTGTGGGATTGTGTCAACGTGTGTGTGTGGGATTGTGTCAACGTGTGTGTGAGATTGTGTCAACGTGTGTGTGTGTGGGATTGTGTCAACGTGTGTGTGTGTGTGATTGTGTCAACGTGTGTGTGTGTGATTGTGTCAACGTGTGTGTGTGAGATTGTGTCAACGTGTGTGTGTGTGGGATTGTGTCAACGTGTGTGTGTGAGATTGTGTCCACGTGTGTGTGTGTGATTGTGTCAACTTGTGTGTGTGAGGTTGTGTCAACGTGTGTGTGTGGGATTGTGTCAACGTGTGTGTGTGGGATTGTGTCAACGTGTGTGTGTGAGTTTGTGTCAACGTGTGTGTGTGTGGGATTGTGTCCACGTGTGTGTGTGATTGTGTCAACGTGTGTGTGTGTGAGTTTGTGTCAACGTGTGTGTGTGGGATTGTGTCAACGTGTGTGTGTGAGATTGTGTCAACGTGTGTGTGTGGGATTGTGTCAACGTGTGTGTGTGGGATTGTGTCAACGTGTGTGTGTGGGATTGTGTCAACGTGTGTGTGTGGGATTGTGTCAACGTGTGTGTGTGAGATTGTGTCAACGTGTGTGTGTGTGGGATTGTGTCCACGTGTGTGTGTGTGATTGTGTCAACGTGTGTGTGTGATTGTGTCAACGTGTGTGTGTGGGATTGTGTCCACGTGTGTGTGTGTGATTGTGTCAACGTGTGTGTGTGATTGTGTCAACGTGTGTGTGTGGGATTGTGTCAACGTGTGTGTGTGAGTTTGTGTCAACGTGTGTGTGTGAGTTTGTGTCAACGTGTGTGTGTGGGATTGTGTCAACGTGTGTGTGGGATTGTGTCAACGTGTGTGTGTGAGGTTGTGTCAACGTGTGTGTGTGGGATTGTGTCAACGTGTGTGTGGGATTGTGTCAACGTGTGTGTGTGAGGTTGTGTCAACGTGTGTGTGTGGGATTGTGTCAACGTGTGTGTGGGATTGTGTCAACGTGTGTGTGTGAGGTTGTGTCAACGTGTGTGTGTGGGATTGTGTCAACGTGTGTGTGTGTGATTGTGTCAACGTGTGTGTGTGGGATTGTGTCAACGTGTGTGTGTGGGATTGTGTCAACGTGTGTGTGTGTGATTGTGTCAACGTGTGTGTGTGTGAGTTTGTGTCAACGTGTGTGTGTGTGATTGTGTCAACTTGTGTGTGTGAGGTTGTGTCAACGTGTGTGTGTGGGATTGTGTCAACGTGTGTGTGTGGGATTGTGTCAACGTGTGTGTGTGTGAGATTGTGTCAACGTGTGTGTGTGATTGTGTCAACGTGTGTGTGTGATTGTGTCAACGTGTGTGTGTGTGAGATTGTGTCAACGTGTGTGTGAGGTTGTGTCAACGTGTGTGTGTGTGATTGTGTCAACGTGTGTGTGTGTGTGATTGTGTCAACGTGTGTGTGTGTGATTGTGTCAACGTGTGTGTGTGATTGTGTCAACGTGTGTGTGAGGTTGTGTCAACGTGTGTGTGTGTGATTGTGTCAACGTGTGTGTGTGTGGGATTGTGTCAACGTGTGTGTGAGGTTGTGTCAACGTGTGTGTGTGTGATTGTGTCAACGTGTGTGTGTGGGATTGTGTCAACGTGTGTGTGAGATTGTGTCAACGTGTGTGTGTGTGATTGTGTCAACGTGTGTGTGTGTGGGATTGTGTCAACGTGTGTGTGAGGTTGTGTCAACGTGTGTGTGTGTGATTGTGTCAACGTGTGTGTGTGAGGTTGTGTCAACGTGTGTGTGTGTGGGATTGTGTCAACGTGTGTGTGTGTGATTGTGTCAACGTGTGTGTGTGTGGGATTGTGTCAACGTGTGTGTGAGGTTGTGTCAACGTGTGTGTGTGGGATTGTGTCAACGTGTGTGTGAGGTTGTGTCAACGTGTGTGTGTGGGATTGTGTCAACGTGTGTGTGGGATTGTGTCAACGTGTGTGTGTGTGTGTGTAAATTAACGTGTATGTATTATATACACATGTCTGAATGATTGTGACTGAGAGTGTGTGTGTGTAAAATAGTAGCTTTTGTGTGTGTGAGAGTACATGTCGTTAATTACCGTGGTGTGAATGGGTGTGCAGAGTGTGTAAATGTTTGCATGTAAAAATCCACGTGTGGATGTGTGTGTGAATAGGTGTAAATGTGAGTGTGTAAATGTTTTTGAGTGTGTAAAGTAACGCGTGTGTGTGTGTGTGCTCGCTAACAGCACTTGCCCCAACAGTCTGTTAAGGCTACACGGGGGATCTTTGTATTTGTCTGTGTGTAAACATGGGGGAGCGGTGGCGCAGCGGTTAGCGCACTGCGCGACGAACCCATCCACCCGAGTTCGATTCTCGCTCACAGCCACCAACACCAGCAACGAACGATTACTGTATCTTGAACCGGTGCTGGGCCTCCCCTAGGTCGACTCGGCCTCGAACGAGTACCCGGTGCGGTGTGTAGAGGGGAGACATAGGCGGCCGGGCGTGGTGCTGGCCACCCACCCCCTCGTGTGCTAACTTGCTAACAGCACTTGCCACAACGGTTTGTTTGCAGGCTCTACGGGGAGATATTTGTGTTAAGATGTTAAAACACCGGACTGAATCCCTTTTTCAACTAATCCTGACTGCATTAACCACATATAATTGTGGTGAACATGCGAACACAAAAACACGCTCTGATTGTCTATGATGGCATTGTCTTTGAAGCTGATTGGTCCACACCAGAGACAGCTTTCCTTAGAGCCTCGTCTCAAGCAGTGTGAGACCAGAGGACGCCGCCAAAAGGCGACAGGCACAAGGGCAATGCCACTATGAGGACATTGAGAGCTCGGGGTTTGAGCATCTACATCATGGGACCTTCCTTGCCAGTTTGATCTGTGTTCTACTAAAACACTAAAGTCTCAAGACTCGCTTTACAGGAGGGTCCTGCCGGGTGTTTTGTCGCAGTCGGGGACGATGTTGCAGGCGATTACTCAAACGCGCATTGAGATATTTGCCCAACAGCAATTTCCGTGCACTGTGTGGCTTTTACAAATGTGCCGGTGGACACGGTAACGTTACCAGCGGTGTCACAAGATCGGCCTCTGTGGAAGGGGAGGATGAGGAGCGGCTCGTTTAAGGAGACCCCCTCCTGGGCCAAGTCGCCCTCCAGCAACGGACGGAGGAGCGACGCTCACAACAACGAGCGGAGCGCCGGGGAGATTAAAACGCAGAGACGCAATTTGCCGGTCGCCTGGGGCAGTCAGCCCCATGGCACAAACCACCTGGGGGCCCGACACGTGACCTCCTGTCAGCAGCGAGCCTTCGACACTTCACGTGTGGGCCCTCAAGGTGCACCCAGCCTGGCACAAAGCGCCGGTGTTGAGCGTCGCCGCCGCTGAGTTGCGAACGACGGCCGCTGCTGTGGAAGTGTAAAGTCCGACCGACTGTGTGACGACGACGATGATGATGAGGATGAAGCGTGGTCACCACGTCTACGCATCTATATCAGGAACGAAACAGGTGCACTTCTCCACAAATCTGGCTGTCGCCTGATGAAGCTGGTTGTAATTACTGGCGAAACGTCGTACTCGGATTGTAAATGTTGTGGCTTGGCTCTCCAACACACCGGTGATGCTGTACTAGTACACTACACTACTATACACTACACTATACACTACACAATACATTACACAATACATTACACTACTATACACTACACAATACACTACACAATACACTACTATACACTACACTATACACTACACTACTATACACTACACTATACACTACACTACTATACACTACACTACTATACACTACACTACTATACACTACACTATACACTACACTACTATACACTACACTATACACTACACTACTATACATTACACTATACACTACACTACTATACACTACACTATTATATACTACACTACTATACACTATACTACTATACACTACACTACTATACACTACACTACTTTACACTACACTATACACTACACAATGCATTACACTATACACTACACTACTATACACTACACTACTATACACTACACTATACACTACACTGTACACTACACAATACACTACACAATACACTACACTATACACTACACTGTACACTACACTATACACTACACTATTATACACTACACTACTATACACTACACTATACACTACACAATACACTACACTATACACTACACTACTATACACTACACTACTATACACTACACTTCTATACACTACACTACTATACACTACACAATACACTACACTATAGACTACACTACACTATACTACACTATACACTACACTACTATACACTACACAATACACTACACTATACACTATACTATACTACACTATACACTACACTACTATACACTACACAATACACTACACTATAGACTACACTACACTATACTACACTATACACTACACAATGCATTACACTATACACTACACTACTATACACTACACTACTATACACTACACTATACACTACACTGTACACTACACAATACACTACACAATACACTACACTATACACTACACTGTACACTACACTATACACTACACTATTATACACTACACTACTATACACTACACTATACACTACACAATACACTACACTATACACTACACTACTATACACTACACTACTATACACTACACTTCTATACACTACACTACTATACACTACACAATACACTACACTATAGACTACACTACACTATACTACACTATACACTACACTACTATACACTACACAATACACTACACTATACACTATACTATACTACACTATACACTACACTACTATACACTACACAATACACTACACTATAGACTACACTACACTATACTACACTATACACTACTATACACTACACAATACACTACACTATACACTACACAACTATACACTACACAACTATACACTACACTACACACTAGTGCTGTACTAGTGACGAATTGGCCACGGTCTGTTTACGCGACAACCCTTACTAGTTGGCTGTGTCGGGTGGTGGCGGGTTTTAACGACACATTTATACATTTTCGCGATCGACCCCCCCCCCCCCCGAAAAAGCCCTCTATTATGAATGATGATGATGATGTGTGTGTGTATGAATGTTTCAACTCCTGTCCGGTATTGTACAAATGCGAGATTGTTGCCGACGTGCGCGAAACGTGAATTAGCGCGTGTGTCAAGCGTATGGCGCGGTACGGTCACGGTAAACCCGCCACGCTCATCCAGCAGTGGAGTGGAGGAAGGGCTGTTACAGGACAACACGTGTGCGTGTCTGTGTGTGTAGAGATGGCGATGAGTGTTAGTGCACCGCGCTACGAAGCCGGTGACCCCGAGATCGACTCCCGTTCACGGCAAATCAACACCGGCGACGATTATCTGAACCGGTCTCCCTTTAGGTCTGCTCAGCCTCAAATGTGTACGTGGTGCGGTGTGTTAATAATTACACTCGGTTCACCCCCCCCCCCACCCCCTCGTGTGCCGTGCCGGCCTTCATTAGATGCTACCTCGCTAACAGCAATTGCCCCAACAGTCTGTTCGTTGTCTCTGTGTGTGTGTAAGGTCCCAGTGTCGTCTAGCAGTCCGTCCAACTTGCTCAGCTTCAAATGACACTTCCAAACAACAACAACAACAACTGAAGACAATTAACCACTTATCAAGATCATACACAACTAACTGCCGGCTCCGATGAAGGACCCGTAACACGAAACGTTAGCTTCGTACGAATCACTCGATCGTGTCCGATCTGCTCAAAAGTGATGCCCGTGGAACGTGACATCGTCCCACGGAGTGCCACTGGCTCCAGCCCTTTCGCGTGTCTTAACAATCACTAAGAAGCCCTCGAACTTGTAACAGGAGGGGGGGGCTCTGTGGTGTAGGTGGGGGGGCACGACACGTCGCTAAAGCTGGGTAAGGGTGATCGGAGGCACCTAAACTATGAACTATTTTTATTTTATTTTACCAGGTAAGGGCCCTCTGAACTATATATACAGTAGCTGTGTTTTTTTCAGATGCGACCTGGCTGCCATAAATGATCGGCTCAACGAGGTGGGCTTCTCATCACGTGGCAGTGCACTGCAAGCCAAACACTCTTAACGCGACGGTGATTATGAACGTGGAGTGGAAAACCGGGGAGAGACACCGCAAACTCCAAATATACAGCAGCAGGCGTCAGGGTCGGGGTCGAACACACGACCTCCTGTACACCAGGCGAGGTAGTTAACATCTCCTAGCCACCGTGATGATGATGAGAGAGAGACACGCAAACTCCAAATATACAACAGCAGGCGTCAGGGTCGGGGTCTAACCCACGACCTCCTCTATACCAAGCGAGGTAGTTAACATCTCCTAGCCACCGTGATGATGATGAGAGAGAGACACGCAAACTTCAAATACGCAGCAGCAGGCGTCAGGGTCGGGATCGAACCCACGATCTCCTGTAGACCGGGCGAGGGAGTTAACATCTCCTAGCCACCGTGGTGATGATGATGATGAGAGAGAGAGACACGCAAACTCCAAATATACAGCAGCAGGCGTCAGGGTCGGGGTCGAACCCACGACCTCCTGTACACCAGGCGAGGTAGTTAACATCTCATAGACACCCCACGTCGGGCCAAATGAGGCAGGGGAAACCAGCCCTAGATGGAGCAACGATGATGAAATCAGAGAATGCGCGCAGAGTGCCAGGTTAATTAAAAGCGTCGAAGAGAGAGGGAGAGAGAGATGGTGACGGCTTGGAAAAACGAGGCTGTCATCCAGCAGTGGATCAATCACGGCCGATGACGATGCTTCAGATGGCTAGACGGATGGTCGCATTGCAAGACCGCGTGAGAGACACGTGCACCCCCCTCCCCCCCGTCAAATCCAGCAGTGGAGAGACATCATCGCGATGACGACGAGGATGATGATGATGATCATGACATTACCTTGAATTCATGGACAGTCCGTCTGCAGTTCCTGTCCTGGTCATGCCCTGTCACTCCAGCGCGACTTCTCCCCCTCCAACAACAACACAAATGCAACATTCAATGCGCCAGTGATCTAACACAAGAAAGATTCTTCTTTTTTAAACCACCGACCCCTCCCACTCCCTTCCCTCCTCGTGTGATGACCCGCGCAAGTCGCTCGCCCCTCGTCCGGTGGCTCCCAAGGGAGCCGGGAGAGCGCGCGAGGGGTGAGAGACCCTGTGGGTTGAAAGTTCTTTTCGCGAGTAAAGAGCCGGCGGAGGCAGGCAGGAGGTGGGGGGGTGGGAGTGGGGTCCGAGTGGGGTTGGTGGCAACCGCCCACAACATCGGATGGGAAGGGCGAGAGGAGGAGGATGATGGGTTTGCTCCTCCCACCAACGTTGGTGGCGGTCGCCAGCGATGCCGACCGAAGCCACAAGTTCAACCAAACCGGTACGGCCCCCGCTGGATGACAATTGTTGCCAGCACCGCTTTGCCCATCATCCGCTGCTCGATAGCGAGCGAGGTACTGAGGGCGATATTGATCCTTCCGTAAGGTATCTCGCCTCTCCACGTGGTGGATTATGTTGATGGGGTTTTGTTGGTTGGGCCGGTGGGTTGTGTTACAAATAATAATTTCGCCGGCTCTATCAACACTTTCCCAAGCTCCGCGGTCCTCTGTGTATCATTAAGACGTTTTCGGTTTGTACTGGCGCCGCGGTGGCGATGAGATGTTAACGCCATCGCCTGGTACACAGGAGGTCGTGGGTTCGATCCCGACCTTGACGCCTGCTGCTGTATATTTGGAGTTTGCGTGTCTCTCTCTCATCATCACCACTGTGGCTAGGAGATGTTCACTACCTCGCCTGGTGTACAGGAGGTCGTGAGTTCGATCCAGACCTTGACGCCTGCTGCTGTATATTTGGAGTTTGCGTGTCTCTCTCTCATCATCACCACTGTGGCTAGGAGATGTTCACTACCTCGCCTGGTGTACAGGAGGTCGTGAGTTCGATCCAGACCTTGACGCCTGCTGCTGTATATTTGGAGTCTGCATGTTCTCCCCGGGGTCGCGTGGATTTTTCTCCGGGTCCTCCGGGTTTCCCCTCCGCATTTAGAATCAACATCGCGCGTTTAGAGTTTTTAGCTGTTTTACATTCCCACGTGATGATGATAAGCCACTTCGTTGAGCTTTCATTTGTGGCCAAGTCGCTTCTGAGAAAAAAGCTGCAGTAGCCCAGTGGGCCTTAACTGGTTAAATACAAACAAGTTCAGAGTTTAGTTTGTACTATAATTGAATACAATCTCGATCACTGCTGGTCACGTGGCACTCCTGGCACCTCCGATTAGCACGTTTGACTACGTACGGTGCGAAAGAAGTCCTACACATAGTGCAGACGTGTGAGCACGACAGCGTGGTGAAGGTTCCATCGTCAGCAGCATCAAAATCCACGTCGCCTCGTCCAAGCGAGGCGAAAATGGATTTTAGTTTCGTGTTGAACTAGCTGTACTACCCGGCTTCGCCCGGGACTTGGATTCACCACACCCGGCCGCCTTTGTCTCCCCAGTGGCGATGTTCACACACCAGTTACTCGTTTGAGGCTGAGTCGACCTAGGGGAGGGCCCAGGAGCGGTTCAAATAATCGTCACCGGTGGTGGCCGTGAGCGGGAATCGAACTCGGGTCGCCGGGTTCGTAGCGCAGCGTAGCGCTAACCACTACACTACAATGCGTGACGCTTCCACGTGCGCGGGTCACGTGACAGATGTGACGTCACAGCTCACTTGCCGTGCAAAAAATAAATGCATTATTGAGCTCCCCCCCAAAAAATATATAATAAAGTGTATTTTTATAATTTGTGCATGGTGTACAGTCTGGAAAGTACCCACATGGCAAATTTCAAGTTTGTTGCATGTCGGGAAGTACGCTAAACATTTCGAACAGACACATAATCACATCTTTGCCTTTTATATATATGGAGATGTGTCGTAGACGTGACTCTGAGCCAACTCTCATACCTCTGATGCCCCCTCCTGCCGTGTCATGGCTTCCCCCACGCCGTTTCCGGTCGTGAGTGGATTATTCTTTTTTTTTAACCATACTTCACCACGCTGATCAGCGCAGGGTTGGTGAAAAGTCGCGGTTGTGTTTGAGGAACCGCGGTTCCGATCTGCCCATGGCTCGCCAGTGATGTTGGTGTGCTTGCATGTCTCTCGATACAGGCTTAGAGTCGGCTCTATTTAATTCGCTATGACCGTCTTGTTTTGGGATGTACGTTGTGTTCTCTGTTTGTGTCATATTTTTTTACACCTTACTACGCCTCTTCTTGGTTCTTTCGGTAAAGTCACGTAGAAGGGAAATAATAAAATTATAAAAATAAAACATAATAAAATAATTATTTTATACGTTTTATTTTTATTATTTTATTTAGGGAAATAATAAAATAATAAAAATAAACACAGTAAAATAAATATTTTAAATGTTTTATTTTTATTACTTTATTTTATTATTTCCCTTCTACGTGACTTTACCGAAAGAACCAAGAAGATGAATCCCTGCAGTCACGAAAGCTTTAAATCTTACTACGCCTTTTAAGAACACGGACAGACCTTACATCAAAGACATAGACCCCCACCCCCCGCTCCCTTAACAGACTGTGTGAGGCAAGTGCTGTTGGCGAGTAGCACCTGTGAAGGCCGGCACGGCACACGAGGGGGTGGGTGGCCAGCACCACGCCCGGCCGCCTTTGTCTCCCCAGTGGCGATGTTTACACACCGCAACTCGGATACCCCTTCGAAGTGTTTGGACCTGACCTTGCCATAGGCGCCCTCTGCCGTTAGTTCGGCAAAACGATGTTGCATGTTGAGTCCCGTCGATGAAAATGTCCTCCAAGTGTTTTTTTTAATCCTTTATATTAAGTTCGCGTGCTTGCTTGCGTGCTTGCTTACTTGCTTAGGACCGTGCAAATCTTTCGGTCGTTTTTTTAACCCACTTCCCGTGATCCAATCGAGCTGACATTTTCCACACAGACTCGTTGTGCCAGCCAATTATTGTTCGTGAAAAAAAATTCCCAAAATGTTACACTTTTTAGGGCAAAAAAATGTATTTTACATATATTCAAATAGAACGCATTCATGGCTTTGGCTGAACGTCAGAGTGTAAGAGCCCAGAGCGTAACCCCTCCACAGCGCCCTCGCTTCCCATGCCAAAGGTCGCGGGATCGATCCCTGCGTCCTCCACAGGCGAATATATTTTTAAATCATTTATATTAAGTTCGCTTGCTTGCTTGCGTGCTTGCTTGCGTGCTTGCTTGCTTGCGTGCTTGCTTGCTTGCGTGCTTGCTTGCTTGCTTGCGTGCTTGCTTGCGTGCTTGCTTGCTTGCGTGCTTGCTTGCTTGCTTGCGTGCTTGCTTGCTTGCGTGCTTGCTTGCGTGCTTGCTTGCTTGCGTGCTTGCTTGCGTGCTTGCTTGCTTGCGTGCTTGCTTGCTTACGACCGTGCAAATCTTTCGGTCGTTTTTTAACCCACTTCCCGTGATCCAATCGAGCTGACATTTTCCACACCCATCTTATCTGACAGGCACTATTTTACTTTACTTTACCACACCCATCTTATCTGACAGGCACTATTTTACTTTACTTTACCGAGTGTTAACATCCCCAGTGTTTAACAGTAATCTCTTCATTGTTCAGCCAGCATTGGTATAAACATGGGCATTTTCGTTCTTTTCTATCACGTGTATCAGGCCTCCCCCTCCCCCCTCTCTGTCCAATGCGTTGGCGTGTGCAGCAGTTTGTCGCTTGCGCACAATCGCTTCCACGCCGTCACCCACCCTTTTGGCCCCGCCCCCCTCCCTCCCGATACGTTCCATTCATTGGCTACCACATTCTGATGAGCTCCCCCCCCCCTCTCCTCCCCCCTCAACTCGCTTTTAAGGGATTACATCTTGAATCATTGCCTCAGTTGATGCAGCTAATCTGGCTGTGACGGTCCCACCTGATGACGGAGACTTGTGTTGCCTCCGAAACGTCGTGATCTTTATTTTATTTTATTTTTATTAATTTTGATGTTTTACCTACGTGACTTTACCGAAACAACCTAAGAATATTTTCCACACAGACTCGTTGTGCGAGACAATTAATATTCGTGAAAAAAAATTCCCAAAATTTTACACTGTTTAGGGAAAGCAAATTAAATATTTAATTACCAATTGCTTAATACTGGCAGACAATCATCTGACCCATAGGTGGCAGCCATCTCAAGCCAGAGGACGAGAAGACTCTAGCCGCCACGTCGTTGTAATTGTACCCTAAGGGGCCGTCCATAAATGACGTCACGCGATGTTGGACTATTTTTGACCCCCCCCCCCATCGTCACACGGCGTCACAAAATGTCAGACCCCCCCCCCTCAAATATGACGTCACAAAGCTTTGCCCCCCCCAACCCCAAATATGAAACATGCTTCAAATCGCTTTAAACTATTGTCATTGTAGTGCGTATTTAATGTGCCGCTGCACTCTGATGTTGTAGGAGAAAACATTTATTAAAAAGTCTATTTAATTTAGTAGAACGTGTTGTCTATATTTATTTAAAGTTGCGCATTTTGATGTGACGTCACATTTCTCACCCCCCCCCCCCCCCTCGTCACACATCGTCACAAATATCTGACCCCCCCCCAGGTGCATGACGTCATTTATGGACGGCCCCTAAGCCTACTAACCCTTTAGTTTGGCTCAAATCTGAGCCCCACTGTTGTAGCGATTTAAAATTTTAACAAAAATTATCCTACATATAAAGATGTCCTGGCCTGGAATCCAACGCTGTGGAGGCAAGTAGCGAGTGTCGTTGGATGGCAGCACAAATGCCGTGGGGGTGTCCAGGAGGAGGAGCTGTGACCTTAGAGAAGGCGTCACGGCAAAGTGCGGACCAACGTCAACTGTCCCAGTCTGTGTGGGGATAGCGTGTTGCCCCCTCGCTTCCGCAGTGCCTCTTCTCCGGGCGCTCCGGCTTCCTTCCCCACGTGTGTAAACACTCATCGTTAATTGTCTGAAAACATCTGTATATGTAGAGGACTGCAAAGCTCGAGGAAATCGTTGGTACTGTATCACCGGCTCCTCACCTGCCTGGTTGTTGCCTTAGCTCCGGTTGGTGTTGTTCATCAAATTGTCCCTGCCATACACTTCTCTGAAAACATTTTCTGACGTTGCTGTGAATTAATGTGAACACGTTCTCGCCTTACTTTCGTGTAATATCAGCAATTCTACACACACACACAATGCTGGATGGAGATGGCCTCCTCCTCCCCGTGCTGTCGCACACACATCCGTCCCTCGCGGTCCTCCGACGCCGCCAAAGATTCACCCCGTGTCCTCCGCGCGAACCCCATCTTAGTCGCTCCATCTCCGCAGTGGAAATCCCCCCCACCCCCCCATCCTTCCTTTGACTGCCACTCCGTCTCGATTTAAAGTTTTCGTGACTGCAGGGATTCATCTTCTTGGTTCTTTCGGTAAAGTCACGTAGAATGGAAATAACAAAATAATAAAAATAAAACATACAATTATTCTCACGACGTTTCGGCCACAACGCACGCAGCCGTCCTCAGGTGAAGAACAGGTCTGTCGATAAGACAGAGTCTGAATTCAGAATTATTTTATTATATTTTATTTTTATTATTTTATTATTTCCATTCTACGTGACTTTACCGAAAGAACCAAGAAGATGCCACTCCGTCGTTAGTCTCGACCCCCCCCCACTCCGCCCCCGACCCATCGTCGCTTCTACGTCTTGTGTCGGTATTGCATCCAAGCTCGCCTCTCTCTCGCTCTCTCTAACTCAAGTCTTCATGGTGTAGTGGCTGGCTCAGAGACACTCAGAGTAGGAGGCACGCTGTTTATTAAACGGCCTTAACAGTTCACACTTGTTAACTACGGCTTCCGCGGCCGTCTGGAACGCTCTTCCCCTCCGAAATCATCATCCCGATTGAAAACCATTTTAACTGCTTTTTGTGTTGAGTTTGTTGGCCTTCCCCCGCAGCTCCGACTCGCACGGTTGGCTACGTACGGTGCGAAAGAATTCAACATACATACAAAATATCCCTCGTATAGCGTTCACAGACTGTAGGATCAAGTGCTGTTAGCGAGCACCTATGAAGGCCGGCACGGCACACGAGAGGGTGGGTGGCCAGCACCACGCCCGGCCGCCTTTGTCTCCCTAGCGACGATGTTTGCAACACACCGCACTAGGTACTCATTTGAGGCTGAGTCGACCTAGGGGAGGCCCAGAAGCGGCTTAGATAATCGTCACCGGTGTTTGTCCGTAAGCAGGAATCGAACTCTGGGTTTGTAGCGCAGCGTAGCGCTAACCGCTGCACCACCGCTTTCACCAAACACAGACATAACACGCAAATCTGCAGACAAGTCAGCAGATGGCACCACAGCCGTGGCAAAACAAAACGTGGGCAACAACAATCTGAGCTTTTTCCTTAATGCTCTGGCGCAGTCTAAGCACGGTGAGATTGTGCGATCCAGATGTTCGCCGGTTCGATCACTTTTTCCGGGCGCGGCAGTTGTGAAATAACGGGTTTGTGTAAATACATTTAAGTTAACAAACATACCCTCACGCTTAACACGTAGGTTTTCGCGACCAATATCATCCGTAATAGAACGAAACCGGTGGACTTCTCCACAAATCTGACTGTCGCCTGATGAAGCTGGTTGTAATTACTGGCGAAACATCGTTGTCGGATTGTAAATGTTGTGGCTTGGCTCTCCAACACACCGGTGATGCTGTACTAGTACACTACACTACTATGCACTACACTATACACTACACAATACAATACACTATACACGACACTACTATACACTACACTATACACTACACAATACACTACACTATACACTACACAATACACTACACTATACACTACACTACTATACACTACACTATACACTACACACTACTATACTATACACTAAACAATACACTACACAATACACTACACAATACACTACACTACACAATACACTACACTATGCACTACACTACTATACACTACACTATTATACACTACACTATACACTACACAAAACACTAAACTATACACTACACTACTATACACTACACTATACACTACACACTAGTGCTGTACTAGTGACGAATTGGCCACGTTCTGTTTACGTGACAACCCTTACTAGTTGGCTGTGTCGGGTGGTGGCGAGTTTTAACGACACAACATTCATATATTTACGCGATCTAACTTTGCACTGCTGGTATCGTGTTTTTGTTCTGTTCCTTGTTGTAACGTTCTGACCCCGCGACTGGACGTCTGTGAAAACTGAGCTTGATAGCTCATCGGATTCCTCGAGTATCAATAAATATTCTGATTCTGATACTTCCACGCTGGTTTCAGACATCTTGGAAGAGGTGGAGAGAGAACCCACCACTTTACCCCATCACACGCGACCTTGATCGATCGAAGCCACAACAGTACAGGGTGTGTGTGTGTGTGCCATGTTCTACTGCGGTAGTATATGCCATGTCGGCCTTCATAGGTGCTCGCTAACAGCAATTGCCCCAACAGTCTATTAAGGCCTAGTTTGTACTGCGGCAGTGTAGTGGTTGGCACTCTGCGCTACGAACCTGACGACACGGGTTCGATTTCCGGTCACGACAACCACCAGTGACGCTTATCCGAACAGGTCCTGGGCCTCCCTTAGGTCGACTCAGCCTCAAAGTAGCACTGTGCCTGATGTGGTGTGTAAAGCTCGTCACGAGAGAGGCAAAGACGCCCGGGCGTGGTGCTGGCCACCCACCCCCTAGCGTGCCGTGCCGGCCTTCATAGGTTGCTGCTCGCTAACAGCACTTGGCCCCAACAGTCTGTTAAGGCTACACGGGGGATCCTGCTGAGATGGACAGAGGGATTATTTCAACAGCCACGCCTGGAGATCGAATCGAAACAGCCAAAACTCTGCATTGCAAGTGCAGCACGCTCGCCGTTCCATCCCCGGTGCCAGAAGCAGAACAGGGCTTCCGAAAGGGTTGGGTCTCTCTACAGAGAAGCTCATCCCCCCTGACTTTATTGCTATCGATTGGCTTGCAATCGGTCCCATTTGTGGCACGAAAAAAAATATATAAAATAACCCCTTCAATTCCTTTCTGCTCCCAACATCCAATCGACCGCCCCGGCAAAAAGGGCCTTTTGAGAACCCAGCGACCCGTTGCTTTTCAAATTAAATGTCACGCGACACGCATCTTTCATTCCCCTTGGATTGTATTTGTTTGACACATGGAGCAAGCTTTCCATTAGCCGACAATAATGGGGGGGGGGAGGTGGAAAGAAGGTGGGGGGCAAACAACACAGAACACATGTACAGTAGTCCCGAAATATAATTCAGTTTTTATTTTCGACCAGGTGTCTCAGCGGTCGAGCGAGCGATTCGCAAGCGAAAAGGCTGCGAGTTCAAATCCTGGTTTCGGGGTGTCATTTGGCCGATCGTGCCTCTGGGGGTTGTTGATAATAAACTGGAGGAGGTGGGGGGGCTTTGCGGGGAAGTCAACACAATTCCCACGTCCCTGCCGTGGGAATGTGTAATTTCCACCACTGGTTCGGGGGGGATGCAAAAAGCAAATGAGCAAGGCCTCAATGCTCATTTGAATCACTTGGATCTTTTGAAATAGAATTTATAAGGGGAATGCTGCCACAGTCGTGTGTAATGGTTCGCACATTGAACTTGGCAGTTGAAACAAGTGACAGGCTTGTTGTCCTTTCCGCGCGCACCTCCGATTGGCACGGTTGGCTATGTACGGCGCGAAAGAAGTTCAACATATCTACATACATCTGTACATCTATCCACCCAGCAGCGGTGGATAACGCCACATTCGATTAAGGCAATGCACGGGTGAGAGATTGTGAGCTCATGTGACCGGCCTTTAGAGTGAAATCTCGTGTTCATCTGCTGCAGCGTGGAGCGAGATTAGCCAAGGGGTCAAAGCCACGGATTGTGGTTTCGTACGGGTCACGCATTCCAAGCAGTAAATGTTTTCTTTTATCGGAGGGCAACCCTATCCGAGTCTGAAGATTCATTACAAAGGCGGGATCCAATCGGCAGAATGGCACGCGTGCAGCAAGCCAGAGGAGTCGAGGCTTTGTTAGGGGTGGGAGAAGTTATCATTAGATCACACACACACACGCGCGCGCGCTGGGGCAGATGTGAGCGGGACATGAGAGACGCCACACTTCCTCATGGACGCGACGAGTAGGCTGCTAGCGGAAAGTTTTACATTGAAAACCCGGTCACGCCTAAAGTCTGACGTGATCCCGACAATAATCACGGCAGTGTTCAGGTAGTTGCAATCTATCGACAGGTGAACTCTTACAACCACCTCTGCGACACGTACCATTAAATCCCGCATGAACCATCGACGCAAAATTCAAACGATGTTTTTAATTTGACCAGGTAAGGCCCACTGAACTTTTGTAGCTCTTTTTCAGAAGTGACCTGGCCACAAAGTATAACTCAACGAAGCGGCTTATCTGGTGCACATTTTTTTTTACAGCCAAATACTCTCAACGCATGTTGATTCTGAAATGTGGAGGGGGAAACCGGAGGACCCTGGATTTAAAAAAAATCCACGCGACCACGGGGAAAATATGCAAACTCCATATTTATTCATACTCTTTGTGTCTTCATTGTCGGGGATCGAACCCACGAGCTCCTCTCATCGAGACTGAAGTGCAGTGAGAAGTGGCCACGACTTGCATTGCACATTACAGCCTGCACAACCTCAGCATCGCAGCCACAGACATCAGATTGAGCGTCGCACGGATTTAGCTGGGAACTCAGCACCGAGTCCGTCAGGTTGGCAGTCACCACGAGGATGGGGGTTGAAAGGCCTGGGCCGGGATCCTCCGTGCTCTCGCCTGCTCCATTCGGCCCCCACAATCCACTGCTCTAGGCGTTGTCTTTGCTCTCCTGGAGCGAGCGAGGTCGGCTGTTCAGTTCACTGCTGCTGATGGTGTCGTTGGATGAGCTGGGAGAAGTTGTTGCTTGCTGGCTCTCTAGCTGTGAACCAGAGGTCGCAAACGGGTTTTGATTCCTTACCCGTACCCGGCCGCACCAGGGTCGCAAACGGGTACCCGTACCCGGCCTGGTACGGTTAGCCGGGTATCGGGTAGGGTACGGGTATCGGGTACCCGGTTGCGACCTCTGCTGTGAACCACCTTCAGAAATGTATTTCACCAATTCGGTGCCACGGCCCTTCCTCCCCCAGCCCGTTGTTCGCACAGGTGTAGATCATTCTGGCCAGATCTGGTTGAAACCAGCCTGCTTGCCTCAGTCAGGCATCAAGAGTTGGTCCGGCAAAATGTACCTGTCAGAAATCTGCCTCCGTAGTTTGGTCACAACTGTTTAAGGGTACATTTTACCCGTGACATTTCAAAATAAAACCATGAAAATATGGCCAACTCTTTCGGGCCAATAACGACATCGGTTCACACGTCGACGTTGTTTTTCTTCTTCGCGTGAATAAAAACAACGTCTGTGGTATTTTTCACTTTTTTTATTCTACGTACAGCGTACTGAGCCTCACCCCCACGGGGCAGATCCGGAGGGCTCGTGCTCTGTTTAGGCCTCATGCCCCAGGTTCCGAGATCAAGCGTCCCGCTTCCAGGGCCCTCAGCACGTGTGCTATGAAGAAGGGCCGTCGTCCGAAACGTTGGCCGCTATATATTTGTTTTCCTCTCAAGACAACGGTGTTATTGACGAACGACTTTAACGTACGGTAGTTTTATTGGAGCACGTGTGCCAATGCCCGATGGAGTGTCATCGGATAATTTGTTTAATATCGAGACAAAGATTGTCTTTTATACGGGGAAGCCACCTGCTTGTTAAAAAAAACGGCACCTGGCGACTCTGTATGCAGGTGAGTCGCCTACTAAATTGATTACTTAACGCAACTGTGTTCGGTAATAGCCTTCTCCATCCCACTTACATACAAAGACAAAGATGCCCGTATAGCCTAGACATACTACTGTATTTGGGCTGGCTTGGCCACGCGTGGGCATGTGTGGGCGAGCACCGCCTTAAGTGGCGATGTTTACACACCACACCAGGTACTCATTTTGAGGCCGAGACGACCTAGGGGAGGTCCAGGACTGGTTCAGATAATCGTCACCGGTGTTGATGGCAGCGAGCGGGAATCGAACTCGGGTGGCCGGATTCGTAGGGCAGTGCGCTAACCGCTACACCACCGCTCCCCACAAAGACAAGCCCCCCATATAGCCTTAACAGACTGTTGGGGCAAGTGCTGTTAGCGAGCGCCTATGAAGGCCGGCACGGCACACGAGGAGGTGGGTTGCCAATACCACGCCCGGCCGCCTTTGTCTTCCCAGTGGCGATGTTTACACACCGCGCCAAGTACTTATTCGAGGCTGAGTCGAACTAGGGGAGGCCCAGGACCGGTTCAGATAATCGTCACACACACTCTCACACACACACTCACACACACTCACACGCACACTCACACACTCTCACTCACACACACACTCACTCACACACTCACACACACTCACAACTCACACACACTCACACACACAATCTCACACACACTCACTCACACACACTCACACACTCTCACACACTCACTCACACACTCACACACTCTCACACACTCACACATTCACTCACACACTCACAGACTCACTCACACACACACACTCACACACACCCTCACACTCACACACACTCACAACTCACACACACTCACACACACACTCACTCACACACACTCATACACACACACTCACTCACACACTCTCACTCACACACACACTCACTCACACACTCACTCACTCACACATTCACACACACTCACACACTCACAACTCACACACACTCACACACTCACAACTCACACACACAATCTCACACACACACTCACTCACACACACTCACACACTCTCACACACTCACACACACTCACACACTCACTCACACACACTCACACACACTCTCACACACTCACTCGCACACTCACACACTCACTCGCACACTCACACACACACCCTCACACACACTCACAACTCACACACACAACTCACACTCACTCACACACACACTCACTCACACACTCACACACACACTCACAAACACACTCACACACACTCACACACACACTCACACACACACCCTCACACACACTCACTCACACACTCACACACACACTCACACACTCTCACACACACACTCACTCTCACACACACACTCACACACTCTCACACACAATCACACACTCACACACCCACAACTCACACACACTCACACACTCACGATCTCCCTCCACGCATCCCGCGTCTCCACCCCCACCACACAGCCTGCCACCCCAAACACACACTCACTCACACACACCCTCACACACACTCACACAAACTCACTCACACACACCCACAACTCACACACACTCACACACTCACGATCTCCCCCCACGCAGCCCGCGTCTCCACCCCCACCACCACGCCCGCCACCCCAAACACACACTCACTCACACACACACTCACTCACACACACACACCCACAACTCACACACACTCACACACTCACGATCTCCCCCCACGCAGCCCGCGTCTCCACCACCACCACCACGCCCGCCACCCCAAACACACACTCACACACTCACACACACACTCACTCACGCACACACTCACACACACACACCCACAACTCACACACACTCACACACTCACGATCTCCCTCCACGCAGCCCGCGTCTCCACCCCCACCACCACGCCCGCCACCCCAAACACAGCTGCTTTGTTTTCACATCTGCGCCACACAGGTGCCGCAGGTGGCACGGCTCCGGGTCCCGCAGGTGATGGGGCCTCCCACGGAACAACACGTGGCGTGCACACACACACACAAAGACAAAGACCCCCCGTATAGCCTTTAACAACACCGTTGGGCGGTCGGGGGTGGGGGGCAAATGCTGCGCGCGAGTGGCACCTAACGAGGAACGGCACGGCACATGGCCAACACCACGGCATCTTTGTCACAGCCCATCACGGTTCACCCCGTGTTCACGTACAGGGACATTGCGTTTTCAGGTCCATACGGCGTGCAGCTGTTTCGATACGGACAACACGAATCAATGATTTTTGTTTGTGTGTGTTTCTCCCTTGCGATGCGATGGGACTTTGTGGGATGAACGTTGAGATGTTTAAGGGGCAGACGGTGACCGATGAGGTCTGAATCGGTCTGTAATAAGGTGGGCACCGATAAGGGGGTGACAGGTATTACCACGCCCGACCACCTTTGTCTCCCCAAAGGCCGATGTGCACACATCCAACACATCACGCGGTGGTGCGTGATGTTAACTACCTCGCCTGATATACAGGAGGTCGTGGGTTGGATACCGATACTGACGCCTGCTGCTGTATATTTGAAGTTTGCGTGTCTCTCTCTCTCATCATCATCATCACGGTGGCTAGGAGATGTTAACTACCTCGCCCGGTATACAGGAGGTCGTGAGTTCGAAACCGATACTGACGCCTGCTGCTGTATATTTGAAGTTTGCGTGTCTCTCTCTCATCATCATCACGGTGGCTAGGAGATGTTAACTACCTTTCCTGGTATACAGGAGGTCGTGAGTTCGATCCCGACCCTGACGCCTGCTGCTGTATATTTGGAGTTTGTATGTCTCTCTCCCCGTGGTCGTGTGAATTTTTTCTCTCAAAGGTCCTCCAGTTTTTCACCTCCACGTTTAGAAACGTGCGTTTAGACTATTTAGAGTATTTTGGTGTTATAAATATTCAAGTGATGGGTCACTCTGTTGAGCTACAATCATTTGTGGCGGCCAGGTGGCTTCTGAACAATAAGTCAATAGCTCAGAGGGGCCTTTGCCTGGTCGGATTTGGGATGGTTTAGTTTTATTTTGTGTGTTTGGGTGATTTGTTAACCTTTCTTGTACTTTCGCGTTTTTGTATTCTTCGTTGTTGTTGTGACAACAAAAAATATATTTGTTAAAAAAGAGCTTCATAGCTCATCGGATTCTTCCAAAGTATAAATGTTCGGATTCTGAAGCATTGACGACTTGAGGGCTGAGTCGATGTAGATGCCCCAGGAGTGGTTTATGTTGTCAGTCGCCACTCATGTTAGCCGTGATATCGTCAATGATGGTGGCTTGAAGCCTCACGAGGTTACATATAACATATAAACATCTTCTTGGTTCTTTCGGTAAAGTCACGTAGAATGGAAATAATAAAATAATAAAAATAAAACATAATAAAATAATTCTCACGACGTTTCGGCCACAACGCAGCAGTGTGGTGTGCAGTAGGGTGGGTAGAATATTACATAGTGTAATATTACATAAATATGCTAAAATTCCTCTTGATATGCAAATTCTTTTGTCAAGGCGCTCTTCCTGCGTTGTGGCCGAAACGTCGTGAGAAATATTTTATTATGTTTTATTATTTTATTATTTCCATTCTACGTGACTTTACCCAAAGAAACAAGAATATGAATCCCTGCAGTCACGAAAGCTTTAAATCGAAACATATAAACACCATAAAACTTGAACAAATAGACCCGATACACACGGATTAAAGAGATAACGTCCATTCCACACCGTTGCAATAAAGTCGACGCCTGGACCATACTCCTTTTTAGAACGTTTTATTTCATTAACAGTTAGAACCCCCTGTACAATTAATCGATCAATACCTGAACAATCTTCGCGAGGATATGTGTTGCGTTCATTTATAATGCAGAGAGCGGCCGTTATAATTACAAACCATTGGGACGTCACTCTATGTGTTTTTTTCCTTCGGTAAAGTCACGTACATGACTTTACCGAAGAAAAAAACCATAGAGTATGAAATCCTTGCAGTCACGAAAGCTTCAAATCTGGAATCATTGGGATGTTATGCAATTCCGCCCCCCCCCACTCCAAGTGACGTAATGGTACACCCCGAAACGTGCATCAACCTGGACGGGGGAGGTGAGAAGGGGGAGGGGCTTGGACCAAACCATCTCTCACTATAGAGCCGCCAGGGAGGGGGGGTTAGACAATTAGATGAACTCAGTGCCGAACACAAATGATTGAAGAACTAATTGATTTTTTTAATGAAAACAACCCGCCAATGAGGGCGTTAGTGTGAAAACTTGGCGGCGCACTCCTCACGGCGTGTTTATGGTTGGCGGGAAAGGCCGTTTCCGTCGAAGGTTTGACGGCAAAACGGGAAAAGTTTTTAAAACAAAAATGCGTGATCCGGTCGTTTTATTCCGCAAAATTTCGACGCAAAAAAAACAAACAAACTCCCTCCCGCCGACGTTTTCCCTCAAAACGCGGAGGACAATTCAAACGCAGTTGCAAAAGCACGTCAACAAATAACAAACGTGAAGCAAAATACCTCGGATGTGTATAATGAACGCTCCGAAAAACGCAAACTCTGTATTGCACTCTCTCTCAATGTATGTATACATATGCTCAGTCGTGCGGTCTTTTATCTCATAGTATATACAATCACAACATGAATTGAAATAATCAATATTTTATTAACAGTAAAAACATTATTATTGGTCCAATTTTGGGCGGGGGGTGGGGTTTTTGCGGTGAGTGGGGGGGGGGGAGCGGTGGCGCCGCGGTTAGCGCACTGCGAAAAACTAAGTTCGATTCTCAGCCTCGGGGTTTTCCCTGCACCACTTCGCCAAAGCGCACCGTGACTGGCGTGGTGAAGTATGGTCGGTGAACCCCCCACGACGGACCTACACGGGTGTCAACCAGTAGTGGATCGACAAACGCCTGTCAAAGCTATCACGATTATTAGAACCCTCTTGGACCGAGGCTGGTTTCACTTCACGAACGATTCTGTAAATGAATCATTCCGTGAAAAGTGGCATTTGATAACCTCATTTGTGTTTATTATACCAGCTTATATTCTTAGGTTTTTTCGGTAAAGTCACGTAGGTAAAAAAATAAAAATTAATAAAAGTAAAATAAGAAATAAAATAAAAATCACGACGTATCACTTGATACAGCTTATCGTGCTGTGACGGTTCCACCTGAAGACGGAAGCTTGTGTTGCCTCCGAAACGTCGTGATTTTTATTTCATTTTTATTTTACTTTTATTTTTAAATAATTACCTACGTGACTTTACCGAAAAAACCTAAGAATATGAATCCTTGCAGTCAAGAAAGCTTCAAATCTAGAATTAATACCAGCTTATTTTCTTGTGGGGGGGGAGGGGGTCCCAACGCCGATAACGCATTACGTCTTAAAGCTAAGCAAGTGACAGTATTTTTTTGTATTGTGTACGACTAAAAACTGCGTGTGTATGTTTACAGGCGACTAAAGTTAATTGTTTTCAGTTAACCAATTTAGCAGAAACGCGAACTGTCAGAGGTAGGCATACTTTAACTATACCCAGAAAACAGTGAGGTGAGGTCATTGGCTGGGGAGGCACTGGCTATTATCAGAGCCAGATTCACACACTGAGGGGGGCGTGTCCTCACTAAGGGGGAGGGGCATGTCTTACACGTGTCTGACACGCCCCCCTCGGTGAGGCAGATGTGATAGTTGCCTCCCCTGGTGCTTTTTCATTGCAGTTTTATAACGAGACCAGCGAGCCTACAAATCTTTATACACCTTCTTGGTTCTTTCGGTAAAGTCACGTAGAAGGGAAATGATAAAATAATAAAAATAAAACATTATAAAATAATTCTCACGACGTTTCGACCACAACGCAAGCAGCCGTCCTCAGAGAATTATTTTATTATGTTTTATTTTTTATTATTTTATTATTTCCCTTCTACGTGACTTTACCGAAATAACCAAGAAGATGAATCCCTGCAGTCACGAAAACTTTAACTCGATCTTTATACACCTCCGTGAAATAAGTTACCTGGAGTATGGAAGGCGAGGACATGAAATGAAGGGCTCTACAAATATTACATTGGTGACATACTGAGATAGTAACAGGCACGCGCTTATTGCCCGCGCTCCATCCAGTTACTGAGGGGTTGCGCAATCAGAGGGGAGGCTGAGCTCGTCGCTGCCTCACCTCTCGTCTCTTCCTGTATTTGAAGCGGAGCTCCGAAAATTTGGCGATTTTCACGATAAAAATTATTGGAATCGTACAGAATTGACATTTCTAACACAGATCAGTGGAAAAATCTTTATATTTATTTGATTTTATTTTATTTTTTTAGTAACAAGCTATTTTCATTGGAGTATGACAGGTAAGACTCTGCCTCCCCTGCCTCCCCTGACCGCACGTCCCTGCCAGAAAACATGGAACATTAGGCCAACGGTTTGCACGTTTACTGGGGAATGTTCGTCGCAGGTTTAACATCCAGCACCAAGGTTATGATTCGTGTCCTTTATTTAACCATGTGAGAGTTCACCGACATTCTCACAAACTTGGACGATTGTAGTTGCTCTATTTGTACAGGAACGTTTCCCTGCCTGTGCGTTTGTATGTTTTTTAATTTTAAAACAACGTGGCCTTGAAGTGCACCTAGCCTGGCACAAACGCTACGGTGTAAGATCACTTAGCTCGGCCCGATGCTGGCATGTTCGGTGGGTTGTTTATCAACCACTTAGGCTACTTAGCATACCGATTGTGGTGCAGGTCACGGTCAACTCTGACACGCAGGGAACTTCAGAACGAAGTCTACGCCCATGGAGGAATTTCTCGGCAAGTATTTTCTGGGCCATGCTGGTGGATTGTAGTCGCCTTGTAGGGGCCGGCCATAAATGACGTCACGCGATTTTGGACGATTTTTGACCCCCCCCCCCTCGTCACACGGCGTCACAAAAAGTCAGACCCCCCCCTCAAATATGACGTCACAAAGCCTTGCCCCCCCCCCCAACCATATTTCCATTTTGAAAATAAAACATGCTTCAAATCGCTTTAAACTATCGTCGTTGTAGTGCGTATTTAATGTGGCGCTGCACTCTGATGTTGTAGGAGAAAACATTTATCAAAAAGTATATTTAATTAAGTAGAACGTGTTGTCTATATTTATTTAAAGTTGCGCATTTTGATGTGACGTCACCTTTCTCAAACCCCCCCCCCCGCTCGTCACACATCGTCACAAATGTCTGACCCCTCCCCCCCCTAGGTGCGTGACGTCATTTATGGACGGCCCCTTATCTGCTGGCCACGGTCATAGCAAGAGGAAATAGGGGCCACGTTGTGTGCTGAGCGTTGAAAGGGTTACCGACCTCGGGCAGAACCGGTTGGAATTAAAGCCCCCCCCCTCTCTCTCGCTACCTATCTGTGTGGACAGGTGCCGATGTACGCCCCATCGAGGTAAATCAGTGGCCCAGAATTGAAAAACTGAAATCAACCACGAGTACACGTTTGTACGACGCAATAATCAATTTCCTTCGTAAAACAATCTTGAGCGCAATCTAGCCGACAACATTAATGCCAATATCTTAATTAGAAACTAGGCAGATATTCAATCATGGCCAATTAATGGTAAACAGTATCCCTAATGAGGACTTATAGACGTTTACATATTATTCTTCTTGTCCGTATCTTCGGTTGACATAGAAAAAAACGTACATTTACACAGCTAAGTAGAGTTAGAATGTTTAGTTATTTTTTTTTTACAGATTGACCATTTTCAAATATTTGCCGAAATTAGCAATAAAAAATACACATCGGCTCGCTTTGGCAACTGCCTCATCGTAGGCGATAATCGCGGAGACATTGGGGCACATTCCCACCTAAAATCAGCCGGGAAACTAACATTTCCCCAACAAGACAATCGGGCCACGCGCGTGTGTTGAGGCGTAAAGGAATTTCCGCAACTATTTAAAAACTGAAGATTACTTCGCGATTCTGAAAGGTAAAAAAAAAACCTGCGTCAAAAAAATCTGCGGACGATTATGACCAGATCGAAAACTGGCGGCCTACCGGAAATGCAAAGTTTGTTTTTAAAATTCCGTCTCTTCCAGGAGGTACTTTATGTTATCGCACACGTAAAATAGCATTGGACTTACACCCGGTAACACACGCACACACAATCACGTAACACAGCACTGAACGGTCACCATATAAAACCAGAGCCAAGAGCGTTTCGCGAAAATCTGCACGGCAGCTGAAGAAGAGGTACTGTTATCTTTCAGAGAGTTCTTCAAAATTATTGGTTGTGCATTTCACCTCTGCAACTATCAACAACAACAACAAAAGTTCACCCGTGAATTTTACTGTAATTCAATCTTCTTGACATTTTGTTTCTCACCATCTGCCCACATTCACGGCCTTTACCTGCGTTTAGTCGACAGTAGACACCTTTACTTAGTTGTGGCCAGCTTTCCAGATTATTTTTTTCTCCCTCCAATTTACAAGCAGTCACGCACGCACACGCACACACATACAGAAAATGATAGAACACCGAATAGGTAACATCACCAGTTAAAAGAAAAATAAACAGCTGCTCATAGTTCATCTTCTTGGTTCTTTCGGTAAAGTCACGTAGAAGGAAAATAATAAAATAATAAAAATAAAACATAATAAAATAATTCTCACGACGTTTCGGCCACAACGCAAGCAGCCGTCTTCAGGTGGAGAACAGGTCTGTCAAGAAGGCAGAGTCTGAGAATTATTTTATTATGTTTTATTTTTATTATTTTATTATTTTCCTTCTACGTGACTTTACCGAAAGAACCAAGAAGATGAATCCCTGCGGTCACGAAAGCTTTAAATCGAAAAAAGCTGCTCATAGGCCAAGATTCTGAATTCATCGTCGTCGATTTGCCATGTTTGGCACACGGATCAACCCTGCTCGTATACTGAGGTCCGCGATCGTCAAAGAGCACTCGGGCTAAATACGGCCGACGTAATTCATCGCAAACGGAGGAGCCACGCGCGGGAACGCCGCAGCGAGGCCCTCTGGAATTGGCGCCGCACTTTCCCAACGCCGGGACGTTTGGGGTCTCGAGCCTAAACGCAGAGCGTAACAGCCCCACGGTGAGGTCGGAATGGATTTTGAGGTCGAGATTGAACCTGTGAAATCTGTGCTGACTACCGCTTGATGTGTTTTTTTTATTTTTATCGCCTGGAATAAAACATCATTGTCCAAACGATCATGCACGTCCACCGCCGCCGCTGCCGTCGTCGTCCCGGTTACGAGGGTAAAATGAAAGCAAAAATATCTAGATGTAACAGGTTCCCACTGAAAATGTTTTTTTCCTTCACAATGTAGCAAGTTCACAGCAGTGCAGTAACATAGACATCACTTCTTCCAAGTTATTTCGCTCAGGCAAGAAGCGTCTTCCTTGCATGTCGGTGGCGAGATGTTGATTACATCGCCTGGTGTACAGGAGGTCGTGGGTTCGATCCCAACCGTGACGCCTGCATCTTCGGAGTTTGTACGTCTCTCTCCCTGTGGTCGCGTGGATTTTTCTCCTCGTCCTCCGGGTTTTCCCTTCACATTTGGAATCGCGCATTTAGAGTATTTCGCTGCTATAAATTTGCACCTGATAAGCCACTTCCTCGAGCTATCATTTGTTGCCAGGTCACTTCTGACAAAGAGCTATCATCGGGCCTTACCTGGTAAAATAAAAACGTTCAGTTTAGATGTCAGATAGCATTCGTAAGTTGTGCATGTTGAGAGGATGGCCTTATTAGGTGTAGGTCCGTGGGAAAATGCTCAAACGACGCATGACCGACGTAGGTTTTCGCGTCTTGTGCTGCAGATCTCTTTCGCGACGTGCTTTCGGGTTGTACCGCTACGCGCTGTTCGGCACCGCTGTCTTGACATTTCGCGGCGCATGCCGGCGGGAGCCTGTTCGGCAAACTCGATTCGGACACCGCGCCAAACATCGCTCGCAGTACAACCCCACGACAACGCACCGGAGAGAACGCCGAAAACATCAGTTGCCTTCCTTCCGAGGCATCCAGCAGCGCACGTCCGGGACAGAGGTTCGCGTCCTTCCAACAAGCAGATTGAGGAAAGTCCGAGAGCAGTCTTGCAACAATCGAGCAGGTAGCACATTGTAATGTCTGTCCCGTCGAGCTGTTCGGGAGTAAAAACCCGTAAGATTTTCGCGTGTGCGTGCATTTAGAACATTTGAACGACATCCATCATCGTCCGTTGTTTGTCTCTTGCTTTTGCCGTTGACAACGGAAAACCAAAAAAATCAAAAGCCGCGCGCTCCAAGTGAACAAAGCTTAAAGATAAAACGACGCGTGAAATCACGCGCCATCAATACCATTCACGTGAACGTGCAGTTCGTCGAAACGTGTTTTAAAACATAACCGAATATACATTTATGGAAAGCAAACCTCGGCAAAAACCGCTCATCGCCGGCCTTTAAATAAACACGAGCACCTCCGCCGCCACACTTAAATTCCACCGCGACCAGCAGAACATCGCGCTTCTTACAAATAACTCGCGAAATTAAGATGCCGTTTAAAAAGTAATAACGCGAGGAAACGATTTCCCGTCGGCTTTTGTACGAAGAGAATGGCCGGAGAGTCATCCGAGCGGTCAATGCCACCCACCCGCCCGCCCGCCCGCCCGCCACCTCCTCCCCACGTCTGATCTTTTGTGCTCTTGACCAAAATCCAAATTGTTTCCGCCAGTTCCACAATCTGAAGCGACCATCGATCGTCGGTCCAGTTCAATGCTTCCCCCTCCCCCCCCCGTCTCCATCGCTTTGCTGCCGTCCCACGGGTAGAAAGGTTGAAATAAGCCATCAAGCCCCCGCTCCCATTGAACGCAAAACGCGCGTCCCTGCGGTGAAGCCATCTCGTTCGTTCGTATATTTTTTAAGTAAAAAAAAACCCACCATTAACACCTTCGTTGCTTTCGACGTTGGGGTTTTGTCGTTGTTGTTGTTGTTGCTGCTGTTGTCACCATTTCACCACCGTTTTGTGGAAGACGTCCAAACGGAAACAGCAGAAATCTTTCAGTTTTTTTTCTGAACCCCTCCCCCACCTGGTTGGTGGATTTCTGCACGAATTAATTTTTGTTATGAATATCAAAATAATACTTCCCCAGCCATCCCCCTTTTTTTAAAAATCAGAAATCCGTTGGACGCCACAATAAATGTAACAAAAAAAATTTGCTTTAATTAAAAAAAAATGCTTTTCATCGATTTCAATCGAGTGTCGCGCATACTTTATAAGCGGCGGGCGACGGCTCGAATCACGCACGTGTCATTGTTGTTTTACTGCGTAGCGTTTAGCGGATGTGAGCCTCATCAAATGTATAAAAGAATCAGATTATAAAATGATCAGTTTGTAAAGTAATCGCGAACCGCCAAAGGGACGGGAGGGCGAGCGGGTAAAACTGCAAAGCTTCTGTAACATTCGATCCACCGTCGTAAAACTAAAAAAAAAAATTGACAAAAAAAAATTTGACAAAAAAAAATGCAAGGCCTTAAAAGAAGGCAACAGTTTCCATGGGCAACTTAGCAGGACCCTGGCTCGACCACGACCGAGCCGTCCGGAGTGGCTGGTCTCGGGGTGCCCGACTGAATCTTGACCACGCTTGCAGGTGACCCTCCTCCAGGGCCTGGCGAGATACTTGGGGATGGCGGTTCCGCAGACATCGCCTCGGGAATATGCTGCTGCGGCTGTTGCTGCTGCTGCTGGTGGTGCTGCTGCTGTTGGGACAGCTTCTTGTGCTGCGCCATACCGCACACGTGGTGGTGGCGCTCCCAGTCCTTGTGCTGGCAGAACGCGCCGCAGTAGCGCGCCGAGTTGCAGCCGCTGCAGGTCTCGCTCGCCTTGCGCCCGCAGTTCCAGCAGCTCTGCGGCGAAACAAACGGCGGGGGCAAAAAACGGGGGAATAAAGAAACTAATCACGTACATGCATGGGCTCTGTAATAATAATAATCATTATTTCAACTTGTAATGCGCACAACGGCATTCGCTCACTCTCGGAGAGAGAGAACGACACGGAGAGGCGAGGAGCCACAGACAAGCGAGAAGGCAGACTGGCGCGTGAGCTGGTGCCACCAATTGCCCAAGCTCTACGGTAGCATACATACCGAGAAGTTTTCGGCCAATTTAACGAGTGTTGACATGTGGGAGGAAATCGGAGCGAGACATTCTCACGAAGAGATGAGTGAATGGACGAATAAGCGAACGAGCAAATTAATGCATTCGTGAATGGACCAACAAGGGATTTAATTCGTGAATGAATGAACGCGTGAACAAACAAGCCAACGAAATATCGACTTGGTTGAATGAGCGGATTGAAACGTGAAATAACGAGAATGAACAAATGAATTAAGAGGGGCAGAGGGGATGCTCGCAGGGAGCTGTAGCCCAGGGGATAAGGGACAAGGTGGCTTAGTTCAGCACACGAGGGAGTGGGCAAGTGGGTGAGCGGGCAAGTGGGTGAGCACGCGAGCGGGTGGGCGAGCGGGTAAGCGAGCGAGCGAGCGGTTGAGCGATAAGGCACAAGGTGACTTAGCTCAGCACGAGAGGGAGCGGGCAAGTGGGTGAGCGGGTGGGCGAGCCGGCTAGTGAGCGAGCCAAATGGGTGAGCAAGCGGCCGAGTGGACAAGCGAGCATCCGGGCGAGCGAACGAACGGGCGAACGAACGGGCGAGCGAGCGCCGCACCTCGGTCGAGTCGTCCTGTTGCAGGACAATCATGGCGGCGTCCTCAAGCGCCTGCCTCTTGGCGTCGGCGAGCACCCGCTCCATCTTGGCGCGCTCCGTCACGATCAGCTCGTGCGCCTTGCGCTCCGAGTCCGCCATGGCTCTCTGCAGCTCCGTCACCGCCTGGCGCTTTACCTCGTTCACAGCCTCCTCTTCACGCGATGACGACGACGACGACGACGATGGTGACGATGGTGGTGGCCATGGCGACGAAGATGACGGTGACAATGATTAACGCCGGTAACGATGATGACAATGGTGAGGACGATGGTGATGATGTTGACGATGGGCGAGGAACAAACAGAAAGAGCAGTCAAGGTTTGAATTCTGTTTGCCTCCAGGCAGCTAAAAACCAACAAAGTGATTTCCTGCCTCAAATGAGCATTGAGGCAAAAGCCAGCGGTGGAAATTCCACATCTCCATGGCGGGGCGTGAGTCTATCCGTAAGACCACCCCCCTGTCGACTTCCCCACCAATGTGGTACACTACTCACTTTATCGACCCCGAAGGGATGATGGGCCGAGTCATCCCTCAACCTGTATCATGAAATTCGCTCGCGAGCCGCCGGCTGTGCCGCTGCGCCGGTCTGCCAAGCTGGGGGGGAGGGAGGGGGGTGGCAATAGATCCCCCGCCCCACCGCCGCCTTCGACTGAACTGCAGTGCACAAAGATCCCCCGTGTAGCCTTAACAGTCTGTTGGGGCAAGTGCTGTTAGAGTGCAGCACCTATGAAGGCCGGCACGGCACACACGAAGGGGGTGGGTAGCCAACACCACGCCCGGCCGCCTTTGTCTCCCCAGTGGCGATGTTGACACACCGGGTACTCATGTGAGGCTGAGTCGACCTAGGGCGAGGCACATGACCGGTTCAAATAATCGGCACTGGTGTTTGGCCGTGAGCGGGAATCGAACCCGGGTCGCCGGGTTCGGAGCGCACCACCGCTCCCCACAACTGCATTGTCCAGTACATAAAGATAAAGATCCCCCGTATAGCCTTAACAGACTGTAGGGGCAAGTGCTGTTAGCGAGCACCTATGAAGGCCGGAACGGTACACGAGGTGGTGGGTGGCCAGCACCACGCCCGACCGCCTTTGTCTCCCTAGCGGTGATGTTTACACACCGCACCAGGTAGTCATTTGAGGCTGAGTCGACCTAGGGGAGGCCCGGGACCGGTTCAGATAATCGTCACTGGTGTTTGCCGTGAGCGAGAATCGAACCCGGGTCGCCAGGTTCGTAGTGCAGCGCGCTAACCGCTACACTACCGCTCCCCACTGTCCAGTACACACACACACAGAAACATCTACATAATTAGCTACACTGCACCACATTACCCCCCCATCCCCCCACTACCCACAACCTCACCGAATCAACTGCTGGGGGGGGGGGGGGGTTGCCCTGTAGCTGAGTAATCCCTCGGCCAATTTCTAAACTCCTGAGTGAGATGACCGAGCGAAGTGGTGTACGACCACAAAAGAGACAGAGAGAGAGAAAGGAAGCGAGAGCCGTGTGAAGACGAGATGAGAGAAGAGGGCTACTAAACAGATGAGCGGGCAATGTCCCTTTCACAAATCCGTCACGCCGCGTTGAAATATATATTTAAAAAAAAAGCGTTCCTGCAGAATCAGAATATTTATACTGGAGGAATCCGATGAGCCATTGAAGCTCTTTTTCACGCGTGTCCAGTGTTTCGCAGATGTCCAATTCCGTTCACAACCCATCATCCCCGTGGCCTTCAGCGGGCAAGAGGCCACCCCTCTTTCTCTCTCAGATATGTGTCCTTTGAGCTACAGAGAGACAAAGACGGCGCAGGAGTGGTCGTGGAATGCGAGAGGTGTCGTCAAGAGAGGGAGGTGTGGAGAGACGAGAGATGCAGATGACCTCCTCCCGCCACGGATACCCATCACATGCACACTCCCCTACACAAAGACAAACATTGACAAAGATTCTACTTCGATTTAAAGCTTTCGTGACTGCAGGGATTCATCTTCTTGGTTCTTTCGGTAAAGTCACGTAGAAGGGAAGTAATAAAATAATAAAAATAAAACATAATAAAATAAAATAATTCTCACGACGTTTCGGCCACAACGTAAGCAGCCGTCTTCAGGTGAAAGACGGCTGCTTGCGTTGTGGCCAAAACGTCGTGAGAATTATTTTATTTTATTATGTTTTATTTTTATTATTTTATTACTTCCCTTCTACGTGACTTTACCGAAAGAACCAAGAAGAAAGATTCTACTGTGCCACGTTAGTCAGTTTAAAACACAGTGGGTTACGTGATAACCGTGAGAAATGAGTGGGGTTAATCAAGCGACCCGCTCTCATTGGCCGCACACATACAGGAACGTACAACGGTGCGACTAGTGATTGGTTGCCATTGCCAGTCGTACACTGATAACCCCGATTTTACGTCTCCCCCTTTGAGGTCGTTTTCGCAAGTTCGTCGTCGCTTTATTACCAACGCCTCCGCTGCCTTGAGCTGCGTCGCCTCAACCCGCACACGCTCACGACGCTGACGGCAGCGTCGTCCGTTCCCCACTCGCTCTCCGTCGACTTTCAGCCTTCACTACCACCCATCACGACTACCACCACCATCATCACCACTACCACCACCACTACTACTACCACCACTACTGCCACCACCATCACCACCCACCACTACTACTACCACCACCCACCACTACCACCACCACCCACTACTACTACTACCACTACTACTACTACCACCACCACCACCCACTACTACTACTACCACCACCACCACCCACTACTACCACCACCACCCACTACTACCACCACCACCACCCACTACTACCACCACCACTACTACCACCACCACCACCCACTACCACCACCACCACCACCCACCACTACCACCACCACCACCCACTACCACCACCACCCACCCCACTACCACCACCACCCACCACTACCACCACCACCCACCCACTACTACCACCACCACCACCCACCACTACCATCACCACCCACCACCACTACCACCACCACCCACCCACTACTGCTACTACTACCCATGTTAAATCGCTTCGATCCATCGCCGTCGTTTCGATGTTCACCGTCGCACCGTTCAGGAACGCACCACCCAGCCCTACCGCACCCGCCGTGAGCCGGGGTATTTTGCCGTACTTCGCCACGATGGTGGCCGAGTTTAACACGTTTCCCACAGGTCAGAATCAGATTCGTTTATTTTTTATTTTGGACCACAGGAGGAATCCGATGAGCTATGAAGCTCTATTTTTCACGGATGCCCAGCAGGGGTGGGGGCCTGGGGGGGGGGGGGGTCGGGGTCAGTCGTCCACTCTCCGCTCTGGTGCGAGGTGGACGATTGCTCTTGTTTTTTACGATCAGTGGAAACAAGATGCTCGGTGTATTCGGCACTTTGCTTCGTTCATCATTTCGTAATTTTTTTTTTACATTTTTAAACTAAGCTTTATGTAAAACCGCCACCTCTCGCTCACTCTCTCGCTCGCTCACTCTCTCGCTCACTTTCTCGCTCACTCTCTCGCTCACTCTCTCGGTCACTCTCTCGCTCACTCTCTCGCTCACTCTCCGTCGCTCCTACCCGGGCCCGTTTCCTCCTCCGTATTGTCTGCGCTCTCACGCGTTTGTTTACGTTACGGGTAAATTATAAGCGTAAGCTGTTGTTGTTGACAGATGCGTGCCCCCCGCCCGTGCCTCCCCCCCTTCCCCCCAGACACTTCCCCCCCGCCACCACCCCACTATCCACCCCCCCCCCTCTCCACTAACAATCCAACCCAAATGCAATCCCATTACGCGCGCGCAGACTCAATTAAAGACACGTGGGCGCAAACGACTTTAAATCAATTGCGCTGAAATTACAGCGCCCGCATCAGATGGCGCGGACATCTGGGGCAGTGGGGGGGGGGCTGTTTTCGTTTTTTCTCTTTTCTGGGCGGTCGGAGAGATTTTAAAAAAATCGTTTTGAGTTTCGTTTGCCATTTATTTTGTCGCAGTTAAAAGATGGCAGAGATTTCCACCGTCGCCGTCAGAAAATAACAGACAATTGTGTTTTTTAATTCATCGTCTAAAATTCTGGATGTCGAACACATGCCGACCGAAATGGTTCTTAACGTTGAAATTATTTGCCACTGTACTGAGTCGACGTCATCATCATCGTCGTTCACCTTGACCTACCCAGTAAACGTGTAACGTTAGCTTAACGTTCGCTTAACATTGCCCCAAATTATCGGATATCCAAGTTGTCACTATAAAGCTTGTGTTGCCTCCGAAACGTCGTGATTTTTATTTTATTTTTATTTTACTTTTATTAATTTAATTTTTTTTACCTACGTGACTTTACCGAAAAAAAGAATATGAATCCTTGCAGTCACGAAAGCTTCAAATCTAGAATTGTCACTATCCCTCGCGGTCTTGTGATGCAACCATCCATCTCCAGCGCCTGCACAGCCGTCGATTTAGTCGCCGCACCTCCATCGTTGACCATCCACTCGGGAGCTCGCGGCGCATCCTGCCTGAGACCCCACTCACCGCGCCTGACAGTCAACACGACGTCCACATGACGTCCACACGACGTCGCGAGCGAGAGAGCGTCGACGCGCGCGCGCGCGCTCTCTCTTCTCCGCGCGTTTCCCGCATCTCCGGTTGGCTACGTATGGTGCGAAAGAGGTTCAACGTACGTACACGCCTGCGTGCGCTCCTGTCCCTGCCTCTCTCAGCGTGAGCCCAAGCGTGCGTGCAACTTTATCAAACCAGGGAAAGCTCCTTGGCCAGATGGTGGCGAATCTACTAAATTAATTTGTATGGAGGAAGGGGGGGCGGCATATTTATGGGTGGGAGGGGCATCCATATCCAACTATTGGGGGGGGGGGTGGGTCTGGCAGATGGAAGGAAGCAATGTCGGTATGTGATGGCGTGAACATCACCACCATCATCCGTGATCTCCTCTTCAACTCTGACCTTAACCCTTTCCCATTCCGATGAGGTCCGTGTACGTCACCGGAACGTAATCTGAAGAATAAAATAAAATAACGTTACCGGTACCGAGGCTCCCACAAGGCCATGCGGGGGGGCAGGCGTGTGGCACAGTTTGGCGGCAGCTATCGTGGAGTGTGGCCGCGTCGCTACGATTCTCTGCGGCGAGTGCCGTGCAGCAACGTCATCACAAACAGCGGCGCGACATGCGCCTTCCTGAACAGAATTAACGCCGAAGCGCTCGCGCGTTCCGAGATTCGGCGGTGACCGGGACCCCCACACCCGGCGACTTGCAGACGTCTCGGAACGGGTCAAGGAGTCAAGGGGTCACGGGGTTCAAAGTCTCTGCAGCCGCTCACAGGGGCTGCCATCGAATGGGGGACAAACAAGAGGATGGCAGGGGACTGCGGAGGGCTCTGTCGCGGGGGGCTCTGTCGCGGGGGGCTCTATCGCGAGGGGCTCTATCGTGGGGGGGGCTCTGTTGTGGGGGGCTCCATCGTGGGAGGCTCTGTCATGGGGGGCTCTGTCGCAGGGGGCACCGGGGTGGGGGGGATGGGGGGGGATGGGGGGGGATGGGGGAGTGGGGGGGGATGGGGAATTTTGGGGGGGATGGGGGGTGGGGGGAGGGATTTGGTGGGGTGGAGGTCTCGCTCACCGGCTTTCCTCCAGATCTCGTCCGGAACGAACGCGGGAGATGACCGGGGGGCCCCGAGTTCGCGTCCCGCGTCTGCGATGGCGATGCGCGGGGGGGTGGGGAGGGGTGGAGGTGGGAGGGGGTGGGGAGGGGTGGATGTGGGAGGGAGGGGGGGGCAGAGTCGACCAACGAACGAATTCACGGCGTGAGTTCGTTGTTGGGCCGACAAAACGAAGTGACGGAGATGAACGTCAGCGTCAAACTTGTTGGTGACCGAGCAAGCAAATGAACGCGCGGGCGAATCGCTTCAGTTGAATGAACGAACACGCGAACGAACTGGCCCGCGGTGGATCGAATCAGCGAGTGGGTTTTTGATTGAAAAGTTGAAAAACGATGACGATGCAAACCGAAGACTGAGTAATATAATAGATAATGAGGTCGGGGTCAAATCGAGCGGTCGCATCGTGAGCAGCACATCTGCTCTTCTTGTGACAGGAGCTCTATCTCCAAAGTGGCCCAAGCCTCCCGTAAACCACGTGGCTTCTGTGTGGCCACTCCCACTCTGAACCCCTCCCCCCTCTCCCCACCGCCGCCCCCTGCGAAAACAGACTCCGCTCCTCCGTGCAGCTCACTCGCTGCTCGCTCATCCTTCCTTGTCTCTTCTCCCTCTCCTCTTTCCCTCTCATCGTCGCCACCACCCTCTCATCATCATCATCATCATCACCACCCTGTCATTATGATCACCACCCTCTCATCATCATCACCACCCTCTCACCATCATCATCATCATCACCATCACCACCCTATCATCATCACCACCCTCTCATCATCATCATCATCATCACCACCCTCTCATCATCATCACCATCACCACCCTCTCATCATCACCACCACCCTCTCATCATCATCACCACCACCACCCTCTCATCATCATCACCACCCTCTCATCATCATCACCATCACCACCCTCTCATCATCACCACCACCCTCTCATCATCATCATCACCACCACCCTCTCATCATCACCATCACCACATCATCATCACCATCACCACCCTCTCATCGTCATCACCACCCTCTCATCATCATCATCATCACCACCCTCTCATCATCATCACCATCACCACCCTCTCATCATCACCACCACCCTCTCATCATCATCACCACCACCACCCTCTCATCATCATCACCACCCTCTCATCATCATCACCATCACCACCCTCTCATCATCATCACCACCCTCTCACCATCATCATCATCATCACCATCACCACCCTATCATCATCACCACCCTCTCATCATCATCATCATCACCACCCTCTCATCATCATCACCATCACCACCCTCTCATCATCACCACCACCCTCTCATCATCATCACCACCACCACCCTCTCATCATCATCACCACCCTCTCATCGTCATCACCACCCTCTCATCATCATCACCACCACCACCCTCTCATCATCATCACCACCCTCTCATCATCATTATCATCACCACCCTCTTATGATTACTACCACCCATCTCATCATCACCACCACCCTCTCACCATCGTCACCACCACTCTTCATCCCGACATCTTGGCCCAGTCATCCCTTCTCCGTCTCCCCTCCCCGCTCCTTTCTCTCTCCCACCGCTCCTCACCATGAGCCCCCCCCCCCCCCCCCCCCCGTTGTCTGCTGCCCTCTTGCCTCAACGCACTCCACTCCCCTTCCCGCGGCGTGGAGCCCCGGGTACAAAGTTCGATCGAAAAACAAATAATAATTATATATATTATTTGTTCATCATCATCATCACCATTGGTAGTAGTATTATTATTCGCGACACTCAAAGGCGGTCATCGCGAAGGGAGCCGCTGTGTTTCCGCACACACACACACGCACGACGGTCTGCAGTGGTTTTCACGGGAGGGGCGCGAAATTACCATCTGGGGTTGTTCCCAACCGAGCGCATCTTGCGGCGTTAAGATTTGCACATCTGGTGGACTTGGGCGCCGTGACTCCGGCTCACACGTTGGCTGCCCTCTTACGTTTAAACGAGACTGTGGCAACGCCGCGCGGTGCATCGCACCGCAAGGTTGTAACCGGGATGGCCGCGGGGCCGGAACAACGAACCTCGCAAGCGCAACAATTTCCCAGGATCCCCGGGGAACCGACACCGACCGCCGCCCTCTCGTATGGAACCCAAGGCTCGATTCTCCATGGCGACGTTTGTGCCAAATCGCTTGCGTGTGTGGTTTTTGGTCACGTTCGATCGGTGTTGCTTGTTCCGTGGAGCGGTGGCGCAGTGGTTAGCGCACTGCGCTGTAAGCCCAACCACCCGGGTACGATTCTCAGCCATGGCTAACCTCGGCGAGCGAGGCGAGCGCGTGAATAGAACGGTGAGCAGGCGAGTGAGTGAGTGAATGGGTGACTGAGTGAATGGGTGACTGAGTGAAGGGGTGAGCGAGCGAGCACTGATATGAGTAAGGGAATGAACGAGCGTGTGGACGGAGCGAATGGATGAGCGAGACGGTGAGTGAATGAGTGAGCGAGCGGGCAATGGTATGAGTGAGTAAGGGTATGGACGAGCGTGTGGAGGGAGTAAATGGATGAGCGAGACGGTGAGTGACTGAGTGAGCGAGCGGGCAATGGTATGAGTGAGTAAAAGAATGGACGAGGGCGTTGAGCGAGCGAATGGATGAGCGAGACGGTGAGTGAATGAGCGAGCGATCAGGCGATCCGGCGAGCGAGCGGGCGGGCGAGCGGGCGAGCGGGCGGGCGAGCGGGCGAGCGAGCGGGCGGGCGGGCGAGCGAGCGGGCGGGCGGCTCACCCTTGCGGAGTTCCTCGCTGTCCCCGTACCGCCGGGCCCAGTGCGCCAACTCCTCGCGGTCCGACTCCTGGCAGCGGCGCATGACGGTGAGCGCTCGCCGCGTCTTCTCCACCATGTCCAGCAGGCAGTTCAGCAGCTGCGGCACATGCGCAGACAGAGACAGAGATCCCCCGTGTAGCCTCAACAGACTGTCTGGGCAAGTGCTCTCAGCGAGAGTAGCGCCTACGAAGGCCTACGACACTTCGCGCACGGGGGGTGATGTTTGCACACCGCACCAGGTACTTATTTAAGGCCGAGTCGACCTAGGGCAGGGTCAGGACTGGTTCAGACATTCGTCGCCGATGTTGACGATGAGCGGGAATCGGGCTCGGGTCGCGCCAGGTTTGTCATGCGGTGCGATAACCACGATACTACCGCTCCCCAAAGAGATGCTTACACACACAGGCGTAGGTGGACACACACAAAAATAAAAAGATCCCCCGTATAGCCTGTAACAGACTGTTGCGGCAAGTGCTGTTAGCGAGTAGCACCTATGAAGGCCGGCACGGCACACGAGGGGGTGAGTGGCCAGCACCACGCCCGACCGACTTTGTCTCCTGAGTGGCGATGTTTACACACCGCACCAGGACACACACACACACGTGCACAAACAGAGATAAACAACCCAGTGTAGCCTCTATCAGGTTGTTGGGGCAAGTTCCGTTAGCGAGCACCTGTGACAACTGCCGTGAGAAGGCCCCATCCATAAAACAATGGCCTGTAGCGATTGCAGCGGTGGTACCAGTGGCGACGGAGGTTGTGATTGTGGTACTGGCGGTGGTTAAGAGCGTGGTGGTTGTGATTGTGATTATGGTGGTGATTGTGGTAGTGGAGGTGGAGGCAGTGGTGCGGGTGATAAGGGTTGTAATTAAACTAAACTATAAACTATTTTATTTTACCAGGTAAGACCCATCGAGCTGTATATCTCTTTTTTGTAAGCGACCTGGCCATAAGTGATAGCCCAACGAAGTGGCTTATCACGTGGAAATTTATAGCAGACAAATACTCTAATCGTGTGATGTTGATTCTAAATGCGGTGGGGCGAAACTGCAGGACCCGGAGAAAAATCCACACGACCACGGGAGAGAGAGAGAGACATGCAAACTTTAAATATACAGCAACAGGCGTCAGGGTCGGAATCGAACCCACGACCTCCTGTATACCAGGCGAGGTAGTCAACATCTCGCCACCATGGTGGTGGTGGTGGTGGTGGTGCTTTGGGTAGACGCGGTGGTGCTCGTGACAACGGTTGTAATTGTGCTGGTGGTGCCGGTGACGAAGGTTGTAATTGTGGTGGTGGTGACGAAGGTTGTAATTGTGGTGCCGGTGAAGAAGGTTGTAATTGTGGTGCTGGTGGTGACGAAGGTTGTAATTGTGGTGCCGGTCAAGAAGGTTGTAATTGTGGTGCTGGTGGTGATGAAGGTTGTAATTGTGGTGCTGGTGACGAAGGTTGTAATTGTGGTGGTGGTGGTGACGAAGGTTGTAATTGTGGTGCCGGTGAAGAAGGTTGTAATTGTGGTGCTGGTGGTGATGAAGGTTGTAATTGTGGTGCCGGTGAAGAAGGTTGTAATTGTGGTGGTGGTGACGAAGGTTGTAATTGTGGTGCTGGTGGTGACGAAGGTTGTAATTGTGGTGCCGGTCAAGAAGGTTGTAATTGTGGTGCTGGTGGTGATGAAGGTTGTAATTGTGGTGCTGGTGACGAAGGTTGTAATTGTGGTGGTGGTGGTGACGAAGGTTGTAATTGTGGTGCCGGTGAAGAAGGTTGTAATTGTGGTGCTGGTGGTGACGAAGGTTGTAATTGTGGTGGTGGTGATGAAGGTTGTAATTGTGGTGCTGGTGGTGATGAAGGTTGTAATTGTGGTGCCGGTCAAGAAGGTTGTAATTGTGGTGGTGGTGGTGACGAAGGTTGTAATTGTGGTGCCGGTGAAGAAGGTTGTAATTGTGGTGCTGGTGGTGATGAAGGTTGTAATTGTGGTGCCGGTCAAGAAGGTTGTAATTGTGGTGGTGGTGACGAAGGTTGTAATTGTGGTGCTGGTGGTGATGAAGGTTGTAATTGTGGTGCCGGTGAAGAAGGTTGTAATTGTGGTGGTGGTGACGAAGGTTGTAATTGTGGTGCTGGTGGTGACGAAGGTTGTAATTGTGGTGCCGGTCAAGAAGGTTGTAATTGTGGTGGTGGTGATGAAGGTTGTAATTGTGGTGCTGGTGGTGATGAAGGTTGTAATTGTGGTGGTGGTGGTGATGAAGGTTGTAATTGTGGTGCTGGTGATGAAGGTTGTAATTGTGGTGGTGGTGGTGACGAAGGTTGTAATTGTGGTGCTGGTGACGAAGGTTGTAATTGTGGTGCTGGTGATGAAGGTTGTAATTGTGGTGGTGGTGGTGGTGGTGACGAAGGTTGTAATTGTGGTGCTGGTGACGAAGGTTGTAATTGTGGTGGTGGTGGTGACGAAGGTTGTAATTGTGGTGCTGGTGGTGATGAAGGTTGTAATTGTGGTGGTGGTGGTGACGAAGGTTGTAATTGTGGTGGTGGTGGTGGTGACGAAGGTTGTAATTGTGGTGGTGGTGACGAAGGTTGTAATTGTGGTGCTGGTGATGAAGGTTGTAATTGTGGTGGTGGTGGTGGTGACGAAGGTTGTAATTGTGGTGCTGGTGGTGATGAAGGTTGTAATTGTGGTGGTGGTGGTGATGAAGGTTGTAATTGTGGTGCTGGTGGTGACGAAGGTTGTAATTGTGGTGGTGGTGATGAAGGTTGTAATTGTGGTGGTGGTGGTGATGAAGGTTGTAATTGTAGTGGTGGTGATGAAGGTTGTAATTGTGGTGCTGGTGGTGACGAAGGTTGTAATTGTGGTGCTGGTGATGAAGGTTGTAATTGTGGTGCTGGTGGTGACGAAGGTTGTAATTGTGGTGGTGGTGAGGAAGGTTGTAATTGTGGTGCTGGTGGTGACGAAGGTTGTAATTGTGGTGCTGGTGAAGAAGGTTGTAATTGTGGTGCCGGTGAAGAAGGTTGTAATTGTGGTGCTGGTGGTGATGAAGGTTGTAATTGTGGTGCCGGTGAAGAAGGTTGTAATTGTGGTGCTGGTGGTGATGAAGGTTGTAATTGTGGTGCTGGTGGTGACGAAGGTTGTAATTGTGGTGCTGGTGACGAAGGTTGTAATTGTGGTGCTGGTGGTGATGAAGGTTGTAATTGTGGTGCTGGTGACGAAGGTTGTAATTGTGGTGGTGGTGGTGATGAAGGTTGTAATTGTGGTGGTGGTGATGAAGGTTGTAATTGTGGTGCTGGTGACGAAGGTTGTAATTGTGGTGCTGGTGGTGATGAAGGTTGTAATTGTGGTGCTGGTGACGAAGGTTGTAATTGTGGTGCTGGTGACGAAGGTTGTAATTGTGGTGGTGGTGGTGATGAAGGTTGTAATTGTGGTGCTGGTGACGAAGGTTGTAATTGTGGTGCTGGTGACGAAGGTTGTAATTGTGGTGGTGGTGGTGACGAAGGTTGTAATTGTGGTGCTGGTGGTGACGAAGGTTGTAATTGTGGTGGTGGTGGTGACGAAGGTTGTAATTGTGGTGGTGGTGGTGACGAAGGTTGTAATTGTGGTGCTGGTGGTGATGAAGGTTGTAATTGTGGTGGTGGTGATGAAGGTTGTAATTGTGCTGGTGGTGACGAAGGTTGTAATTGTGGTGCTGGTGGTGACGAAGGTTGTAATTGTGGTGCTGGTGGTGATGAAGGTTGTAATTGTGGTGGTGGTGGTGACGAAGGTTGTAATTGTGGTGCTGGTGGTGACGAAGGTTGTAATTGTGGTGGTGGTGATGAAGGTTGTAATTGTGCTGGTGGTGACGAAGGTTGTAATTGTGGTGGTGGTGATGAAGGTTGTAATTGTGCTGGTGGTGACGAAGGTTGTAATTGTGGTGCTGGTGGTGATGAAGGTTGTAATTGTGGTGCTGGTGGTGATGAAGGTTGTAATTGTGGTGCTGGTGGTGATGAAGGTTGTAATTGTGGTGCTGGTGATGAAGGTTGTAATTGTGGTGGTGGTGGTGATGAAGGTTGTAATTGTGGTGCTGGTGACGAAGGTTGTAATTGTGGTGGTGGTGGTGATGAAGGTTGTAATTGTGGTGGTGGTGGTGATGAAGGTTGTAATTGTGGTGCTGGTGACGAAGGTTGTAATTGTGGTGCTGGTGGTGACGAAGGTTGTAATTGTGGTGCTGGTGGTGATGAAGGTTGTAATTGTGGTGGTGGTGATGAAGGTTGTAATTGTGGTGCTGGTGGTGATGAAGGTTGTAATTGTGGTGGTGGTGACGAAGGTTGTAATTGTGGTGGTGGTGACAAAGGTTGTAATTGTGGTGGTGGTGACAAAGGTTGTAATTGTGGTGGTGGTGACGAAGGTTGTAATTGTGGTGCTGGTGGTGATGAAGGTTGTAATTGTGGTGGTGGTGATGAAGGTTGTAATTGTGGTGCTGGTGACAAAGGTTGTAATTGTGGTGCCGGTGTCAAAGGTTGTAATTGTGGTGGTGGTGACGAAGGTTGTAATTGTGGTGGTGGTGATGAAGGTTGTAATTGTGGTGGTGGTGACGAAGGTTGTAATTGTGGTGGTGGTGGTGATGAAGGTTGTAATTGTGGTGGTGGTGTCCGCGACGAAGAGAGGCTCTCACATTGTCCAGGTGTTTCCACTCCTCGGACCACTCGCGATCCGTCAGCCGGTGGTCGACCACGTCCTGAGGCCTAGCTCCGTGGAGACCTGGGTCACACGGGGGTCACACGGGGGTCACACGGGGGTCACACGGGGACACACGGAGTCACACGGGGGTCACACGGGGTCACACGGGGGTCACACGGGGTCACACAGGGGTCACACGGGGTCACACGGGGGCCACACGGGGTCACACGGGGTTCACACGGGGGTCACACGGGGTCACACGGGGTCACACGGGGGTCACATGGGGGTCACACGGGGTTCACGGTGCTGCCCTTCCACAGCAGGGAGAGGATGGTGGTGGTATTGGTGATGATGATGGTGGTGGGGGGTGATGATGCTATTGGTAGCGATGATGGTGGTGGTCATGATGGTAATCAGAATCAAATGTTTATTTTAGAACCCCTTTTTCAAGGGCGACTTGGCTGGCAGACAATCATGATGATGATGACGGAAGTGATAACATTGTTCTGATGCTGCTGTTACTGCTACTACTCCTGCCGCTACTCCCGTTACTGCAACTGCCGCTGCTACGAACGTTGACGTTGCTGCTGCTGCCGGGGTCTCCTCCTCCTCCTCCTTACCCATCAGCGCTCTCCGTCTCTCGGAGCCGCTCTCCCTCCCGTCGGCGACGTGGTGATGCCGCGCGCCGTAGCCCTCCCTCGTCGCATCGTCCGCCGCGTACCGCAGGCCCACCGTCGCCGGCGACCCCGGTACGCCCGGCGAGGTCACGTGATGCTGCTGCTGCTGATGCTGCTGCTGCTGCTGATGATGATGAAGTTGTTGTTGTTGTTGTTGTTGCAAATGCTGCTGCGGATGATGATGATGCTGATGCTGTTGCTGCTGGTGGTGGTGGTGGTGGCTCGGAGCTGCAACCCCATTGGTGGTCGTTGAGACGTGTCCCAGGTGAAGGAGATTACCGCCGCCGATGCCACCGCCGCTGCCCGGCGTCTCTAGCCCACCGGTCGGCGTACGGACGCCGGCGGGGAGGCCGTTGGCCCCGGGGCTGAATCGGTGAAGTATGGGGCTCAGCACGCGGGCACGCTTCGCCGCCACCGCCGCCACCGCCGCGTCAGGAGGAGAAGCGACGATCCCCTCCAGGGCCGCCCCCTTCATCCTGGAGGGCGGTGGGGAGGGCGGCGGTGAGGGCGGCAGCGACGGGCCCGGCGGTCGCGCGCTCGCCGTCCCGTCGCCGAGGTTCGTCGCGGTCTAAACCCCGCGGCCGGCCCCCGGTCGGGACGGATACGCTCCGCGCCGTCGGCTTCACGGCAGGCGTCGGATGGTCACGTGACGTCATTTCGACAAAGGGCGGGCGGGACGTGCGGGATTGCGCGCGCGTCTCCCGCGGGTCGTTCGGTTCAAATTTTTTGGGGACGCTCGCAAATGACCGTTTTGGGGAACTGGAACGCTGCATGGGCAACATCCCCCCCCCCCCACTACCGGCAGCCCGAACGCCGACATGCTGACCTGTGCTGCAGTCGTCTTGTGCCGCACAGGGGCAGCTGCCACCAGGGGGGGGGCCCTACTTCAAGGGAGGCGCGGTTTAATATTACGTGACGATGATGATTTATCGTGTATAATCGGGATGGTTGCGCAATTGGTGGGCCCTGTTATCAGCCACTGAAGATGAATGCAGTAGAAAATGGTGAATTTGCTGTCGCTCCTCTTATCCGCAAGAATACGCGGATAACAGGGTGATATCGTAATGAGAATAGTGTAAATGTACAGCCCTTCGTCAAATCCACTGCTGGATGTGTGCGTGCGGTGTGCGTGCGTGTGCGTGCGTGTAAGTCCGCATTTGTGCGTGTGTGCGTCAGTGTGCGGACGCAATGTGTATGCATGCATGCGAGCGTGTCTGTGCGTGATTGTACCCATACTGTGCACGTGTGTGTGTGCATGTCGATGACAAAGACAACAACAATCTTTGCTTGGAGCACACGCACGTGTGAGCGTGTAAACAAAGACAAAGATCCCCCCGTGTAGCCTGTAGCAGGCTGTTGGGGCAAGTGCTGTTAGCGAGCACCTATGAAGGCCGACGCGGCACACGAGGGGGATGGGTGGCCAACACCACGCCCGGCCGCCTTTGTCTCCCCAGTGGCGATGTTTACACAGCGCACCAGTTACTCATTTGAGGCCGAGTCAACCTAGGGGAGGCCCAGGACATGTTCAGATAATCGCCACTGGGTGTTGGCCGTGAGCTGGAATCGAACTCGGGTCGCCAGGTTCGTAGCGCAGCGCGCTAACCGCTGCACCACCGCTCCCCACATACACACACGCGCACACTCACGACAATAGCTGCTGTTAGCATGTGGCAGCGAGCGAGTGTCACACGCATCTCCACGAAGTGTCACACATTTTACGCCCCTGCATTTCTCATTACGATTCCAATACCCGCTCGCCCACAGACGCACAGACACTCACACGTTTGATCACTCACACACACAGTTGATCACAGACAACACATTCACACAAGACAGGTTTCATCACGAGACAAAGATCCCCCGTAAAGCCTTAATAGACTTTCGGAGCAAGTGCTGTCAACGAGTAGCACGTCTGAAGGCCGGCACCGGCACACGAGGGGGTGGGTGACCAGCACCACGCCCGGCCGCCTTTGTCTCCCCAGTGTCAATGTTTACACACCGCATCAGGCACTCATTTGAGGCTGTGCTGACTTAGAGGAGGCCCAGAACCGGTTCAGATAATCGTCACTGCTGCTGTTGGTGACTATGAGCGGGAATTGAACTCGGGTTGCTGGTTTCCTAGTGCAGCAAAACAAAGATGCCCCGTATAGTTTGTAACGGACTGTGGGGGCAAGTGCTGTTAGCGAGCACCTATGAAGGCGGCACTGTGGCACACGAGGGGGTGGGTGGGCCAGCACCACGCCCGAGCGCCTTTGTCTCCCCAGTGGCGATGTTTACTACACACCGCACCAGGTACTCATTTGAGGCTCAATTGACCTAGGGGAGGCCCAGGACCGGTTCGTAAAATCGTCACTGGCGTTGGCCGTGACGGGGAATCGAACTCGGGTCGATTCCCCGTCACGGTGGTGCGCTAACCGCTGCACCACCGCAGCGCACAGAACACACACGCTGGACGACGCGCAGACAGACGCACGGACACGCCGCTCATACTTGTCCATCGCGCGCCGCTTCCCGTTCTGGTTGACCTCCCCGACGGCGACATCGGTGGCCTCGGCGCCGACCGGCGAGTGGCTCTCCCCGCCGCCGCCGCCGCCGCCTCCGTGCGGGACCCCCTCCAGCAGCAGCCGCTCATGCTGCGCCAGGTACTGCGACGGACTTTGCTTGGCCAGGCGTGCACAGAGCATCAGCTCCCGCTGCAACAGCGGCAGGTTGGCCTGCACACGCGCACGCAACCGAGCAAACGCGACGGACGTCATGCCGGGAAAAGGCGACGTTGGTGATGCATCGCTTGCCGAGAATCCGCCGCCGCCGCCGCCGCTGATGATGATACACCGTGTGCCGGAAACGTTCCCCGGCAGGGAGAGGGTGGTGGGGGCTCGTGGCCGAGATAGCGATCGCCAATGCCGGAGTAGGTCATCTGCATCTCTCGTCTCACCGCACCTCCCTCTCTTGTCTGCACCTCTCGCTTTCCACGGCCATTCGTGCGCCGTCTGTGTCTCTCTGTATCTCAAGGACCCGTATTTGAGAGAGAGAGCGGGGTGGCCTCTTGCCCGTAACCCCTGGCAGTTCACCCGCATCGATGCCGCAAACAAGCCTGACGATGCTCGCGAGACGCCGCGTGTGAAAACCGGTCCAGAGTGTTCTCCGTTCTGAATCAACGCTGCTAAAATCGTGCACTTCGCAGGAGAGGGCCTTTGGGTTGTGATATAAATATACTTTTAATTGTTTTTTATCCGGAGAGACGGATACGCGAAGGAGATGTATTGTCCGCCCCACACACACACAAACACATCGACCCACACACACACACACATCGACTCACACACACATACATAGACTCACACACACATTGACCTACACGCACACGCATATGGCCTTACACACACACACATATTGACTAACACACACACATGGACTTACACAGACATCGACTTACACACATATTTGAACTTTTCTCTTTGCTAACTCAGTTTTTAAAGATTCGTTTTGTATGTCATGTTAGGGAAATAACCAAGGAAGAGGGAAAATGCAAACAATTGTTAATGCACCTTTGAGAATCAGCACACTGTAATCGAAGGTGAAGGTCATACGTAACTTGTATGATATGCCTTTGTCTTGTATTGGATGCTATGAGTCATAAGTAAATGGTTAATGGTATCAAAAAACGTAAGTATTTGTACCGTAGTCTTTATTACTGTTGTTTTAAATAGTACTGTCGTAAGGCGCTTGAGGAAGCACAGACGGTTTATAATTTGTAATGCATAAATGGGGTGAATGGGGAGAAGGGAAGGAGGGAAGGTAATGGCCAAAGCGAAATAAGAGCAGTGTGTGGATGGTGCAGCAAACAACCGCTGACACCCAGACCGCCGACAGGACATTCGGCAGGCAAGGAGGCAGGCAGGAGACTTGGGGATGGAGCGATGAGATGTGCGACGGCGAGGAAGCCGCGCTGCATGAGCGCTGTCACGAACAGTCGCTGGCAGCCAGGCCGCCAAAATGGTGGCCGGCAGGCGCGGGTGCAGGCAGGAGACCCGGGAAGGAAGCGATGTGAAGGCCGCACAGGGCGGCGAGGTGTGAGCGCGGCTCAGCGAGCACCCGCCGACAGCCGAACTGACCCCCAGTAAGGCGTGGGGTAAAGCAGCACACCTGGGAGGGGAGTCGTGCCCCCAACCAAAGCAAAGAGCCTCTCCAAAGAAATGAAACACAAAATAGGGCCTCTCGAAAATAACGAAACTACCACTTATTGCTGAGTCGCACCCCTCTATCAAAGAGCCTCTTTGTAAACAATGTTCCTGGTCTTGTCTGCTGGTGCAAAGTAATGTAAATATTTGTCATTGTCTACACGAGAGCATCCAACATAAAGTTGGCCATGAGAAAAGCACGGAGATTACAAAATCAGTCACACCACTGCAAAAGATTGTCCTTGAGCAAGGGCATGCAGGTTGTCTCTGTAGGGCGTTGGTAGTCCAATAGACATGAGGTCTTTTCCACCAATGGAGTGAAGTTTGTCTTCAAGGAGGATGAGGTCCTGGTTAAAGATGACATCAGAAAAGGTGGCGTCGGAGTTTGCATTTTCTCGTAGAGCTCTGTGGAGGATGTCTTCACGCATGTCCCTCTTTGTATTGTCGCCAGTCCCATGGGGTTGGATGGGCTGCAAACTTAAAGAATCATGCAGAAGAGCAACCTCAGCTGAGAAGGGGAGTCAGTCCCCTAACATAAGCTTCTGTCATAGCTTTATCAAGATGCTGATAATCCTCAATAAGTCCTTGAACATTGCAAGCCTCTCTGTATGTTTGACAGACAACTCCTTCCACTGTTTTAAGGTCTATGAAAGATTTGGGCCCTTTGACAACATGGAGAAGCATTCGGAGAAAGTAGCACTCCTGATTGTTGGGATGAACTGTGTAGACTCCTCCTAAGGCATCAGATTCATCGTGACCAGCACGTCGCTTCCATTTATTTTTACCAGTCCATGTATAGTAAGAGGGAACTTAATGGCCGAGCAGGTTAGCAGCACATGGGTCACTTTGGCACAAAACAAAGAACGCCATCAGGGTGGTATCTTGTGGAGCCGGTGAAGTAGATGCGTCATCTGGTCGAACACCATATGAGACTAGGCTCTAAAGAAAGCTGTCTCTGGTGTGGACCAATCAGTTTCAAAGACAATGCATAAATTATCAGAGTATTGTTTTTTTGTTTGCATTTGACTGCAAGTAATGTAAACATGATTCCTTGCAAAAGGTGTCAGTTTTGTTGCCAAAAAAAAGGGGAAAAACCCTATTAGTATATTTTGGTACTGGCAAAGGAGGTCCCATGATGAAGTAGATGCGTTGAGCATTTTCGAGGTGAACTGCCAAATGGACGACTGTGGGGGAACGGTCATGGATGGGGAAGCCAAGAATTCTCCAAATGGCCTCATTGCTGCTGATGTATCTTCCTTGGACAAGAAGTTTAACCTCATCCACACTTTGGCCCTCTTTTGGTAAGGCAAAGACAGCCATGTCAGAGCCTTTGTTGATGTATTTGCAAACATATTTGATGGCTTTCACAGAATTGCAGATTTCCACATTAATGTGGGCCTCGAAGATCTTGCACAGAAGAGGGCAGTAGGGAACGATCCACCGGTTGTCAACCTTCATTTCAGAGTTAGTTGCCAGGTCTGAGCGTTGTTCAAAATCCACCATGCTCAGTATTTCTGCGACAATATAGAGGATAGCCATGATAGGCATGACTGAGTGTCTTTCAAGAAGTTTTATGGATACTTCTTGGTACACCTGCGGTCTTAAATACATCGCGAATTTGGGTTTGAACTGCACACATGGGCCATGGACCATTTGCTTGCAGACCACATCAACAAGGGCAGGGTCTTGATGGGGGTCAGGTAGCTCAGCTCTGACAAATGTGTCAATGTCACTTGCATGAACTGTTTCCCTCATTCATAGCAAAATTTGAGCATGAGGAAGAGCACGTTTTTGCCACTCAATGGTGTGCAAGTTACATCTTGACTTTCCAAAGATGCTGCCTTCCTTAGTTGCAATAAGCTGAATGAGTTCATTAACTTTGAGTTTGAAGACCCTTGCAATTTTGTCAGCAGGGGACAAAAGCGTGTTACGCAGTGTACATCTGCTGTAATCAAACCTGTTGTTTAAAAAGATAGCGGCGAGCGAAGGTGTCAAATGTAAATAAACTGATAATCTAACTCGCCTCGCCTTGATTTCCCAGCCAGCCGAGGTGGCACCTTGGCAGGCTGGGGCTGGGCTGCTACCCCCCCCCACCCACGATCCCCCCCGCCCGCTCTGCAGTAATATATTCGGCCTATAGTCGTAGCATCTACCGACTCTATAGTAGTAACTGCACGCATCGGGGTGGGGGGGGGGGACATCACACTGTGAAGAATTTACCTCAGTGTTTTGTGTACTTTTATAGCATTTTTAACGCGAAAGAAAATTTTACCGCTCACCCCCACCGAACGCGTGAGTTGGTATGGTGGAGCGCGCGCTAGCTAATACATTAATTAGCACTATATCGCTAATTAAACTACCTCAAATGTGATGGACGCGAAATCAGAACAGCGCTGGCTCAGCACGGGGCTTATGGCGTGGTACCTGACTATTTTTTTTTTATGTAAACCCCACGGTTCGAGAGTCAAATCCTTCGCAAGTTTCGTCCGTACACAGACAGACACACAGACAAACAATGACATGTATAGGTTAAAGTGTTATATTCCCCACGACGGCTCTAACGAGTGCATTAAGAAATATCCGAACGGGTCCTGGGTCATCCCCTCGGTCGACTCAGCCTCAAATGAGCACGTGGTGTGGTGTGTAGTAAACATCGCCACTGGGGAGACAAAGGCGGCCCTGGGCACGGTGCTGGTCACCCACCCCATCGTGTGACGTGCCGGCCTTCGTAGGTGCTGCCACTCGCTAACGGCACTTGCCCCAACAGTCTGTTCAGGCTACGCGGCGGGGGAGGACCTTTGTCTTTGCACCGTCATCAGCATGCCCACTTTAAAACCATTTCCATTGGTCAAGTCGGCGCCTGTAACGTTGTTCAGCCCTCCTGAAGAATGGGATGCCGCTGCCGCTGCCATTGCCGCGGAGTAACACGGTGAGAGGTGGTCGGCGCTATCTCCCGGAGCGGCAGTTCAAACGACGGTGAGCCCGCTGTGTCTAGTCCGGAGTCATCAACCGGGCGCGCCGCAGTAAGTCGGTTGGCACGTCACCTCTTAAAAAAGATGTGCGGCCAGCGTGGAAAAGTAGACCAAATTACCCCTCCCCCCCCAACCCCCCCCCTCCCCCGCCACTGATGGGTTCTCTAGAGCTCCCTCCGGTGGTCGGCCCTTCCGCCGGCAGTGAGGCAAGCGAGCTATTGCAGGGCCGCGCTTTTACCCTGTAGCTATTCTTAAAAAAAAACGCAACGATCAATTTCAGGAGCAGAAACACTCGGACGGTACAGGGGACATCCGAGCCGACACCATCTTTCCTGTCTAGTGAACCCTCGCGAACCCCCACGTATCCCCGCGTACCCCCGCGTACCGCCGCGTACCGCCGCGTACCCCCACGTAACCCTCGTCCCCTTTGCCCCAATCCTCCGCGCGCGCCCCCCTCAAATCCATTCCACCCGACACCCCCACTCACCCCCCCCGCCCACAACCCCAACTCCCATCTCCCCGCGCTCGCTCTCCCGCGTCTCCCCTCCGATGCGGCCGCCGCTCAACGCCGGTCGGGCGCGAGGCACCGGCGGAGAGAGCTGTGCGGCGGAATGAGAAGCAGATGGCGGCGGTGGCGGCGGCGGTGGCCGCCCGGGCCCTTGCTCCGCCGACGATTTTCGTTGTCGTCATTCAAACCAGATGACGGCCATCCGCAGCGGACGACAGACATCGCCGTTTCTCCTCTACCGCCACCCCCGCCGTCTCTTCTTGATGAAGGATCGGGACAAGCGCCACTCCCTCTCACCCCTCCCCAGCCCCCCCCCCGCCCCCCCCCCCCCCCAGACCGATCGATTCCAGAGAGACGCAAATCTGGCCACGCGACGTCTAAAATTGTCTCGATCTGTCAAACTCCTGCCCGCACGTGGCGTCGCCCCGACGCTACCCACCGTCGCGACCCGTAGTCGTCCTCTCCCCCCCCTCCACCCCCCCACCCCCCCATCGTTTCCGCGGCGTACTTGGCCAACCCGAAGTCGGCAGCCGATTTCCGACCGCAACTCTTCAACGGCGCCGTTTGTCGCTGGCCGCCTGGCGTGGCTCAGCAAACCGTAAGTTTAAAGGTAAAAGTTCTTCCGGCACGTGTCCCAAATTCATCCCAGACGATTTCGCCTCCTCGGGCTGCGGCCCGGAATTCCACGTCAGAACTCTTGGCCGAGCAGACTAAGATACCATTTTCCGGGAAAGGCCTCCGTTGTCCATCATCAACCTCGAATTCTGGGAGCGGAGCCACCCAGAGGTTCCTGGAGGGAGGCATGGAGGACAATTCCCTGAGGGCCCACCCCCACCCCCACGCCCCCCCTCCCCCCCCCCGTTATTCGATAGCAACAAAAAACACAGCCTCTGTTTGTGAGGGTTTCTCTTTCTGTGTGAAGCCCCAGGGGGAGGTTGCACCTTTTGCCATCCCACTCCCCCCCCACTCGATGCTCGTTTGAGCCAGGAAACCACTTCAGACTTTTTTATTTTTATCTTGAAGAGTTTCCCAAGTAATGCGACGCGTGTGTCTTTTTGTGTACTCGTTGGTGACCGGGCTGAGGCCATACACTCGCTGAGAACTCGGCTTAACCGCAACTCATTCGAGGCGAGTCTGGGGATCTCTTTGGGAGTTTGTGGATCTCTATGAGATTCTATGAGTCTCTGTGCAAGTCTGTGGGTCTCTGTGTAAGTCATTGGTGACCGGTCAAGGACCATCAACCCGCTACTCTTGAGAACCCGAGAACGGGCTGCACCGTTTCTCCCTCCCTCCGTCTCTCGCGCGTGGCATTTGAGCACCGCAGTGGAGAGATGTTAACTCCCTCGCCTGGTATACAGGAGGTCGTGGGTTCGACTCCGACCCTGACGCCTGCTGCTGTATATTTTGAGTTTGTGTGTCACTCTTCTGGTGGTGGCGTGGCTTTTTCTCCGGGTTTTTAGGTTTTTCCCCTTGCGCATTTAGGAATCAACGCCACGCTTTTAGGAGAAACCGGCTGCTCTAAATCTCCACGCGACGGCTGAAACAACGGATTCTCGCCCAGGGTCCTCAGCGGTGCCGCCGCAGCGTCTCTGCCTTTGTGAGCCACACGAGTAAAAAGGTTTCCTTAAATAACTGAACTCAAATAACCGGTCTTGTGTGGAGCACCACTCTCATATTACCCCCACCTACTTGCCCCCCCCACTCCACATCACCCCCCCCCCACCTCCCCAACGTCTGGCTTTTGCGATGGAATGCGTCGCCGTGCGAGCACCGTCCTAAACGCGATTCGATTGGCTTAAAGTAAATAATAAAAACACGTGGTTCAAACATGTAATCGGTAGGCGATACGTCTTCCTGCACGAGTCCATCCCTCCACGTGAGTGATTCGAGGTTATTGTTGTCGGGGCTTTTTTTTTTTAAACAAACATCACATCAGTTGCACGGCCGTCATGGGGGAGTGCGTGATTTCAGCAGCATGAGGTTGAGCACAAGCCAAAGTCTGGGCCCGCCTCGACATTCAGAGTCTCGTCAGCAGGGGACTCAATCATTGCTGGTGAACTGCCAGGACCCGCTCGGTTAGTATGTTTGCTGAACTTCTTTCGCACCGTACGTAGTCAACCGCGCTAATCGGAGGTGCGGGGGAAGGACAACAAACTAGCACACAAAAAGTAGTTCCTAAACAAATTAGTTTTCAATCAATTTGATTTAAAAGTGCACAGCTCCAGTGGCTTCCTGATATCGGAAGGGAAGAGCGTTCCAGACGGCCGCAGAAGCGCATCTGAAAGCGCCGCGCGACGTTGCGGTGACCACCGCCTTTGTTCAGTAGCCAAAAACCGCTGCTGCGAGGTTGACCAGAGATCACGTGATGGTCGATATACTCCTTGTGCGCAGCGAGCATGACCTCATGATGATGTGTTCGTTAGACACGGGCTCTAGTTCAACGCGAAACTCCGTGAAACACAACACAAAGGCGATCATCGGCGTCGTGGAGGAGATGAGAAACGCGCGAGCCTGGATGCACGATGAGGTCGTGGGAGACAGCAGAGGGTACGTAAAGACGCTAGGGGCGGCGAGCTGGGAATATCAGCGGTAGCGAGTCGCCCCCATCTCTACCTCTTCCCCACCCCTTCCCCCCTAGCCGCAGCCCCCCCCCCCCCCCAAATCCTGCGTAATGAAGTTACAAGCCGGGCAGTGCGGTGGCGGCAGCGGTGGCGGCGGCGGCCTCGGCGAAAAAAACAAAAACCAGATGTCAAATTATTTCGCCAAACGAGCGCCCACGAAGAGACGGGGACCTTTCTACGCTTTTCCGCGCGAGCGTCGGTCCATCACGAACGGGGCAGCACATCGTGATGTCGTCATCGTCGTCATCATCGGCCACGATCTATCCACTGCTGGATGAAGGCCTCCTTTCCCCCCCCCCCCAAGCCGTCGCCGCCTCTAACGACGGTCGCGCGCACGTGGATCGCCACGTCGCCGATTATTTGTCCGCGGTATTTCTTTGTTTCTTAAACGGTGAACACGGTGCGGCCGCCGGTTTCGTAAACCTCGAGGCTCTGCGACGAGCGGCGAACGCCGCCGCAACGAACGAACAAAAACAAAAAAACAGAGAGAGTTTAAAGTTTTGGCGCTGAAAAAAAACTAAAACGGCAAAATTGCAAAAAAATGCGGAAAAAGGGAACTACTCACTTTGAGGAACGGAATCACGAACGGTCTGAGTGGAAAGTTCGTCGCCTCCTGCAGCTTCGAGTGGAAGTCTTCGATGGATATCGTGGAGTTCTGCCAAACGCACGGAAACGAGAGCCAAGTTCAAATGAAGAAGTTAAACGAACGATTGCGAGACAGGACGATGATGAGAGAGCGCGCACGCGTGGGCTGATGGTGCCGACGTTCAAAGAGTTAAAAAAAGTTAAAAGTGGTGGGGGGTGGGGTGGGGAGGGGGGGGCGGTGGGGTTGGCCAGGGGACGCGTTGCGGCCGGACGAGACGATGGTCAGGTTACGATAAAACAATGACGACTACAACGATGACAACGGTGAAAAAGATCAAAAGGGTCAATGATGACGATGGGCAATGACCATCGATCATGCCGCTAAAAGGCGAAGCTCCGCTAGGGCCGGGCGGGGAGTGGCAGCCGCCACAGGGATGGAGAGTGTCCAAGGGGGGACACTCATGGGGAGCAAACGGAGTGACGAAATCGGCTCCTGTGCCGCAAGAGGCGGTGGTCGTGGTTAACCAGAATCAGAGTGACTTAGACTTAGACCGGAGGAATCCGATGAGGTGCAAAGCTCTTTATTGCGGCGTTGGAGAGATGTGGACCGGCGGTGGCCGGACCGACACCTCAATTTTTTTTTTTTTTAAAAGGCACTTCTTGTTATTTTGATTGCAGGCCCCTGGTTTAGATTATTTGGCTGCTATAAATGTCCACGTGATGAGCCACTTTGCTGAGCTATAATTTGTGGTCAGATAAAAAAAAATAGTTTAGTTTTATTTGTGTATATGTTTTAAAAAGCGATTTGTTTTACCTTCCCCGGACTTTGCACTCCTATCGTGATTTTTGTTTTGTTTATTGTTGTGACCCCGTGCCTCGACTGCAGTAGCAGCAGCGACTTTCAACCGACCCCCGCTCGTCCTCCTCCCAATAAGCGGCCCTTCCAACGTGCTCGCGCGCAAGGACCCACAACGCTGTCTATCGCGACGGGGGGGGGGGGGGGGTGTTAGTGGGGGGGGGGGCATTTTGGTGGGGGGGGCGGGCAGTAGCACGTGGTTTGGTGGGTGGTGAGCTGTGGTGTGATGTGGTGAGCTGTGTTGTGAGTGATGGGTGGGATAGTGTGCAGGCGACGTGGTGAGCGGTGGCTGTGGGGCTGGTGAGGTGGCAGGCAGTGAGACGGTGGCCAGCAGTGTTGGGGTTGCAAGCGGTTGCAGCGGTTGCAAGCGGTTGCAGCGGTTGCAAGCGGTTGCAAGCGGTTGCAGCGGTTGCAAGCGGTTGCAAGCGGTTGCAAGCGGTTGCGGCGGTTGCAAGCGGTTGCAGCGGTTGCAAGCGGTTGCGGCGGTTGCAAGCGGTTGCAAGCGGTTGCAAGCGGTAGCGTCGGCGCCATGGTGAGCGGCGGGTGGGCGGCGAGGTTTGCGGTTACCACGAGTGCCAGGACGAGCGCTCGCACGCGCTCCCCGATCTCGGCCGAGATGTCCGAGCCGAACTGCTGCAGCGTCGTGAGGAAGCGCTTCAGCTTGCTCAGCTGACGCGCGCCGCACGCTGCCGGCAGCTGCGGAGGCGCCGGCAGCAGCAGCGGCGCAGGCGGCGGCGGCACCGACGCTGCTCCTGGCTGCGGCGCGTGGAGCGGCGGCGACGACGGGAAGGAAGAGGTGGACAACGAGGAGGAGGAGGAGGAGGACGAGGAGGAGGAGGAGGAGAGCGACGACGCGGAGGAGAGGCCGGCCGTGATGAAGGCGGGCGCCAGCGGGGACGTGGGGACGAGCGAGGAGGAGCCGCTGGCGGCCGCCGCTGAAGGCGAAGCTCCGTTGGGGCCGGACGGGGAGTGTCGTGATCCGTTCAGGAGCAGGCCTGTTGAACGATGGCAGTCGTCGTCATCGTCGTCATCATCCGCGTCGTCATCGTCGTCGTCATCGTGATTGTGATGATCATCGTCATCATCCGTGTCGTCGTCGTCGTCGTCGTCATTGTGACGATCATCGTCATCATCAGCGTCGTCATCGTCGTCGTCATCGTCATTGTGATGATCATCGTCATCATCCGTGTCGTCATCGTCGTTGTCATCGTCATTGTGATGATCATCGTCATCATTCGCGTCGTCATCGTCATCGTCATCGTCATTGTGATGATCATCGTCATCATCCGTGTCGTCATCGTCGTTGTCATCGTCATTGTGATGATCATCGTCATCATCCACATCATCGTCATCATCCACGTCATCGTCGTTGTCATCGTCATTGTGATGATCATCGTCATCATCCGTGTCGTCATCGTCGTTGTCATCGTCATTGTGATGATCATCGTCATCATCCGTGTCGTCATCATCGTTGTCATCGTCATTGTGATGATCATCGTCATCATCCGTGTCGTCATCGTCGTTGTCATCGTCATTGTGATGATCATCGTCATCATCCACATCATCGTCATCATCCACGTCATCGTCATCGTCATTGTGATGATCATCGTCATCATCATCCACGTCATCGTCATCGTCATTGTGATGATCATCGTCATCATTCGTGTCGTCATCGCCGTCATTGTGATGCCAATCGTCGTCGTCGTCATTTTGATGATGATGATTATGATGGTCATCATCGTTGCCATCGTCATCAATGACGTTCTTCATAATTCTCATCGTCGTCATCATTGTGGTCATCATCGTTGCCGTGACTTGATCAAGACCATTTGATGATTTTATCATCGCTCTGTCGCAATACAGGCTGCCCCGTCTACCCCTCCCCGCACGATGGCCATACACCTCGTGAGATTTGGGAGGACCCAACACCGCACGCCACCACACTCGACCTGCCAATCGATTCGCCCCTTTATGCCCGCTGGGTGGACGGAGGCCGTGGAACGATTTCAGAAACTTGCAGCGTCGTTTCAACCGCAGCGCCGGGGGAGATCGGATTGAACCGGTGACCCCCGGATTGCAAGTCCAGCGGTGCTGACCGTTACACTACAGCAGCCACCCCGTTAACACCACCAATGTCATCAGCACGATCTTCACCATCAGCATCATCATCATCACCATATCATCACAATTATCATCGGCATCACCACATCATCATCAGCATCACTATATAATCAGCATCAACAGCATCACCATATCATCAGCATCATCATTACCATTGCCATGTTATCACCATCATCGGCAACACTGTATCACCATATCATCATCAGCATCACCATATCATCATATCATCATCAGCATCACCACATCATCATCAGCATCACCATATCATCATCATCATCAGCATGGTCATATCATCATCATCACCATATCATCATCATAATCATCACCATATCATCATCATCATCACCATATCATCATCAGCATCACCACATCATCATCACCATATCATCATCAGCATCACCATTTCATCATCAGCATCACCACATCATCATCAGCATCACCATATCATCATCAGCATCACCACATCATAATCAGCATCACCATATCATCATCAGCATCACCACATCATCATCATCACCATTTCATCAGCAGCATCACTATATCATCATCATCATCATCATCACCATATCATCATCATCACCATATCATCATCATCATCACCATATCATCATCAGCATCACCATATCATCATCAGCATCACCACATTATCATCAGCATCACCATATCATCATCAGCATCACCACATCATCATCACCACATCATCATCACCATATCATCATCAGCATCACCACATCATCATCATCATCACCATATCATCATCATCATCACCACATCATCATCATCACCACATCATCATCATCACCATATCATCAGCGTCACCACATCATCATCGGCACCGCCATCATCATCACCGCCATCATCAGCATCACCACATCATAATCATCACCATATCATCATCAGCACCACCACATCAGCATCACCACACCATCATCATCATCATCAGCACATCATCATCAGCACCGCCGGCACCACCGCACCCGGAGGAGGCAGGAAGGCCGCGGAGGCGCGGGCGGCGGCCGCCGGCGTGGGAGCTGCGAGCGCCGTTTGGGGGGCCGCGGTGGTGGGGGGCGGCGCGTGCAGGGCGGGGGGGGGCGGCGAGGCGAGCCGGGCGGAGGGCTTCACGTCGACGGGCGAGGCCGGGGTGGAGCGGCCTCCACGGCGTCCATCCGGGGCGACGCTCGCGGCTGCGGGAGAGGAGGAGGAGGGGGGGTGGACAATGAGAGGCGTGGAGACAAAGACACAAAGACAACCGCCGTGTCTTTGTGTCTTTTGGGGGGGGCGGGGTGTGGCTGGGGTTGACGGCGCGTGCCGCGGGCACATTCGTCTCCGTGTGGCTGCTGTGGAAGAGTAGGCCAAACACAGTCGGCAAAGCACCCTTAGGGGCCACCCATCGAGTAGGAACGCAAAGATCCGTCAAGGCTTGACCCCTCTCCATCAAGTGCTGTTAGCGAGCACCTATGAAATCCGGAACGGTACACGAGGGGATGGGTGGCCAGCACCACGCCCGACCGCCTTTGTCTCCCCAGTGGCGATGTTTACCCACCGCACCGGGTACTCATTTGAGGCTGAATCGACCTAGGGAAGGCCCAGGACCGGTATCAGATAATCGTCACTGGATGTTGACCGTGAGCGGGAATCGAACCAGGGTCGCCAGGTTCGTAGCGCAGCGCGCTAACCACTACACTACCGCTTCCCACAACACACACAGGTACACACACACAGGTACACACACACACAGGTACACACACACACAGGTACATACACACAGGTACACACACACAGGTACACACACACAGGTACACACACACACAGGTACACACACACAGGTACACACACACACAGGTACACACACAGGTACACACACACACAGGTACACATACACACAGGTACACACACACACAGGTACATACACACAGGTACACACACACACAGGTACACACACACAGGTACACACACACACAGGTACACACACACACAGGTACACACACACAGGTACACACACACAGGTACACACACACAGGTACACACACACACAGGTACACACACACACAGGTACACACACACACAGGTACACACACACACAGGTACACACACACACAGGTACACACACACACAGCTACACACACACACACACAGGTACACACACACAGGTACACACACACACAGGTACACACACACAGGTACACACACACAGGTACACACACACAGGTACACACACACACACACGTACACACACACAGGTACACACACGTACACACACACACAGGTACACACACACACACAGGTACACAGACACACAGGTACACACACACACAGGTACACACACACACAGGTACACAGGTACACAAACACACAGGTACACACACACAGGTACACACACACACACAGGTACACACACACACACAGGTACACACACACAGGTACACAGGTACACACACACACAGGTACACACACACACAGGTACACACACACACAGGTACACACACGCGTGCTAATTGCTCTGTCCGCTCGTGTTTGCCGACAACAGGCGGTTGCTTGCTCCCATCCTGGAGACGGCGCCTGGCGGGTCGGCGCGCACGCACGGACGCACGCGTCGCCAAACACAGCTGCTGCTACAGCTGCTGCTGCCGCTACTGCTACTGCTGCTGCTGCCACTGCTACCGCCGCTGACAGCCGAGTAAACACGCCTTTTAAACGCACGCACATGCGCACGCACACACGTACACGCACGTACACACGTACACGCACGTACACACCGGTGCCTTAAGCCTGACAAGTCACCCAGCGTGCTGCGTTGACACAAGTAGGGAGGCTGTAGTGATGTATGTCACTGGTCAGGGAGGCTCATCTGCTGACGCAGCAGAACTCACTCCATCTCCTCCGAGTGGTGGTAGCGAAACGTCGCCGCGGGAGCAACTCTGAACTTGATGGATCCATCGGCACACGCGTGCGATCTGTGTGTTTGTGGACGTGTGACAATCTTGTGGGCTGTGACAAGATTTTTGGCGTAAAACTATGACCACGACCACTGCCACCACGACCACAACCACCACCACGACCACCGTCGCCACCAGGACCACCACCACGACCACCACCATGACCACCACCACGACCACCACCACGACCACCACCATGACCACCGCAATCACCACGAGGGTTCTGTATGGGATGGGACGAGGGTTCTGTATGGGATGAGGGTTCTGTATGGGATGAGGGTTCTGTATGGGATGAGACGAGGGTTCTCTATCGGGTGAGCGGCGCCATCTGCTGCGTTCCGCGAGCTCGCGTTACTCGCCGATCCACGTCGACCCGTTTCCGTCCGGTCGACGTTTTCATCGACAAGATTGATTTCTCTCGACAGCTCCAGAGAGAACGATAGAGAGCGAGAGAACGAGAGAGCAAGAGCGAGAGAGCGAGCGAGAGAGAGAGCGAGCGAGCGAGGGTTACATAAAGCCCCGTTTAAAAAAAAAATTTTTACGAAATGATGAACGAAACAAAGTGCCGAATACACCGAGCATCTTCTTGTTTCCACTGATCGTAAAAAAAAGAGCGAGCGAGAGAACGAGAGAGCGAGCGAGCGAGAGAGAGAGCGAGAGAGCGAGCGAGTGAGAGAGAGAGCGAGCGAGCGAGGGTGACATAAAGCCCAGTTAAAAAAAAAATTACGAAATGATGAACGAAACAAAGTGCCGAATACACCGAGCATCTTCTTGTTTCCACTGATCGTAAAAAAAAGAGAGAGCGAGAGAGCGAGAGAACGAGCGAGCGAGCGAGAGAGCAAGAGAGCGATAACAACAACACCGCCACCACCGCCGCCACCGCCGCCACGGTGGAGTGGAATGCCAAGCGGCGCTGGAATTCTGCTGCGGCCTGGGATTTGGGGAATGCCCCGGGTGTGCGAGCTCCCTCGCAAAAGCCAAAATATTTCCTGTCAAACTTATTTCCCCCATCGTTCAACTCGCCGACGGGGGATTTTTTTCTTGGTTGCTTAACGCTTCTTGCTTAAATGAAACAAAATAAAAAATCCTTCGGCAAGCCACTCGATTCGATTCTTTCGTGTTTGGTTTCAAGCAGAGAGGTGAGGAACCTCCGGCCCGCGATTTAATATCAAGTTGCCCTCCACTTCATTTAAACAATAAACTATTTATCAATATTATTTCTTACCAGGTAAGGCCCCACTGAGCTAGCCAGGTCTTTTTTTCCCAGAAGCCACCTGGCCATCACAAACGATAGCTCAACGAAGTGGATTGCCGCGTGGAAAATTAATAGCGGCCACATTCTCGAAACCGCACGTTGATTCTAAATGTGGAGTGGGGGGGGGACCGGAGCACCTGGAGAGATACCCACGTGACCACGGGGAGAACCCTCCAAATATACAGCAAGAGTCAGTGGTGAGATCGAACCCACGACCTCCTGTACACCAGGCGAGGTAGTTAACATCTCCTAGCCACCGTGATGATGGTGAGAGAGACGCACGCAAACTCCAAAAATACAGCAGCAGGCGTCAGGGTCGGGATCAAACCCACGACCTCCTGCATACCAGGTGAGGTAGTTAACATCTCCTAGCCACCGTGGTGATGATGATGAGAGGCACGCAAACTCCAAATATACAGCAGGAGTCAGTGGTGGGATCGAACCCACGACCTTCTGCATACCAGGCGAGGTAGTTAACATCTCCGAGCCACCGTGATGATGATGATGAGAGAGACACGCAAATTCCAAATATACAGCAGGAGTCAGTGGTGTGATCGAACCCACGACCTCCTGCATACCAGGCGAGGTAGTCAACATCTCTCCACCACTTTGAAATATCCCCGAATCAATATTCATCCATTACAGCCCAGCACCTTGGCGGGCACTAATTGAGCATCAGAGGGCAACATCTTTGACCTGGAAGCGACACTTCACGTTCGCAATTTTCAGGCACACACGGATCCATGCTGACACCGCGAGGGCATACCCCTCTGCACAAATCGGGTCCACGCGTCGCGTTGACAATTGTTCGTCGAGCTCACGTGCCTTTCGCGTGCGTGGACCCCGACCCGACGTTGGGTTTGCGAGCGAGGAGAGTTTCCCGGGGAAGTCACCGACGTAGAAATCTCCCGTCGGCACCCTCACGAGGTCGCGAGGTCGCGGGCTTCATTCCGGGACCGTGAGTTGCGAGCGGTTGTGCTGTCGCGGCGAGACTGGCCAACAACGCCACCGAGCTAATTCGACCGAAACGACTCATCTCATTCCACCAGGTAACAACCCCCACTGAAGCTGCTGCACGAATCTTAAATATCGGAAGCGACCCGGCCACAAATGATCGCCCGGGCGAAGTGGCTTACTTGACCTGCCAGCAGGCGCAGGTCAAGTAAGCCTCACGCCGTGGGAGAGCACCGCCGGTCCTGGGCACCGCCTCTCCTAGGTCCACTCGGCCCTCGATGAAATACTGGGATTAAAGTAAAACAATGACTGCTCCTTGGCTGGTGAGTACACCAACCCCCACACCAGATTGTGCATCAATCGTCGACACCGACCAAGGTGGCATCGACTCTCGTCGTCCAGCGGGTTCCTATTAAAACTATTTTTTTTTTACAATTTTAATTTTACCAGGTAAGGTCCACTGAAGCTATGTGGCTCTTTCTCAGAAGCTACCTGGCCACACAAATGATAGCTCAACGAAGTTCCGTATTATTACGTGGAAATGCATTGCAGCCAAATACTCTAAACGCACGTTGATTCGAAATGTGGGAGGGAAAAACCGCAGGACACGGAGAAAAACACCACGCGACCACGGGGAGAGAGAGAGAGAGAGACGCAAACTCAAAATATACAGCAGCAGGCGTCAGGGTCGGGATCGAACCCACGAACCCACGTATACCAGGCGAGGCAGTTAACATCTCCTAGCCACCGTGATGATGATGAGAGAGAGACACGCAAACTCCAAATATACAGCAGCAGGCGTCAGGGTCCGGATCGAACCCACGACCTCCCGTACACCAGGCGAGGTAGTTAACATCTCGCCACCGTGGAACTTCCACCACTGACGCTGTTCACCAGTTACATTAGATCTCCCGACGCTTCCGCTGAAACTGAGCGAGCAGTTACATTCCAGAACAGAGGGAGTAACGCCACAGCTGGGGCAAACAGCGAGCAGCACCTATGAACGACGGCACGGCACACGAGGGGGTGGGTGGCCAGCACCACGTCCGGCCGCCTTTGTCTCCCCAGTGGCGAAGTTTACACACCGCACCAGGTACTCATTTTAGGGTGAGTCGACCGAGGAGAGGCCCAGGACCGGTTAACATCATCGTCACCGGTGTTGGCCGTGAGCCGGAATCGGTCGCCAGGTTTGTAGCGCGGCGCGCTAACCGGTGCACCACCGCTCCCCACCACACAAGGGACACGCACTCGCACGCGCAGAGACACACGCACTCACGAACACACACACACACGCGCTCGCGACACGCTTTTCTCGCTCGTAATCGCTCGCCGCGCATAAACCCACAGTTGTGTGTACGCGCGGCGCCTTCATTAGTGCCGCGCGGGCACAGAGCGAGGGACTGTGTGCGAGGCGCGTCATTAACGCCGGGGTCGGCCACACCGCTCCCTCTCCCACCGCCGCTCTCTCGTGACACAGCGTCGCCACTGAGCACGCGCACGCGGGCACGCGCACGCGAGCACGCGCGCTCACAAAGAATCCCCTATTAGCCCACGCGGGCCGCACGGGGCAACCGCTGTTCGCGAGCACCCGTCAAGGTCGGGCGTCGCCCCATTATCGAGCGGTTAAGCTAAGCAGGGGTCGAGCTTGGACGGCGCATGGATGGGACGGTTGGCCACGTGCGCCGGGTTGCTATGGGACGGCCTCCATTGCAAGGGCGAACCTGCGTCACGTGCTCCAAGTCGTGTCGAATACGCGCAGAGATTTTCAATGTCAAATCAATCAATCGATCGATGAGGCTAAGCAGCAGAGCGTGAAAATCACGACGCCGTAAGACGCAACGACGTTTCCCGGGACCGGTGACAATCCAGCTGAGCGCCTCCCCTGAACGATGGAATGAGAGACAGAGAGGGAGGGTTGCACGGACATTCCCTCGGGGGCCCCGGGGCGGGAGCGACGTCCTAAGAAAACGGCGCAGGTCTCCGGCTTGTTGCGGAGATTCTTAACTCGGAGCAAACGAGCAAGCTACGACATCGGCGCTTCGACGGACCCGCCCGTCGTAGCCCACGCGGACTTGCATCCCACTGGGATTTCTGCACACAGCGTTGAGATGCGGTGTATTGGCGCTGGAAGACTTTGCAGTTTTTTCCTGGATTTTTCTGTTGCGCGTAGTCACTTTAAGATGTTTCTCTGTCAATGTTTGTGTTTGTTGCGGTTGCACCCGAGTCAAGAGCCGCATAGTTCACAGGGCTATACACCTCATGAATGAAACTGAAAAAAACTGAAACTTGCGACGAAGTCTCACGGCAACATTTTTTGGGCGCAACGAGACCCCTAAAAAAAAACAAAAAATGCGAGAGGAGGAGGAGGAGGATTTCGAGAGAAAAAAAAAGGAAGATTTTGTGTTTCTTTCCCCGACTACCAGGAAACCTAAACTGGAAACACCACCAGGCTCCCCTGGGCCACACAGATCCGCTGCTGTAGCGCCCGGCAATTGAGATGTTTGCGTCTAAATGGCTCGCAGATGCGGGCGGTGATGGGGGGGGGAGCGTGGTGGGGGGAGCGTGGGAGGGGGGAGCGGGCGATCCTGCACAGCCATCGAACCAACGGCGAAATTCGGGAGCAAAGAAACAAATAACCAAACGACGAGTCACATGCACAGTTTGATTTGTGCGCGTCAGGCGACGGCTGCTGTCGTCGCTGATGGGACGTGGACGGGGCTGCAGGGTCGTCGTTAACATTGCCGCTACGCACGTTGGTAGAAAGAAAGAAAAACGGTTACTAAAGTACCGGAGTTGGTTCGCCGCACGTGCGAACCGTCTTGGCCGTGTCGCCAGCAGATGTTACGCGAGATAAACCGACCGACCGACTTGACAATAACGTACAACGATGAACACAATCGAGAAACTCCATGTGATGGTTGGTGGCGCGTTCTAAGTGCGGTGGGGCAAAGTGTGGGTGACTCACACCTGTTCCAAGACGTCTGAGCCAGCGTGGAAGATTAGGCCCAAAAAAACCCAAATCCTTCACCGGTGGGGTTCTCTAGAGCTCCCTCCAGCGGAGGGCCCCTTCCACCAGCAGTGGCACGAACAATAGAAATTTAAGGGCTGCTCCTTTGCCGATAAATACCGTGGCTCGCCAGAAAAAAGGCAGCATGGCAACACCGCCGACTCCATCTGTTCCATCTATGTGGGATAGCGCGTTTCCCCATCGCACGCTCGCGTGCGTTGTCTATGGCAGCAGCTCAGCTGTCCTCTCTCGCGTGAAACAAATTGACCGGAAACACCTCGCAGAGGGACCTTGAGAGCTTGGGCAATTGTTGGTGCCGGCTCACCGCCTTGTCCGCGGTTCCTCCTCCTGCTGATGTTGCTGCTGGCGCCTCTGAATCACCATCTCTCTCTACGACAGCGGGGAGGGAACACCGCGCCGCGGTGGTTGTACGAGCGTGACATCACTGTTATTATCGTGACGTAATCACCGGCATTGCTGCGGGGGAGCGTAAAACAAACAGAACAGATAAAGTGGGCGACCACGGACCGCCTGACGAGATCGTGGGCGCAATTCCCGCGTCAAATCTTTCGGCCCAAATTTTTTTTTTTTACGGAACTGCGAACAGGAATTTGGGACGAACAACGCGAGCGGACGTCCTCGTGGAAACGGCCGTTGAGGCTCGGGGGATCATTTCCTGAATTTATGAAATGTTTAAAACAGCGCGCCGCTACACTCCAGTTTCGTCTCACTAGGAAAGCCAAACGAGCAGATGAATGGAATTGGCCAAATATCCGAGCGTGGCAGGACCCCCCCCCCCTTGAAAGAGACTTGGGGATGGGCAGCTCTTGCGGGTAAATCAAAGGCAGCGTTATCATAGTTACAGTGAACACGCCAACGTTGGCCAAATGTTGGCATGTGGTTGGAGCTGTTGGACCAACGTTGGGCCAACATTGAGTCAACGTTGGCCCAGCGTTGGCGTGTGGTTGGAGCCGACGGCCCAACGTTCTGGGGGTGCTCATGAAGAACGAGGACGTGTACCTCGAGGGCCGAGCTCAAAGCGATGGAATAAAGACGCGGATCGGAGTGGGCTGTGGAGTGCTCTGGCAAAACTGAACTTGTCCACGCGAAGCAGCAGCAGCAGCAGCAGCAGCACGGTGTTCGAGCGGCACGCGCGCGCGACCCGCTACGACGTGACCCGAAAAACATGGACGACCGCGACGACGATGACGACGAACAAAAAAACGGAACAAACACCGGGAGAGCGCTCGAACAAGCACAGCGCGACGCGCGCTGCGAGACAAGAGGGGGAACGGAAGACCGTGGACGAGAGAGGGCACACGCAGGTCAACGGCCGTCGCTCCGACGACGAAGGAAAGCGAGCGGGGCTCTGGCGAGCCGCGTCCACGGCCAGGAGGGATGGTGGACGGCGGTCCAGGCTAGCGAGGGGGCGTGTAACGCGTCCGGCAGAGAGAAGGAACGGATCCGCCACCGCGGAGACGGAGCGGTGAAACCGGCTCGCGTGCCGGCGCCGATGTGGATTATCGCGTCGCAGGAGCGTCTGGGTCGAGAAAGAGCTTCGTGGCACATCGGATTCCCCGAGGACGAATGAAGAGTCTGGCTCGCGAGGGCTGCCGGCGGTGACATCGGCCCGTGTGAAGGCGCGCGAGGCCGGACTCGTATCGGTGGACATCACAACCGTCACCATCAAGATACCCGCCCCTTTTTCTTGGTGCTTTCGGTAAAGTCACGTAGAAGGGAAATAATAAAAGAAAAAAAAGAAAATACAATTCTCACGACGTTTCGGCCACAACGCAAGCAGCCGTCCTCAGGTGAAGAACAGGTCTGTCGGAAAGACAGCGTCTGAATGAACACCACCAAGCTTGGCAGCGTATATTTAAGCTGGGTTAGAGGAGGAGAGCGCCTTGACAAAGGAATTTGCTGCTTGCGTTGTGGCCGAAACGTCGTGAGAATTGTATTTTATTATGTTTAATTTTTATTATTTTATTATTTCCCTACTACGTGACTTTACCGAAAGAACCAAGAAGATGAATCCCTGCAGTCACGAAAGCTTTAAATCGAAATACCCGCCCCTCATCATCACATCATCATCAACACATCATCATCATCGCTATCACCATCTTTTACTTGACTACAATAATTTAGCAGCGGGGGGGGGGGGGGCTGGAAGGGGCGGGGGGGGGGGGACGGGAGGGGGGTGCTTAGCCCCCCACCACCACCCCGAGTGTGGAGAGAGAGACGAATTAAAAACAAAACCTACGCACGCACACAGAGGTACAAAGATCCCCCGTGTAGCCTGAACAGACTGTTGGGGCAAGTGCTGTTTTGCGAGTGGCACCTGTGAAGGCCGGCACGGGTGGCCAGCACCACACGCCCGGCCTTCTGTGTCTCTCTCGTGACGATGTTTTACACACCGCACCAGGAACTCGAACGCACACACACGCACGCACGCACGCACAAACACACACACGCGCGCGCACGCACACGCACACAGACCCGGTTGTGTGCTATTTCCTGCCGTGCCACCATCTGGAAGCCATTGGCTGCGATTCCACGAGATGTCCAGGCTCACTCTGTGCTCCACTCTGCCTAAAGAAATCACACAGCCCCCCCCACCCATCCCCCCCCCCAACTCCTCCACATTTTCCCCATTCACGGTGGGTACCCAATCGGCACCCAGGATCTTCGCAGATTCTCAAAGTGTACCCTGGAATTCGCACGGCCACTACGGCGGCCGTCATAGCCCCCGCCCGCTGCCATGCGTCACAAACCTTCGTAATCATCACCAGCGTGAGCCTCGATCTATCCACTGCTGGTTGACCCTTTCATCAACACCGCGGGAGCAGCACCTTTCATCAACACCGCGGGAGCAGCACCTTACCACTCACCGTGCCGCTCCGAGTAACGCTCATCACGTGACAACGAACCGAGCGTACCTGAATTCTCAGAGGAGACGTGGATCCAAATAAAGTGCAAAATCTAATTCTACATGTTTCGATTTAAAGCTTTCGTGACTGCAGGGATTCAACTTCTTGGTTCTTTCGGTAAAGTCACGTAGAATGGAAATAATAAAATAATAAAAATATTTTTTTTTATGTTTTATTTTTATTCTTTTATTATTTCCATTCTACGTGACTTTACCGAAAGAACCAAGAAGACTAATTCTACATGGTTGGTTGTTTCTGTGCGCGTGTGTGTCCAGTCATCGGTGACGCGGCTGAGACCACCAACTCGCCGTACTCGAGAAGCCGGTCTTAATCGCAGGCCGGAACCCGGACTCGAACCCGGGCGCTCGGCTCACCGCCCCCTCTTGACCTCCGAGCCACCGGGGCCCTCTCCCTCGACGTGCGCGCTTTGTTGACACAGCCACGTGAGAAGGGGCTCGCGAGGCCGTCGCCAGCGAGCCAGAGGCGTTGCGGCACCGCGTGAAGTCGAGCTCGACGTGCGAGAACCAACGAACGAGCGAGCGCTAGCGGACACCTGGACGCCACCTGTGAACGCCACCGGCAGCAATTTTTTTTTTTAAATACCCAAAGCCCTGGCAAAGCCAAGACGTCCGGGCAAGACTTAGGTTCGATTCCTGCCACCAGACGTCTGAAAGTTTCCACGATCTTCAATTTCCCGTTTTGCGCGTCCGCGAGACGACCTCTGCCCCCCCCCCTCTCTCTCTCCGCCTCCTCTCTGTCCGGTGGAAATTGATTCGTCGTGTCCGGCAGTCGGCGTTTGCGAGTGACGCCAGAAACTCCGCGATGTTTAAAAAAAAAAATTTTTACTAAACTATTTTTGTAATCATGGGACCAGAAAAAATAAAAAGCTATTCTTTGAGTCTTGGGTTCTTTCGGTAAAGTCACGTAGAATGGAAATAATAAAATAAAATAAAAAACGTAATAAAATAAAATAATTTTTATTTTTTCTTATTATTTTATTATTTCCATTCTACGTGACTTTACCGAAAGAACCAAGAAGATGAATCCCTGCAGTCACGAAAGCTTTAAATCGAAAGCTATTCTTAGAGTCTTGGGTTCTCTCGGTAAAGTCACACACTTGTGTTGCGCCCGAAACGTCGTGATTTATTTAATTTTATACCCACGTGACTTTACCGAAAGAACCAAAGAGTATGGATTCCTGCAGCCACGAAAGCTTCAAATCAAGCTATTTTTCATGCTTTGATACTGCCAAAAATGTATCCCACGATGTAGCTGTTCAGCCCGAGCTATAAAATGCTCTGATATGTGTGGCATTGTCTTGGTGCTGTTCGCTTTTGCGCGTTCTCTGGTCTGACACTGGTGAGACTAGGCCATAAAAAAAGCCTGTCAATTAGTTCCAAAGACGGTGCAATTATTATCAGAGCACGTTTACTTGCATGTTCAGCACAAATAGGTGTGGCTGATGCAAACTTCATTCCCTGATTAAAAAAAAATATCTAATTGGTGTTTGAACATCTTAACACCTGTTTTATTGCCAGAAAGGGTATAATCTATTCTTATGTTTCATAAACTATCTTTGTTTTAAATTGCTATTTTTTTTTTTAAGCGACCTGGCCACAAAAATTGATAGCTCAACGATGTGGCTTTTCGCTTGGAAATGTGATGTTGATTTCTACATGTGGAGGGAAAGGCCGGAAGAACCGGCGAGAAAATTGCACGCGACCACGGGGAGAGAAAAACACGCAAACTCCAAATGTAGCAGCAGGCGTCAGGATCAGGACTGAACCCACGACCTCCTGCATACGAGGCGAGGTAGTTCACATCTCCTAGCCACCGTGGCGCCTTAATCAAGATACGACAAAGAAATGTAAAGTTGCAGCACCCGCGAGATTTTGGCCTACTCTGCCACGTTGGCCAAGACGTCTTGGAGGACAGCGCAGAGGACAAAAAATGTACCCCACCGCCGCCGCCACCACACGGCGACCTGGCGATTGACGAACTGCCGAGTGGACCTATTTCTGCTGCGTGGTGGACCGAGGCGTAGAGTGAGGGGGGTAAATTACAAAACGCCCGCTCTGCCGGGGGTTGCAAGTTCACCGTGCCGACGGTCACAGCGCTGCGGCTTACGAAACAAAACCCCCCCCCCCCCCCCAACAAAAACGTCAAACTTTAGCATTTTCCTTTTTTAAACTTACAGGGACAACAACAACAACAAATTTCGTTGGCACGGATGGTGGCGCGTTGGTGGCTGCGGCGGCTAGATCGGTGGGTGGGCGTGCGAGCTGGTCGCTGGTTCGAATCCGCATGTGAATTGTGTTAGGGCATCCTGTCTGAGCGGAGCGTTCAATTAAAGCGGCGACATGAAATCTCCGGGAGCGTCCCTTGCCAAGACTGCGCGCACGCACGCACGAGTCAAGAGTTCACGCGCTCGCCACAAACTCTTCAGCACTGCAAGTATCCGCAACTCGGCAAAAAGACGGACGTGGACGCGGAGATGGAATCCGATCGGAACGATTAAGGGGGCCCGCCAGCCTCGGCCTAGCCAAGGTCCAAGCCCCCCTTTCCACCCCCTAAGCGGCACCCCGAAAGCAATTTTTTACATGCTTGCTTTATAATTCAAGCGCTACCTCACCAGCAAAACAAAAACACCTCTCTCCTATCTTCTTGGTTCTTTCGGTAAAGTCACGTAGAAGGGAAATAATAAAATAATACAAATAAAACGTACTAAATATTTCTCACGACGTTTCGGCCACAACACAAGCAGCCGTCCTCAGGTGAAGAACAGGTCTGTCGGAAAGACAGTCATTCATACACCGTTTATTATTTTATTATTTCCCTTCTACGTGACTTTACCGAAAGAACCAAGAAGATGAATCCCTGCAGTCACGAAAGCTTTAAATCGAAATTTAACCTCTCTCCTAGTCGGGACTCTCGCTGAAGCCGCTACATTCGATTAATACAAATCACGCAGGAGTGGGGCAGCGAGCGAGCCCAACCTTTTCCCCTTCCCCGAAGCCAGGAAGCACCGAGGTTCGGGCTTCCGCGGAATTTCTGTGCCCCCTTCCTTTGTTACGGTTCGTGCTTTCCACCGGGCTCTTGGGAAAAAAAAAAGAAAATTTATTTGAAAATAATAAAAACAAACAAAAAAAGGATCGCGAGAAGTGGCAGCAGTTTGGGAAGGCCTTCTTAGCACAGCAGTGGAGTGAGCGTGGCCGATGGCGATGACGATGACACGATTCATCTCTAGAAATTAGAAACGCCAAGGTCGCTTGCGGCAATACAGGGCTCGGGAGAAGGCCGTAGCCATCGGCAGATTCGTTCAGTTTCGTTCACTTAAGAGTCTTAGACGAATCTCCAAAAACGAGGGGGTGGGCAGGCGAGGTGGGGGGGGGGGTGCAAAGGCCGTCACGAGCAGGGCACGCGATCGGTGATCCCGCGCCCTCCCGCCGTGCCGACCTTGAACTCGGTCCGCTCGCGGCCAATGTCCACAACGAGCAGTGCTTAGTCGTAGTAGTGAGCAGCGGCGCTCGCTAGCAATGCCGTCAATGTGGCCGTTTCGAATGTACCCCCCTCCAGGTGTCGCCAGCATCATCCCCCGCTGCCTCTCCCCTCCCCGGGCCAGGGATTCTTCCTCCAGGACGGGTACGGCCGCGCATCGCGCAGCGCGACGACGTTAAGTGAGCAGCACCAGGCCGAAGCCTGAGAGAGGGGGGCGAGTCGGAGCCTTCATGCCAGGCCGGGCCCCCCCACTGCGTTAGGGAGTCCAGTGCGAGATTGGGAGGGGGGGGGTTATTTTTCCCCACCAGTGGCATTTTGGCTCAGCCATCGAACAAAGACGGTCGCTGCATCGCGGCGTTTTCAGGTGCGCTGCTGCGGCCGTCTGGAACGCTCTTCCTTCCGATATTAGGAAGCCACTTTTAAATCATCCAGATTGAAGACGAGTTTCTTTAGAATTGAGATTGTTGTCCGCACCTCCGATGAGCACGGTTGGCTACGTACGATGCGAAAAGAAGTTCAACATACGTACACGCATACTTGCGATGATTCATGTGTTTCTGGTTTCGAACCCGAGTGGCCTCCTCCTCCTCCTGCCTGTCCTCCAACAAAAACTGAATTCCTTTCCTCTGCTTCTCAAAATAAAGAAGCCATGACCTGCACGGTTACGCGGCCTTCTACTCGCCGCACTTGGGAAGCCGGTTTGACCACGGGCAGCAGCTGCAGCCGATCCCTCGAGAACCGTACCTGCGTGGCGACGAACGTGTGTAGTGTATGTTTGAGTTTGTGCGTGCGTGTGTTTATAATGTTCGCGCCGTTGGCCAAATGTAACGACGGCGGTGGTGGTGGTGGTGGTGGCGGCGTTTTCTGGCTCGTGCGTTTCGGGGAGATATCGCCGGCGGTTTTGGTCGTCCAGATGGCGAAATTAACCGCGGTGCAAGAGGGCCCCCCCCCCCCCCCCCAGTTACATCATAAAAAGGATCGTCCGGCCACAATCTATCCACTGCTGGATGAAGGCCTCCAACCCATCAGCCGTCGACGATCCGTCCGGCTGGGTCCCGCGCGGCTGATTTCACCGCTGGCGACAAGTGGCCGTACTTCGCCGCTCTGGTCAGCGCGGTCGGGCACAATAACGGTGCCTTGAAAGCAGAGGGCGGAGTGCAGGCGACGCGCTTCAGGGCGAAGGCTTTGATACTTCGGAGGAGGCCGCGGGGTGCCGAAGGCAAAGAAAATTACTCGGCCCAAAAAAAATGTTGTTGAACGGTACCAGCCAGAGTGGCAAATGCTCACAAGCATTTTACAAAAGGGCGGTATCTCTAGATCACGAATATCTATGATTGCAAAATTTGGACCTTGACAGGGGGCGGGGGGGCGTGAGGCGATGGCCTGCTCCTTGCGAATGACGTCACAGGATCTTTTAACGTCCACTGGGAAGCAGACGGCGCGTGGCATTTGATTGGTCGTTACACCCACAGCATTAACCAGGGTCGGCCAGTGGGCACGAACCGCGAGCCGCTGCGACGAGCGTGGTCAACGCGCTACCGCTGGCCCGTGTAACCGCCACGGCCGAGTCACAGAGACGACTGCGACATGAAACATCTCCACTGCTCGCTGTGGACACTGCCCGCTGTGGACACTGCCCGCTGTGGACACTGCTCGCTGTGGACACTGCCGCTGTGGACACTGCCCGCTGTGGACACTGCTCGCTGTGGACACACTGCCCGCTGTGGACACTGCCCGCTGTGGACACTGCCCGCTGTGGACACTGCCCGCTGTGGACACTGCCCGCTGTGTCCACTGCCCGCTGTGTCCACTGCCCGCTGTGGACACTGCCCGCTGTGGACACTGCCCGCTGTGGACACTGCCCGCTGTGGACACTGCTCGCTGTGGACACTGCCCGCTGTGGACACTGCCCGCTGTCGACACACTGCCCTTGAAAATTAAGAGCGAATTTGCTCTCAACTCCCCCCCCCGTCGTCGTGTGATAATGAAGATGACGATGCCTCTCGTTACCGACGCCAGCGCCCCGCGCAAACGCGGGACGGCACCGAGCGGCACGTTTGCACCGACCGCAAAATTTAAACGCCGGCAAAATCGCCAAGCCCCCTGGCCGAGAGCGGAGTGAGCGGCCACGCGCGCACGGAAGGGGCCTCCGGGGTGGAACGTCGCTTTTGCTCGCAAATCAAAACAAACGCCGGGAGACGTTTGTTGCTTGAGCATTTTTTGCTCGGTGGAAAGGTAAAAACACTAAATTTCGGTACTGATTTTACTGGCTCCCGGACGGAGCGATGGATGGGCTGGGTCAACTCCCTACAAACGACATCGTTCGTTCTCAAATCCACCACTGCCTGTAAAATAAATCGCGTACAGGAAGCACACCTTTGAATCCGACCGGACTTTGGTTGACAGATCCCTGAGCTCACCGCAAACCCACATCTCCGCGGATTTTCTCTTCCGTCATCTCGCGAGGCTTTTATACGTTGAACAAAAATAATAAGGCCCCCCCCACCCTCCCCTAGTGGGCCAGCAAGCGGCACCGTCCGTGGTGGCGCGGCGTCCCGCGAACAATGGGGTTGTTTTTTTTCTTTCCCGTGGCAGCTCGGCGCGTCGCCGCCGCCACGCACGACGCACACGGCCCGGTCATTTCTCCGTCAAAAACAAGAAGAAGTCGAAAGAAAAAAACCCCGCGCCAAGCGGCGACGGGTCGATGGGGCCCCGAGCGCCGAAGCCCCAGCGTCGCGTCGTGCCGAGAGACACCCCCCACAAACGGCGTTGACATCGCACAGGGAAAGCGTGCGCAAGCGTGCTTTGGTCGGACGTTCAAGCGGCATGAAGGCTGAGTGAGGATTGAGGAGCGATGGCCGTGAGCTCGCGATGGAGTTTTTTTAATTTTAAACATTGCGGGGGGGGGGGGGGATAGTTGCGCGTTTATTGTTTGAAGGGCGATTTCGGATGTTTCACGTACGACTTACACCGGGTCAAAAAAGTCGACGCGATTTTACGCTCAAAGGAGCGGTGGTTGCTACTCTCCCATCTACGGCCTTGAGTCTGCGGTGGAAATTCCTCATTCCTATGGCAGGGGGTGAGCCCACCCATTGGGCATGCTGACAATAACGGCGTCAGCCGATCTCAAGTGACTCCACGCCTGACGGAAGCAAGCGAGGAAGGTGATGTCGTGTGGGTGACGTCACCGTCCTGTATTCGGAATTCATCTGAAACGACATTCGAATCGTTCGCAATTGTGCACGTGCACACACAGACCAAGATTTCTCACCCACCTCCCCCCGTATAGCCTTCGACAGGCTTTGGACTTAAAACTTTCGTGACTGCAGGAATTAATATTCTTGGTTCTTTCGGTAAAGTTTTCTATCCACGTGACTTTACCGAAAGAAACAAGAATATATACTTCAACAGGCTGCCCGGCGCAAGTTCTGTCAGCAAGCACCTGTCAAGGCTGGCCTGGCATACGAGAGGGCGTGGTGGCCAGCCCCACCACGCCTGCCCGGCCCCCGTTATCTGCCCAGTGGCGATGTTTTACACACCGGCATCATGCTGAGTTGACCTAGTGGAGGCCCAGGACCGGTTCAGATATTCAGTACCGATTTTAATCGTGAGGAGGGAATTGGTGAGCGCAGAGGGTGTGCGCTAAACAATTCCAGTCAGTGTGCTAACCACTACACAACCACTCCCTACACACACACAAAGATCCCCCCTGTACAGCCTTAACAGACTGTTGGGGCAAGTGCTGTTAGCGAGCACCTATGAAGTCCGGCACGGCACACAAGGGGGTGGGTGCCCAGCACCACGCCCGGCCGCCTTTGTCTCCCTCGCAGCGATGTTTACACACCAGTACCGGTTCAAATAATCGTCACTGGTGGTGAACGTGAGCGGGGATCGAACTCGGGATTGCCGGGTTCCTAGCGCGACGCGGTACCCGCTACACTACCGCTCACACACACACTCATTGTGTGCTCACACAGGCGCACAAGAACACCCACGCACACCACTCACACTTCGTCTGGCTGAATTGCAAACAAGTCAAAACCTACCCCCACTCCGCCAGAAAGGCAAACATTTGTTTTTATATTACGTAATAAATAACTGGAGATTTTCTAAATGAAAACAGTTTTTTCATATTCACCACCATACATCCGCCCGTATGGTGCTGTGGTCGGACGGTTCCAGCCTTCATCAGCCGTGATCAATCCACTGCTGGACGAAGGCCACCCCCGAAAGCCGCCACCACGTCTCACAGGACGATACGTGTTGACCGGCTGCGAGATTCACTGGACAATTTGATGGCTTTAAACCATCCGTACGAACGTCGTTACTGGTTTGCTACGTGTCTCTCTGAGTGAGTGGGGGGGTGGTTAGCGCATCGCACCACAAACCCGGCGGCCCGAGTACAACCCACGGCCAACGTCGGTGACGATTGTTGGAACCGGTCACGGGCCTCTCCGTAGGTCGACTCGGCCTCAAATGAGTACCCGGTGCGACGTGTGAACGTCGCCGTTCGGGAGACAAAGGCGGCCGGGCGTGGCGCTGGCCACCCACCCCCTCGTGTGCCGTGCCGGCCTTCAGAGGGGCTCGTTAACAGCACTTGCCCCAACGATCTGCTCGGGCAATACGGGGGATCTTTGTCTTTGCTATGCGTGTGTAAAATAAACACAATGGGCACCCTCGCAACTGAGATGTTCCATCTCGAGCGAATTCCCAGGTGAAATATTGAACGAAAATTCGGGGCAAATTGTGGAACGTAGTAAATCCGAGAATTGGAACCGTTTTCTTTCAGCCATCGGTGACGGGCCGAGACGATCGACCGGCTGCACCCGAGGACCCAGTTCAGTCGCCGTCGTTTTGGTGGCCGAGCTCGGATTTCGAACCCAGGCTCCGAGCGGTGCCTGCCTCACCGCGTGTCCGACCCCCCCCGTGAGCCACAGGGACCCAACCCTCGGGTCGCATCACCGAGAAAATCCACCTGGCGACGCCGCTGCCGTTCTCGCACTGCCGGTGGTGCACAAGCACAACCAACGACAACAACAACAACAACGACGACAACTTAACACGTCCATCAACAATACCACTGGGCCGTTGCCTTGAGAAAGAAAGATAATCGGCAACGTTTCAGGTGACGCTGAAACTTGGGAGAGCTGAACGCGAGTTCGAAGAATCTCTCAAACAGACGCCTTGGCGTGAAAGACCCAACGCAGTAGATGCCTGGGGTTTGATCTTTCACGGAGCTCATGGCCCCTGCACAAACCATGGTTACCTGATGCACAAATGGAAAATTAAAATCTCTCCAGGAGCGTGCGACCTTTGACATCCAGAACGGACCGCACCTACGTACAACGATCCGATAACCGACCCACAAACGCGAAGGAGACACTGCGGCTTGTCTGGCCTGATCCACCGGAATGTTAAATTGTCGATGACGCTCTGCGTCTACATCAGCCGAGCGACACAAGAAGACTCAGAACACACCGCTGGGCGTACAGCGAACGACTCAATGCCCCCCCCTCCTCCCCCCCCATTGACAAATACGGAGGAGGAGGCACGATCCTGGCGATTCACCGCTCAACTTCTCCGGGACGCAACCAGCTCGCTACCTCCATGTAGTATTACAGTTGTTACAATCCAACAACGCTTGCCATACGAAGATCTATAGCTTAACACTGAGACCGACTGAGACCTACTGAGACCCACAGACTCACACGGAGATCTATACGAAAGGAGGCGTCATCGCAGCGAAGCGATGCACCGCTCCACTTCTCCCGACGCAATCAGCCGGCTCCACCACCTCGACTTAGTACCACGATTGTTGCTCTGCGTCTACATCGGCCGTACGGAAGAAAGAAAGAAGGCGACCGGGCCCCTTGCACTTTCACAGCAGCACGACCTGGAAAGTTCGGCTCATTGTACGGAGGCAGCGGTGCCGTACCGACCAAGCGCTTGCAAAACCTGAAACGGAACCCCTTCAAGGGGTGGAGGAGGGGGGGGGTGAGAGAAAGCGTTGGGGGAAGTCCGAATGCTTCGTTGCGAATTAGCGAATGAATAAATGAATGGACAAAAAAAACGCTTTCCCTAAACCCCAATCAATTAAGAGCCCTTTGAAATTCGTGCTCAGCATGACTGCAACTCCTGCGCCACAGATGTTGTAGGGGGGCCTTCCCAGCCGAGGCACAAAAGACATTCCTGGAATCGCCCGGGTCTCTTACATTTCAAATGAGCCCTTTGTTCAACTTTCGCAGGTTAAGTCGCCAGCCCAAGTTTCTCCCCGTTTGGACAAAAGGGGCCCAAAGGTGACCGCCGCTTGCCGTCGCCACGTAGTGGGCGCCTCCCTGGGAAACGAGAGGTTTATTTTATTTTATTTTTATTTCATTTAAAATTTCACCAGCGCCACGAGAAGCCACGACGGCGGCGGCGGTTTTACGACGGAGCGGATCGCGTCGTCACGGACAGAAAGGGAGAACAGCGCGGATCAGAGGACAAAAGCGAATCGAGAGCCATCGCCGCGCACCTACGGCACCGCGTGCACACAACTGCCTGACGAGAGCTAATCACCCTGGCATTGTCCTTGTCCCGTCCGCCTTATTGTGCTCGCCGCAAGGTTGTCGCCGGTGCAGGTCAATCAGTTCCAAGGACAGTGCGTGCATCATCAAAGCGCACTTGCTCGCATGGTGAACGCAGACGCAATGCCTCGTCAGAGCCGCCTACGTGGTGTTTGAGCATCTCCACTTGGGTGCCGAGCGCTTTTTAAAAAGCGTTCAATTATTTCGTCATCGCGCCACCCCATCGCCTGTCGAGCAGATGCAAGTGTGGTCCTTGGGCAGCGACGCGTCACAGCCGACGAAACGGAAACGGCGCCCCGAGGTGGAACCGTCCGCCACGGAGACGGAGCGAGGAAATCATAAATCCCAGCGCATGCTGGGCGGATCGCTACGCGGCTGGGATGGCGAGAGCTCGGGGCGGCTTCGGTGGGGGGGTTGAGGGGGGGGACTTTCATCCAGCAGTAGATAGACCACGCCTGATGGTGACGTAGATTTAAGCCTCGACTCCGACGACCATGTTGGTTGTCCCCAGGCCCTGAAGGACAGGCCTCGGCACACACGTGTGTGTGTGTGCGTGTGTTTAACAGTCATCTCAGCCAGTCATCTCGGTCATCTCAGTCAGTCGACCCGTGGCACCTGCAGGGTCTGCCCTGTGACCTCCTGCCAGCGGGCGTTCGACACTTCACGTGGCCTCAAGGTGCACTTGGCCTGGCACAAGCGTCGTGGTGACGTCACCGCCACTTAGTGGCGAATGGCGGTTGTTGTTGTTGTTGGTTAACACGTGGACTTTCCTGACCAATGTTATCCACAATAAGAGATCCATAATAAAGGGTTTTTTTCGGGTTAGATCGCGTGAATATAAATGTGTCGTTAAACCCTCCACCACCCGACACAGCCAATTAGGAAGGTTTGTCACGTAAACAGAACGTGTGTGTGTGTGTGGGAGAGGTAGTGTAGCGGCCTTCATAGGTGCTCGTTAACAGCACTTGCCCCTACAGTCTGTTAAGGCTATACGGGGGATCTTTGTCTTTGTAGCGGTTAGCGCCACGCTGCGCTATGAACCTGGGGGCCCGGGTTCGATTCCCGCTCACGGCCAACACCAGTGACGATTATCTGAACCGGTCCAGGGCCTCCCCTAGGTCGACTCAGCGTCAACACGAGTACCAGGTGCGATGTGTAAAACATCGCCACGAGGGAGACAAAGGCGGCCGGGCGTGGTGTTGGCCACCCACCCACTCGTGGTGTCGTGCCGGGCCTTTATAGGTGCTACTCGCTAACAGCACTTGCCCCGACAGTCTGTCAAGGCTATACGGGGGATCTTTATCTTTGGTGGTGGCCAGCGAGGAGCGAGTCGGCCAGAATGTCCGGCCGCAGGCAGCTCTCTGGGGCGTCTTCTCTGCTGCAGGCTCCTTCCGTCGGCAGGGGCGCTAGCGAGCAATTGCAGGGCTGCGCCTTTGTCCCGCGACAACGCGCGCGCAGCGCAGCCCGGGTGCCGTGAAGCTTACCTGAGAACATGTTGAGCTGTCCGCAATGATCTCTCGTCACCTCCTCGTCACCTCCTCGCGACCTCCTCGCCTTGGACCCACCTGGATGGGAGCACAGATGGTAAACGACGAAAAGCGCGATTATTAAACAAAAATAAACGATCATCCTTTCGGCTTTATTTTTTGCCTTCTTCCTCGATTCCATTCCAAGAAGTTGCGATCGCCGTCGTTCTCTTCGTCCTCACGTCACGGAGGCGACGATGCGTCCAGAATTCCCACACGGCAGGCACGCCGCCCGCCGTTTTGTTACAAACCGACGGGCCCCCCCCCCACCCCCCTCCCCCCCCACGTGGAGGAAGCAGATATCAGAGAACTACTTCTGAGACGTCGCCCCCCCCCCCCACCCCAAGCTCCTTCAGGTGACAGCTTATCCACACGAGGGGCCCTTCGTGACACTCCCACGCGCGCCTCTGCTACGGAGAAATGTTCCTCACTGGGCAGATGGACCGATATCTACATCATGGGACCCTTCCTTTGCCAGTACCCAAAATATGATGACAGCTTTTCCCCTTTTATTAAATCCTTTATATTAAGTTCACTTGCTTGCTTGCTTGCGCGCTTACGACCGTGCAAATCTTTCGGTCGTTTTTTAACCCACTTCCCGTGATCCAATCGAGCTGACATTTTGCACACAGACTCGTTGTGCGTGACAATTAATGTTCGTGAAATTTTGTTTCCAAAATTTTACACTTTTTAGGACAAAAATATTATATTTAATTACCAATTGCTTAATGCTGCCATGCAATCATCTGACCCATAGGTGGCAGCCATCTCAAGCCAGAGGACGAGAGGACTCTAGCCGCTACGCATATAAAGGATTTATAGTGAAAAACTTTGTTTTTACGGGTTAATTTTTTCTGGCAACAAAACAGTTGTGTTAAGATGTTTAAACACCAAACTGAAACCTTCTACAAGGAATCATGTCTGCATTAACCACAATGCTTGTGGTCAGAATGCAAACAAAAACATACTCTGATAATATTTGCATTGTCCTTGAAACTGATTGGTCCACACCAGAGACAGCTTTCTTTTGAGCCTCGTCTCTAACGGTGTTAGGCATCCTCTGGCCTTGTAGACATGCTTGCTTGTAAAAGGTTTCAGTTTGCTGTTTTAACATCTTAACACAGCTGTTTTGTTGCCAGATAAAAGGGGAAAACCCTATCATCATATTTGCTTGGTTTATTTTTTTACGAACACTGCTGAGATTTTGACCAAATGAAATAAAAGCAAATCTCGTTTGACGCCCTCTGATTGTTGTCGTCACTGTAAGTCAATGGTGACAGGGCTCAGAGCATCAACTCACTGCATTTGGCATGAAGCGGGATTTTATAATTATTGTTGTGATGATGATTCCGCTCGTTTGAAACTAAACAAAAACGTAACTTTTTTTTAATTATTTTACCGAGTAAGCCCACACTCAGCTATATGCAGCTCTTATTCAGAAGCGACCTGTCCACAAATGATAGCTCAACAAAGTGGCTTATCATCACGTGGAAATGTACAGCAGCCAAATACTCTAAACGCGTGTTTCCAAATGTGGAGGGCAACACAGGAGGACGAGGAGAAAATTTACACGACCACGGGGAGAGAGAGACACGCAAACTCCAAATATACAGCAGCAGGCGTCACGGTCGAGATCGAACCCACGACCTCCTGTATACCAGGTGAGGTAGTTAACATCTCCTAGCCACCGTAATGATAATGAGAGAGAGACACGCAAACTCCAAATACGCAGCAGCAGGCGGTCAGGGTTGGGATCAAACCCACGACCTCCTGTACACGAGGCGAGGTAGTGAACATCTCCTAGCCGCCGTGATGATGATGAGGGAGAGACACGCAGACTCCAAATATACAGCAGCAGGCGTCACGGTCGGGATTGAACCAACGACCTCCTGTACACCCGGCGAGGTAGTTAACATCTCCTAGCCACCGTAATGATGATGAGGGAGAGACGCGCAATCTCCAAATATACAGAAGCAGGCATCACGGTCGGGATCAAACCCACGACCTCCTGTATACCAGGCGAGGTAGTTAACATATCCTAGCCACCGTGAAGCCCCTTTGAACCGGGAAAGCCTCGTCGAGTCTCAGGATTGTTTTTCGGGAGGGTCCTGCCAAGTTTGCACGGTAGCGAAGCTACGATTGCTGGCTGTGTGTAAACCTGATTGAGTACATGAGGGCACAAGTTGTTGTCTAAACAAACTAAAAATCAGTTTAACACGTAGTAGTAGTAGTAGTAGTCGGCTTTTCGCGACCAATATTATCCATAATGGAGGCTTTCGGGTTAGATCGCGTAAATATAAATGTATCGTTAAACCCGCCATCACCCGACGCAGCCAATAAGCAAGTTTCGTCACGAAGACAAAACATGCCAATTCGTCACTAGTACAGTGCACCGGTGTGTTGGGAGCGCAAACCCACATCAATTACGAATCGAGCACGACGTTTCGCCTGTAATTACAACCAACATCATCAGGCAACAGCCAGATAATTTTCTCACCTTCTCTCCCTCTCTCCCTGCTGACCACGGAATGCAAATCTTCCCCGAGTTCAAGCTCTCAGAAAAAAGCGGATATCCCAGAGCTACCACTAAGATCCCACACACGCGCACAGCGCATGGGTCGGCACACGTATAACAGTTCGCTTCCACGAGGAAATCAAAAGCATCAAAACATTGCAAACGTAAATCGATGTTGAATCAATTTCAATTCTCCGAGCGGAACTCAGAATTTTAATGACCGCGATGGGGTTTTTTTGTTTGTTCCTTTCACGTATGCGTGCGCGTGCGCGCGGTCCAGTCGTTCGTTGGTTCCTGGCCTGAGGCCATCATCCAACGATCGCTCCACGTGGGCAAACCTCGGTTTGATCACAGTCAGTGCCAGAGATCGGGACTCTAACTCTTGACCTCTGACCTCCGAGTAGACGTTGCACAGCTGCTGTTGTTGTTGAAACCGGCACCGTTGCATCCTCTCCTCCCCTCGTTTAAAGCTCCCCCAAATTATTCGCGGCGTTTTGCTTTCGATTTATCGTAGACATTCTCTCCGCTCGCAAGCAGCTACGATCCACGACCCCAGCGCCTATCGAACGTTGTCATCCCTTGTGGCTGAGCGCAGCGGGAGGGAGGCAGGGAGGGGAGGGGAAGGAGGGAGGGGAGGAGGGAGGGAGGCAGGGAGGGGAGGGGAAGGAGGGAGGGACGCAGGGAGGGGAGGAGGGAGGGAGGCAGGGAGGGGAGGGGAAGGAGGGAGGGACGCAGGGAGGGGAGGAGGGAGGGAGGCAGGGAGGGGAGGGGAAGGAGGGAGGGGAGGAGGGAGGGAGGCAGGGAGGGGAGGGGAAGGAGGGAGGGACGCAGGGAGGGGAGGAGGGAGGGAGGCAGGGAGGGGAGGGGGAGGAGGGAAGGAGGGAGGGAGGCAGGGAGGGGAGGGGGAGGAGGGAGGGAGGCAGGCAGGGAGGAAGGGCCATGCTAATTTTGACGGATGGACAGACGGCCGGCAAGAAGCTCCCAGTTGATACCAATTTCAGGCTGAGTCGACCTAGTGGAGGCTCGTAGCAGGTTCAGAGACCGAGCGTTGCAGTTCACGTCCAAACAAAAAATACGACGTCAGACCTCCTCTCTCGCTCTCTTCTCTGCCGACCTCTCAACGCAAAATCTTTGACCTCAATCAAAGGTCAAGGGGCTACTCCGACCAATGCCATTGATGCCACCGGATCTCGGCATCTGTCCCTTCCCCCTGCCAGTTCCCATAGCCTGCTGCACGTAACTGGGCTGCTGAATAAGCTCCCAGAGCCTGGGGGCGAAACGTCGGACATCGAGCCGGGCAGACCGTAGCGAGCGGTGCGACCCAAAAATACGGTGTCGCTTCACGTGCGGTGTTCACGCTCCAACGCGGTTCTTCTTCTAAGAGGGAACACTTTCCGCTCGACGCGGAACGCGCACCGTTATAACGCGGTACGAGCACCGTTGCTATAACGCGGATTCTGAGCGGGTCGACGACGGACTATATACTCTTAGTTCTTTCGGTAAAGTCACGTAGGTAAAAAAATGAAATTAAAATTAATAAAAATAAAACAATAAAATCACGACGTTTCCGGGGGCAACACAAGTCTCCGTCATCAGGTGGGACCGTCACAGCCAGATTTGCTGCATCAAGATATGATGCCTCCGAAACGTGTTTCATTTTTATTAATTTTAATTTCATTTTTTCCTACGTGACTTTACCGAACGAACTAAGAGTATGAATCCTTGCAGTCACGAAAGCTTCAAATCTAGACGACGGACTACTTTCTTGAGCCGCGCGGCTGAGCGGCGATGTGGCACAGCGCGCGGAGCGATGCGCTGCCGACCGCAGGCCGAGTTCAGAGCGCAAGTGCGATTCAAACATCGCACTGTTTGTACGTGTGGAACGTACGTACGCTCTGCAATGCGTAGCACGGCGTGCTTGTAATGACTTTCTCACCCCCCACCCCACCTCCTCCCACCACTGACAGCGCCCCCCACATCACCGCCCTCCCCCCTTCCCCGTGGTGTTTTTTTGCGAGGTTGGGAAAGGAAGAGCTCTCCGGAGTTTGCAGAGCCGCTGATAAAACCTTAACGGACGTAGTCGCCACCACCCTATTCCTTCCCGCCGGCAAAAAAAAAAACACACACGCGGCTAAATAAAATAAAAACTATATTAAAAACACGCGCGCGTACGTGCAATTGAAATAATAACCATTATATTATCGCTAGATTTGAAGCTTTCGTGACTGCAAGGAATCATATTCTTAGGTTTTTTCGGTAAAGTCACGTAGGTAAAACATCAAAATTAATGAAAATATTTTTGTTTTTATTTTATTTTCATTAATTTTGATGTTTTACCTACGTGACTTTACCGAAAAAACCTAAGAACATTATATTATCGCTAAACGTATGACACGCCGATGCCCAAATCACTCAGGATGCACCTGATCTGGTCAGACCTCGGAAGCTAAGCAGGGTTTGAGCTTGGATACGGTGCCTCCCTGCTGTATCGTAGCAGCGGGTCTTCTGTGCTCCCCGCGTGTACGCAAGCTCCCAGCTCCAGCCCTTCACGACGCAAGCAAGCCAGCAAGTGCTGGCCAGTGCCTCTCCTAAGGTCCACTCAGCTTTCAATGACAGGACCATGAACTGCACTCGGACGATAAGTCTACAAGTCCCCCCGCACCAGATAGTACATCAGCTGTAGCGGCCGAGCAGGTTCCTATTAAAATAATTTTTTATTTTATTTTACCAGGTAAGGCCCACTGAGCTGTATAGCTTTTTATCAGAAGCCACGTGGACACGCAAATGATAGCTCAACAAAGTGACTTATAACGTGGGAATTTGTAGCAGCCAAATACTCTGAACGCGTGGGCGTTGATTATAAATGTGGAGGGAAAAAGATGAAGACACGGAGAAAAAAATCCACGCGACCAAGGGGAGAGAGACACCGCAAACTACAAATATACAGCAGCAGGCGTCAGGGTCGGAATCGTACCCATGACCTCCTGTATACCAGGCGAGGTAGCTAACATCTCCTAGCCACCGTGATGATGATGAGAGAGAGAGAGACACGCAAACTACAAATATACAGCAGCAGGCGTCAGGGTCGGAATCGTACCCATGACCTCCTGTATACCAGGCGAGGTAGCTAACATCTCCTAGCCACCGTGATGATGATGAGAGAGAGAGAGACACGCAAACTACAAATATACAGCAGCAGGCGTCAGGGTCGGAATCGTACCCATGACCTCCTGTATACCAGGCGAGGTAGTTAACATCTCCTAGCCACCGCGGCGCCCAAATGCCACGCGCGAGAGAGACAGAAACAGAGAAACGGCGTAGCCCTTCTCAAAAGAGAATGTTAACAACGTTTTGTGAATATTTTGTGGTTACAAAATGTTTTGATTCCCTTTCCCCGTATTGCTCTTCCCTCTCTCTTTCCTTCTCCCTCCGTCCCTCTCTTTTTTACGATCAGTGGAAACAAGAAGATGCTCGGTGTATTCGGCACTTTGCTTCGTTCATCATTTCGTAATTTTTTTTATTTACATTTTTAAAACTTGGCTTTATGTAACCCCCCCCCTCTCGCCCACTCTCTCGCCCACTCTCTCGCCCACTCTCTCGCCCTCTCTCTCGCCCACTCTCTCGCCCACTCTCTCGCCCACTCTCTCGCCCACACTCTCGCCCACTCTCTCGCCCACTCTCTCGCCCACTCTCTCGCCCACTCTCTCGCCCACTCTCTCGCTCACTCTCTCGCTCACACTCTCGCCCACTCTCTCGCTCACTCTCTCGCCAACTCTCTCGCCAACTCTCTCGCTCACACTCTCGCCCACTCTCTCGCCCACTCTCTCGCTCACTCTCTCGCCCACTCTCTCGCCCACTCTCTCGCTCACTCTCTCGCCAACTCTCTCGCTCACTCTCTCGCCCACTCTCTCGCCCACTCTCTCGCCCACTCTCTCGCTCACTCTCTCGCTCACTCTCTCGCCCACTCTCTCGCCCACTCTCTCGCTCACTCTCTCGCCCACTCTCTCGCTCACACTCTCGCCCACTCTCTCGCTCACTCTCTCGCCAACTCTCTCGCTCACTCTCTCGCCCACTCTCTCGCCCACTCTCTCGCTCACTCTCTCGCCCACTCTCTCGCTCACTCTCTCGCCCACTCTCTCGCCCACTCTCTCGCCCACTCTCTCGCTCACTCTCTCGCCCACTCTCTCGCTCACTCTCTCGCCCACTCTCTCGCCCACTCTCTCGCCCACTCTCTCGCCCACTCTCTCAGTCACTCTCTCGCTCACTCTCTCGCCCACTCTCTCGCTCACTCTCTCGCTCACTCTCTCGCCCACTCTCTCGCCCACTCTCTCGCTCACTCTCTCGCTCACTCTCTCGCCCACTCTCTCGCCCACTTTCTCGCCAACTCTCTCGCCCACTCTCTCGCTCACTCTCTCGCTCACTCTCTCGCCAACTCTCTCGCTCACTCTCTCGCCAACTCTCTCGCTCACTCTCTCGCCCACTCTCTCGCCCACTCTCTCGCCCACTCTCTCGCCCACTCTCTCGCCCACTCTCTCGCCCACTCTCTCGCTCACTCTCTCGCCCACTCTCTCGCTCACTCTCTCGCTAACTCTCTCGCCCACTCTCTCGCCCACTCTCTCAGTCACTCTCTCGCTCACTCTCTCGCTCACTCTCTCGCTCACTCTCTCGCCCACTCTCTCGCCCACTCTCTCGCTCACTCTCTCGCCCACTCTCTCGCTCACTCTCTCCATCCGTCCCTCCCTCCCTCCCCTCTCTCGCTTTTCCATTTCCCTTCATCCCTGCCTGCTCGTAGCGAGCGCCGCAAGCCGTAGCCGGGGGCCTCGCCGTGATCCCGCGCTCTCCGTCCGCTTCTCGCACCGCACCGCCCGCCCGCGCCGCTGCTCGTTCGTTGCCGAGGACGCAAGCACAGCGGTGAACAGAAGTTAGAGACAACAAAAACATATCTCACAAATTTTAGACCAACAGGCATCGACAACTCCCGACAGCGCTGCACTGCGCCGCGCCCGGTATTGTCATTCGGTGGGTGGGGGAGGTCGCTTTATTGACGCCCCCCCCCCCCCCACATTCCACCCCCAAAAATTTGAATTATTTATTTATACTGGAGAGAATCCGATGAGCTATGAAGCGCTTTTTCCACAGATGTCCCGGTAGGGGCACGGGGTCAGAATGTTGCAACAAGTGTTGAAAAGGTAAGGAAGTAACTTACAAAAATATATATATACAAATAAATACAAAACTATTTATTTTATTTCAACAGGTACAGGGGCCACCACCGATCCCGGCTTTTGCCACGGCCACCGAATTCCTACGCCCGCTCTTGTCTCGCGTAAGCACGCGCGTAAACCTTGTCCCTGCGGGTTAAACCCATCTGAATGTTCACCAGTGGCCTTGCGCGTTGACATTAGCGGTGGTGGTTAGCGGTGGCGGCGAGCTTTCAATTTTTGAGCGTCCAGTCTTTTTTTTTCTTTTTTTAATTCGTCACACGGACGCGCGACGGACGACTTGTTCCCGTGTCGCCGGCTTGCCCGCGGATATTGTCACGCCGGAGATCCGTGCCGCCGTATCGCAGAGAATAAGTACAACAGGCTCCTTCAGGCACATTGCAACAAACGTAGTGGTGGTGGTGTTGGTGGTTGGGGCGCAGTGGTGCAGCGATTACAGTTTGCCCCACGCTACGAATCCGGCGACCCGAGTTCGATTCAGGGCTCAGGCCAACAACGCCGGTGACAATTATCTGAACCGGTCCTGAGCCTCCCCCCTAGGTCGACTCAGCCTCAAATGAGTACCTGGTGCGGTGTGTAGCAAACATCGCCACTGGGGAGTCACCCACCCTCTCGTGTGCCGTGCTGGCCTCCTTCATAGGTGCTCGCTAACAGCACTTGCCCCAACACTTTGCTAAGGCTATATGGGGGATCTTTGTCTTTGTTGGTGGTGGTGGTCAGTGGTGGTCGGTGACCCCCGGGGTCGCCCTCGCAAAGTGCGACGAGACCGCCGGTCCCCCGAGTTCCCCCCCCCCCCCCCCCCCCCGGTCTAAACGAAGCGTTGCCTGAAACGTCTCGAAATTGGCTCCATCAACACCTTAGAGAAGCTCTGGGCGCTGAACTTCTTTCGCACCGTACGTAGCCAATCCGGTGTTCATCGGAGGTGCGGCGAACCCCGGAGAAAACTATTCAACTATATCCCCACACCCCCCCTCCCTCCACCCCACCACCGCCACCCGGCACACCACATCCATCGTAACCTCTCGCGATGACTGTGGCTGCGCGCCACCTTCTCCAGCCCACGGGCGACTGCGGTGGAGGGTTGAGTGGCATTGACCGGCATCCCTTGGTGGGCGGTGGGTTGGTGTGCGGGAGGGAGGATAGGGGGGGTGAACGCTGCTGTTGTGGCTAGCGAGGGGGGAGCGCTCAGGGAGGCCCCGTTGCTGTTAGGCAACCAGCAACAGCGGAGGGTATGTGGGGGGTTGAAGTAAATAAAAAAATGAGTAAATAAATAAGCGGTCAGGATTCTCGTTTTGTTGTTTTCTCTCCTCCGCCGTCGATGAATCGCGGTTCTGCAATCTCTGCCGCCCGCTATCTCGCCACGAGCGTGGCTTGGCGTGGCGTGGCGTAGAAAAATAAAATAAAAAAAAAGAATCTCAACTCTCCTCCGGCCAAGCCGCCTATCGCTGGGCCGCATCTCGCTATCTCCGTCGCAGGGACCCGGACTGGCGGGCCGATAACGCGGCGGCGGATTCCGTAAGGACGGACGCGGCGTCGATACGAAGACGCGTTATCTCTCGCGCCGCTAAACAGATCGGCCAGAATAAGCCCCCACCGCCGACGCCACCAACACCACCACCACCACCCCCCCCAAATATCGTATATTTGGAGCTTGCATGTGTCTCCGTCTCTCGCTCGCTCGCTCTCTCTCCCCGTGGTCGCGTGGATTTTTCTCCGGTTGCCCTCCGGTTTTTCACTCCGATTTTTAGAGACAACGCGCGTTTTCATTATTTGGCTTGCTACATGTCCACGCGTTGATAAGCCACTTCGCTTATAGAAAGGAACTATATAGCCCAGTGGGCTTTACCTGGTAAAATAAAAGTAGTTTTAGTCTCATCGCGGAAGCCCCAGCAGAGGTTGAGCCTGGATCAGACGGATTAATTTTTTTATTTCAGCCGGAAAAAAATATTTCCGTGCCCGGCACACAACGTCCAGTATATCACTCGCAACGGGGTGTGTCCGCCGCCGTTGCTGCTGCTGCTGCTAAGTCACGTGCCACACCACCCCGCCAGCCTACCAGCGATCCTGAAACAAATATTCCGTGAGGATTTAGGCCTTGAACACTGCTGAGAGGGGTGACCGCGGTAGTGGTGGCGGTGGTAGAAGTGGTGGTGGTGGTGGTGGTAGTGGTGGTGGTAGTGGTGGTGGTAGTGGTGGTGGTGGTAGTTGTGGTGGTGGTAGTGGTGGTAGTGGTGGTGGTAGTAGTGGTGGTAGTGGTGGTAGTGGTGGTAGTGGTGGTGGTGGTGGTGGTAGTGGTGGTGGTGGTAGTGGTGGTAGTGGTGGTGGTAGTGGTGGTGGTAGTGGTGGTGGTAGTGGTGGTGGTGGTAGTGGTGGTAGTGGTGGTGGTAGTGGTGGTAGTGGTGGTGGTAGTGGTGGTGGTGGTAGTGGTGGTAGTGGTGGTGGTAGTGGTGGTGGTGGTAGTGGTGGTAGTGGTGGTGGTAGTGGTGGTGGTGGTGGTAGTGGTGGTGGTGGCGGTGGTGGTGGTAGTGGTGGTGGTGGTAGTGGTGGTAGTGGTGGTGGTAGTGGTGGTGGTGGTAGTGGTCGTGGTAGTGGTGGTGGTGGTAGTGGTCGTGGTAGTGGTGGTGGTGGTGGTAGTGGTGGTGGTAGTGGTGGTGGTAGTGGTGGTGGTGGTAGTGGTGGTGGTGGTAGTGGTGGTGGTAGTGGTGGCGGTAGCCGCGGCGACGTTGGTGGTGATGCTGCGGTCAGGTTGATGCCACTGACATCGCTGTGGGCGGCAGAGGCCACCACGGTGGTGAAATCCGCGATGACGATGGCGATGGCGAGGACGGGACATGCCGCGGGGGGTGATGAGGGCGGGGTGTGTGGGTGTTGGGGCCGGGGGGGGGATGTTGGGGGGGGGGGGAGGGGGGAGAGCGGAGAGCCCGGGAGCCGACAGAATAACGGAGCTCCGAGCATCACAATGTGCCATTGTGATGTTCGCCGCGTGTACAGGAGAGATTGCACTATCAACGCCACGCAGATGGACCAGCAGCACAAAACAAACTGATGGGGGGTTGGGGGGCGGGTGGGAGAAGGGGGGGGGTGAGCGCCGAGTTGGAGGAAGCGCTGGGCTAGACTGGGGGAGGGAGACAGACGAGAGAGAGAGAGAGAGCGCGCTTGCTCGGCAGTCATCAGCCACGGTCACTCCACCGCTGGATGAAAGCCTAACCCCGCAAGCTGCCACCATCTCTCGCGATGTCAATGACCCCCCCCCTCCCCCCCCAGCGAGCCAAATTCGCCGCTCCATCTCCGCGGGTTGCGGCGTTCCCTCTCGCACCGCGCTCCGTTCTCCTGCTCGCGTCGGCGTGTGCGGCTGGACTGTGACCGCCGTCGCGACAACGTGCGGCCCTCTCGCCAAGCCACCGCTGAGTGAAGGCTCGCCCGCGGCGTGCCCGTCACGGGGTCACACGGGGTTGTCGTCCGGCCGTACTTGACCCTGCCGGTCACTAGGGGTCGGCGAGGAAGAGGAGGGCGGCTACGCATGCATCGTGCCAGCATTGCGAAGCCACTTCTCCACCCACCCACCGCCACCCACACCAGACTGGAGCGCCCGTTGTTATAATTACGATGACTGCTCGTGAACGGGTCACAATCGCTATTCAAATGTGGGTTTGTTTAATGACGGCCTCTTCTTGTTTGGCGATTGACCGGCCCGGTGAGTTCATTTTCTCTCCAGGATTTATGGGCGAGTGGCAAACGTGCAGCCACCACCACCACCACCGTCCCCATCACAGCAGCAGCAGCAGCACCCTAATCTCTTGTTTTATTGATCTTGCCTGCAATGGACTGCCAAGTTGCTTGCGGTGGCGGGGGCAGTACAGCAGCTAGGTTGCCTGTTGGCCTCTCTGTGCAGAGAGTGTCCGAATACGTTCCAAGGTCGCACTCATCGCACACGAACCTCGCCGAGCATGAAAACCATCATCACGCAAACTCCGGTGGTCATCCTTGCAGCAGCAGCAGCAGCCGCAGCCGCAGCAGCCGCAGCAGCAGCAGCAGCGGCTTTTGGCTGCTGGCCATCGAACAAAGTCGGCGGTGGTGGTCATCGCGTCATCGCGCGACGCTTTCAGATTGCGCTTCTGCGGCCGTCTGGAACGCTCTTCCCATCCGATATTCGGAAGCCACTGGAGCTGTGCACTTTTAAATCATCATCCAGATTGACAAACTCATTCCTTTAGAACTGCTCTTTGTTGTCTATTCCCCCCCCCGCACCTCCGATTTAGCACGGTTGGCTACGTACGGGGCGAAAGAAGTTACACACACACATACACACGTCTGTGAATGTAATCTGCCCCCCCACCTCCCTCCCCTCCCCACACACCTCTCTGTGAGTGGGGTTTCTCTGGGGACTCCAGTTTCCTCTATCGTAAAAACACACACACACACAATATTCACGTAATCATTATCCCTTGCGATGGGTCACTTTCTTAAATTCCGAACCCCCCCCCCTCCCCTCTGGCCCCACGCCTCCGTGCTCCCAGCGGCTTGAGCTGGGAACGTCGCAGTTTAGTCAATCGGCAGGTCGTGGCGTTCGGCGGGGTTAAAGCGTGGGTACTCCCATCTCTCCCAGGGCGTGTTTGTCCAGCGTGAAAGAGTAGGCCAAAAACACCGCCCCTACAATGATGGCGGCTCTCTCCTCCTGTCAGTGGCGGAGCCCCTCCCCCCCCCCCCCCCCGTTTCCGGCAGCAGAGGCGTGAGCGAGCAATTGCAGGGCTGCGCCTTCAGCTTTTAATGTTTCTTTTTTATTTTTTGTATTTGTTACCGTCTTTATCCAGCAAAGGAGATCCTCGCCAAGACTCGTTTTGAAAGGGGGATCCTGCTACGTTGAGACATTTGAGCACACCAACCTCCTCCTCCTCCTCCTGCGAACGATGTCACAGGATCTCCACAGGAGCCCCCAGCGTTGGTTCCATCGATGTGCGACTATCAACTGCTGCGCCGCTTTGCTGGCGGGGAACGAACCGTCGGGTTTGGCAAGCCCTCTCTCACCACGAGGCACTCACTCTGCTCACCCGCACCAATGCCCGCCATTCACCTCGAAGTGACGGTGACGTCACCGCGGCACCCGTGCCAGGCCAGGTGCACTTTGAGGCTGTCACGTGAAAGTGTCAAAGGCTCGCTGCTGGCAGGAGGTCACGGGACAGACCCAGGTGTCGTGGGTTGACGGACTTGAGATATAACTGTCAGATGCACCACGTGTGCCCCCCGACTATGCCAACTTGCTGTATTTTACCCGCCCGACGCCTCCGCTCGTTGTTGTGAGCGTCGCTCCTCTTCCCTCCGTTGTTGCTGCTGTTGTTGTTGTTGTTGGAGGGCGACTGCCTCCAACTGACCAGTAGCATCCTTGACGAGCCTCCTCCTCCACCACCAGCCTCACCACCAGCGTGCAGGAAGAATCGACGATTTAATTCGCACCCGGCGAGCGATCAGCGTTGTGTAAAGCCAAACAAATCCTGACGGAGGCTACCGCGGAGAAATTGCAGGCCTGCGCCTTCGCCCTCAAACCTCCGCCAGCGCTCGCCTCTGCTGCTGCGAGAGGTCACGTGCACGGTCACAAATCCACTGCTGGATGACACCCATGCCGTGCGGGCCGCGGCAAGTTCGCTTTGACCATACTTCACCACGCCGGTCGGTGCGGGTGGGGACATAAGACATCGGAGTGTTCGAGCATAGTTCAGTACAACAATTGATATCTGCTGCCCACACTTATATTTTGCAACCCCAGTTCGTTGGGTTAGATCGCGTAAATATATAAATGTGTTGTTATACCCGCCACTGTTGTGACTTATATCATCCATAATAGAGGTTTTTTGGCTCTCCAACACACCGGTGATGCTGCACTAGTGACGAATTGGCCACGTTCTGTTTACGTGACAAACCTTACTAGTTGGCTGTGGCGGGTTTAACGACACATTTATATATTTACACGATCTAACCCGAAAAAAACCTCTGTTACGGATGATATTGATCGTGTGTTGAACTGACATTTATTGATATTTATATACTTCCAAGTCAAGGCCTAATTTCTCGCTCAGTATTTCCCGGGCCCGTGGTAGGCGACTGGAGCAGGTGACACACACGTGACTCACACGTGACACACAGGTGGCACACACGTGACACACAGGTGACACACAGGTGAACACACGTGACACACAGGTGAACACACGTGACACACAGGTGACACACGTGACACACGTGACACACAGGCGACACACACGTGACACACACGACTCTTCAGTAGCCACAGCGAGAGAGACAGCGAGAGACAGAGACGTGTATACTGGATGTGGTGGTCCGGGCATGCTGTGATATTTTCAAATGTAACACCCCCGTCCACCTCCCCCCCAAACGCCTCCCTAAAACCCACGGTTAAATCCCCCCGTCTTATGTAGACCGGTCGCGTCGAGTCTAGGGGCCACCCAAGTTTGTTCCCGTCCATTGCTACGGGGGGGGGGGGGGGGTGGGCAATGCCTACGTTGTCGTTTAATAATATCCTAAATAAAGAAAAGTACCCAAAAAAATGTTTTCACCGCTCCGGGCTCAACAGCCCCTGGGCGCGATTTTTGCCTTCCGAGACGGGGACGAGGCCAGGCGGCGCATTCCGTGTGGATGCGGTCGGTCACAATGGGCGGACGACGGCTTTGACGGTGGCGTAGATCGGCCGTGGGCTTGCTTGGGCACGACGAGCCCAGCCACCGTGAGGCCCTCTTTCTCTCCCCCTCTGCCCGCAGGGCAAACGTCGCGTGATTATACGCGAGCCGCGTTCACAATTTTCAACGTGCGTCTCTTCCCCGCTTGCTAGCACGCGAGCCTCGACTTGATTCCGACGCACGGACGACTATATTTATCATCGCCTGGCTAACTAACCAAGGTGGTTTGATTCCCCGTGGACACATCTAACGTCGTGCAGAGGTGTGCGTGCGTGCGCGTGTATCTGTGGCAGTTTAACACGTAGGCTTTCGCGACCAATATTATTCATAATCAACGTTTTTGGGGTTTAGATCGCGTTATTTATACTGCTGCTCTATTTAAGACTGGGAGCCAGAGCAGAGCCTCACCATTCTGGCGAATTGCCCGATGATGCTGGATGCAATTACCAGCGAAACGTCGTGCTACTCAAAAATTGTAAATGTTGTGGTTTCACGCTTCAACACACCGGTGGGCTAAAGCAGTGAACTATTTTGTCTTTTGTCAACGTGACACTTTTTTACTGATTGGCCGTGTCGGGTGGTGGAGGGTTACGACACATTTATAAATAACGCAATCTAAACCCAAAAACGTTGATTATGAGTGTGTCTGTGTGTCCACCTGGTTCTATTAACGTAAAATGTATTATAATAATAACAACGCCCATCACTCCGGGAGTGTTTTTTTTTCATCTTGGGAGGAAACCGCAATTCCCAGGGAAAACCCCCACAATACATTGGGGGGAGGGAATGAACCACTCAAGAGATCCACACAGATAGGTTCAACAAAACTCACTCGTGACAACCGCGAAAAAAGAATTACACGGAAGCAATAAAGCGACGAGGTTTCTTTTTTTGTTTGTTGCACCAGAATCCAGACACCTCGCAGCTGATTCCACGCCGAGTCTTCCGCATCACGAAAAGGCAGCTGGCGGTAACGGGAGAACGGAGGCAAACTGGCCGACCGGTCTCGAAAGCAACCTTTGGCTAAAACAGCGGCTCCGGAGGAAACGATGGATCGAGGAATATTCGGGCACCGGAGTGGCTTCGGCGAGACCGCCCTGTCGATTCCAAACACGTTGCACAGGGAAACACTAAACACGGGGAATGGCTTTAAAAGTTGTATAATCTCCTGTAGATGAGGATGCCACTGGTTTTCACGTTCTGCAGATGTAGATGCCACTGGTGCTTCACGTTCTGTAGATGTAGATGCCACTGGTGCTTCACGTTCTGCAGATGTAGATGCCACTGGTTCTTCACGATCCACAGATGTAGATGCCACTGGTTCTTCTCGTTCTGCAGATGTCGGTGCCACTGGTTCTTCACGTTCTACAGATGTAGATGCCACTGGTTCTTCACGTTCTACAGATGTAGATGCCACTGGTTCTTCACGTTCCGCAGATGTAGATGCCACTAGTTATTCACGTTCTGCAGATGTAGATGCCACTGGTTCTTCTCGTTCTACAGATGTAGATGCCAATGGTTCTTCTCGTTCTGCAGATGTAGATGCCACTGGTTCTTCACGTTCTACAGATGTAGATGCCACTGGTTCTTCATGTTCCGCAGATGTAGATGCCACTGGTTCTTCACGTTCTACAGATGTAGATGCCACTGGTTTTTCACGTTCTATAGATGTAGATGCCACTAGTTATTCACGTTCTGCAGATGTAGATGCCACTGGTTCTTCTCGTTCTACAGATGTAGATGCCAATGGTTCTTCTCGTTCTGCAGATGTAGATGCCACTGGTTCTTCACGTTCTACAGATGTAGATGCCACTGGTTCTTCATGTTCCGCAGATGTAGATGCCACTGGTTCTTCACGTTCTACAGATGTAGATGCCACTGGTTCTTCACGTTCCGCAGATGTAGATGCCACTGGTTCTTTGCGTTCCGCAGATGTAGATGCCACTGGTTCTTCACGTTCTACAGATGTAGATGCCACTGGTTCTTCACGTTCTACAGATGTAGATGCCACTGGTTCTTCTCGTTCTGCAGATGTCGGTGCCACTGGTTCTTCACGTTCTACAGATGTAGATGCCACTGGTTCTTCACGTTCTACAGATGTAGATGCCACTGGTTCTTCACGTTCCGCAGATGTAGATGCCACTAGTTCTTCACGTTCTGCAGATGTAGATGCCACTGGTTCTTCATGTTCCGCAGATGTAGATGCCACTGGTTCTTCACGTTCTACAGATGTAGATGCCACTGGTTTTTCACGTTCTATAGATGTAGATGCCACTGGTTCTTCACGTTCCGCAGATGTAGATGCCACTGGTTCTTTGCGTTCCGCAGATGTAGATGCCACTGGTTCTTCACGTTCTACAGATGTAGATGCCACTGGTTCTTCACGTTCTACAGATGTAGATGCCACTGGTTCTTCTCGTTCTGCAGATGTCGGTGCCACTGGTTCTTCACGTTCTACAGATGTAGATGCCACTGGTTCTTCACGTTCTACAGATGTAGATGCCACTGGTTCTTCACGTTCCGCAGATGTAGATGCCACTAGTTATTCACGTTCTGCAGATGTAGATGCCACTGGTTCTTCTCGTTCTACAGATGTAGATGCCAATGGTTCTTCTCGTTCTGCAGATGTAGATGCCACTGGTTCTTCACGTTCTACAGATGTAGATGCCACTGGTTCTTCATGTTCCGCAGATGTAGATGCCACTGGTTCTTCACGTTCTACAGATGTAGATGCCACTGGTTTTTCACGTTCTATAGATGTAGATGCCACTGGTTCTTCACGTTCCGCAGATGTAGATGCCACTGGTTCTTTGCGTTCCGCAGATGTAGATGCCACTGGTTCTTCACGTTCTACAGATGTAGATGCCACTGGTTCTTCACGTTCTACAGATGTAGATGCCACTGGTTCTTCTCGTTCTGCAGATGTCGGTGCCACTGGTTCTTCACGTTCTACAGATGTAGATGCCACTGGTTCTTCACGTTCTACAGATGTAGATGCCACTGGTTCTTCACGTTCCGCAGATGTAGATGCCACTAGTTCTTCACGTTCTGCAGATGTAGATGCCACTGGTTCTTCTCGTTCTACAGATGTAGATGCCAATGGTTCTTCTCGTTCTGCAGATGTAGATGCCACTGGTTCTTCACGTTCTACAGATGTAGATGCCACTGGTTCTTCATGTTCCGCAGATGTAGATGCCACTGGTTCTTCACGTTCTACAGATGTAGATGCCACTGGTTTTTCACGTTCTATAGATGTAGATGCCACTGGTTCTTCACGTTCCGCAGATGTAGATGCCACTGGTTCTTTGCGTTCCGCAGATGTAGATGCCACTGGTTCTTCACGTTCTACAGATGTAGATGCCACTGGTTCTTCACGTTCTACAGATGTAGATGCCACTGGTCCTTCACGTTCTGCAGATGTAGATGCCACTGGTTCTTCACGTTCTACAGATGTAGATGCCACTGGTTCTTCACGTTCTACAGATGTAGATGCCACTGGTTCTTCACGTTCTACAGATGTCGGTGCCACTGGTTCTTCACGTTCTACAGATGTAGATGCCACTGGTCCTTCACGTTCTGCAGATGTAGATGCCATTGGTTCTTCACGTTCTGCAGATGTAGATGCCACTGGTTCTTCTCGTTCTGCAGATGTCGGTGCCACTGGTTCTTCACGTTCTACAGATGTAGATAACACTGGTTCTTCACGTTCTGCAGATGTAGATGCCACTGGTTCTTCACGTTCCGCAGATGTAGATGCCACTGGTTCTTCACGTTCCGCAGATGTAGATGCCACTGGTTCTTCACGTTCTACAGATGTAGATACCACTGGTTCTTCACGTTCTGCAGATGTAGATGCCACTGGTTCTTCACGATTCACAGATGTAGATATCACTGGTTCTTCTCGTTCTGCAGATGTAGATGCCACTGGTGCTTCACGTTCTGTAGATGTAGATGCCACTGGTGCTTCACGTTCTACAGATGTAGGTGCCACTGGTTCTTCACGATCCACAGATGTAGATGCCACTGGTTCTTCTCGTTCTGCAGATGTCGGTGCCACTGGTTCTTCACGTTCTACAGATGTAGATGCCACTGGTTCTTCACGTTCTACAGATGTAGATGCCACTGGTTCTTCACGTTCCGCAGATGTAGATGCCACTAGTTCTTCACGTTCTGCAGATGTAGATGCCACTGGTTCTTCTCGTTCTGCAGATGTAGATGCCACTGGTTCTTCACGTTCTACAGATGTAGATGCCACTGGTTCTTCATGTTCCGCAGATGTAGATGCCACTGGTTCTTCACGTTCTACAGATGTAGATGCCACTGGTTTTTCACGTTCTATAGATGTAGATGCCACTGGTTCTTCACGTTCCGCAGATGTAGATGCCACTGGTTCTTTGCGTTCCGCAGATGTAGATGCCACTGGTTCTTCACGTTCTACAGATGTAGATGCCACTGGTTCTTCACGTTCTACAGATGTAGATGCCACTGGTCCTTCACGTTCTGCAGATGTAGATGCCACTGGTTCTTCACGTTCTACAGATGTAGATGCCACTGGTTCTTCACGTTCTACAGATGTAGATGCCACTGGTTCTTCACGTTCTACAGATGTCGGTGCCACTGGTTCTTCACGTTCTACAGATGTAGATGCCACTGGTCCTTCACGTTCTGCAGATGTAGATGCCATTGGTTCTTCACGTTCTGCAGATGTAGATGCCACTGGTTCTTCTCGTTCTGCAGATGTCGGTGCCACTGGTTCTTCACGTTCTACAGATGTAGATACCACTGGTTCTTCACGTTCTGCAGATGTAGATGCCACTGGTTCTTCACGTTCCGCAGATGTAGATGCCACTGGTTCTTCACGTTCCACAGATGTAGATGCCACTGTTTCTTCACGTTCTACAGATGTAGATACCACTGGTTCTTCACGTTCTGCAGATGTAGATGCCACTGGTTCTTCACGATTCACAGATGTAGATATCACTGGTTCTTCTCGTTCTGCAGATGTAGATGCCACTGGTGCTTCACGTTCTACAGATGTAGATGCCACTGGTTCTTCACGTTCTACAGATGTAGATGCCACTGGTTCTTCACGTTCTACAGATGTCGGTGCCACTGGTTCTTCACGTTCTACAGATGTCGGTGCCACTGGTTCTTCACGTTCTACAGATGTAGATGCCACTGGTCCTTCACGTTCTGCAGATGTAGATGCCATTGGTTCTTCACGTTCTGCAGATGTAGATGCCACTGGTTCTTCTCGTTCTGCAGATGTCGGTGCCACTGGTTCTTCACGTTCTACAGATGTAGATACCACTGGTTCTTCACGTTCTGCAGATGTAGATGCCACTGGTTCTTCACGTTCCGCAGATGTAGATGCCACTGGTTCTTCACGTTCCGCAGATGTAGATGCCACTGGTTCTTCACGTTCTACAGATGTAGATATCACTGGTTCTTCTCGTTCTGCAGATGTAGATGCCACTGGTGCTTCACGTTCTGTATATGTAGATGCCACTGGTGCTTCACGTTCTACAGATGTAGGTGCCACTGGTTCTTCACGATCCACAGATGTAGATGCCACTGGTTCTTCTCGTTCTGCAGATGTCGGTGCCACTGGTTCTTCACGTTCTACAGATGTAGATGCCACTGGTTCTTCACGTTCTACAGATGTAGATGCCACTGGTTCTTCACGTTCCGCAGATGTAGATGCCACTAGTTCTTCACGTTCTGCAGATGTAGATGCCACTGGTTCTTCTCGTTCTGCAGATGTAGATGCCACTGGTTCTTCACGTTCTACAGATGTAGATGCCACTGGTTCTTCATGTTCCGCAGATGTAGATGCCACTGGTTCTTCACGTTCTACAGATGTAGATGCCACTGGTTTTTCACGTTCTATAGATGTAGATGCCACTGGTTCTTCACGTTCCGCAGATGTAGATGCCACTGGTTCTTTGCGTTCCGCAGATGTAGATGCCACTGGTTCTTCACGTTCTACAGATGTAGATGCCACTGGTTCTTCACGTTCTACAGATGTAGATGCCACTGGTCCTTCACGTTCTGCAGATGTAGATGCCACTGGTTCTTCACGTTCTACAGATGTAGATGCCACTGGTTCTTCACGTTCTGCAGATGTAGATGCCACTGGTTCTTCACGTTCTACAGATGTAGATGCCACTTGTTCTTCACGTCCTATAGATGTAGATGCCACTGGTTCTTCACATTCCGCAGATGTAGATGCCACTGGTTCTTCACGTTCTACAGATGTAGATGCCACTGGTTCTTCACGTTCTATAGATGTAGATGCCACTGGTTCTTCACGTTCTTCAGATGGAGATGCCACCGCCGCAATCCACTGCATGGAGGTTGAACTTACGACTCTCGGTCTGAACGGGCAATTGAACACACAGACCAGGTTTGTTCGTATCTCTGAAAGTTCGTAAGTCGAATGTTCGTAAGTAGAGGTGTCCCTGTATATATAATCCATTAGCCTAGTGCCTTGCAAAATGGGTTTTTTTTCAGAGTAGGTGAAGGCACGGTGACTATACGACCCCCGCCTTTTTGCAGGTCATTTACCTAATTGACTATTTCTTGTGCAGCTGACAGCAAGAGGATTGTGAAAAAAAATTCGGGTCGCCGGGTTCGTAGCGCAGCGTGTTAGCCACTCACCTACTCACCATACTGCAGGTCACAACAACACTCATCCACCCACCCACTCAGCCACTCACTCAGCCACTCACTCAGCCACTCACTCAGCCACTCACTCAGCCACCCACTCACCCTCTCACCCACTCACTCACCCACTCACCCTCTCACCCACACTCTCACCCACACTCTCACCCAGCCACTCACCCTCTCACTGACCAAATCACCCTCTCACCTTCTCACCCACTGACCCACTCACCCTCTCACCCTCTCACCCACCCTCTCACCCACCCACCCACTCACCCTCTCACTCACCCACTCATCCTCTCCCTCACCCATCCACTCACCCTCTCACCCACCCTCTCACCCACCCACCCTCTCACCCACCCACCCACCCACTCACCCTCCCACCCACCCACTCACCCACCCACTCACCCACCTAAGGGTCGCACCACTGGACATCCACGACTTCGTGTCAGAGATTCCTTCCCCCCTCTACCCCTCCCCCCAAGCTAGGTGTGCGCCCCCCTTTATTTTGGGCCAACCTGCAAATAACCCCCCTCCCCCACCCCCGCACAGGTGCGCTGTCCGCGAGGCCGGCAACGACCCACGTGGTAGTGGTTACACCTGGGCCCTGCCGCACGTGACCTGCCCCGACAGCTGCCGCGAGGCACGCAAACAAACGAATGTGCAGCGCCGCACCTGGAGACAAAGGTTCCACCCCCCCCACCTCACCCACACCCCCACCTCACCTCCCCACCTCACCCCCCCCTCCACCTCACCCACACCCATCACGGGCTGTCGAGGGCAAGTGCTGTTACGCGAGCCGGGAGGACACGAACGGGGTCGGGTGGCCAACACCCACGCCCCGGCTCCGCCTTAGTCTCCCCCGAGTGCTGACGCTTACACGCCGCTACGACCATTTAAGCCTGGGTCGACCTAGGGAAGGCACGGGACCGATTCGGATGTTCGGCGCGCTAACCGCTGCTAACCACTGCTAACCGCCACTAACCACTTCTAACCGCCACTAACCACTTCTAACCGCCACTAACCACTTCTAACCGCCACTAACCACTTCTAACCGCCACTAACCACTTCTAACCGCCACTAACCACTTCTAACCGCCACTAACCACTGCTAACCGCCACTAACCACTTCTAACCGCCACTAACCACTGCTAACCGCTGCTAACCACTTCTAACCGCCACTAACCACTGCTAACCGCCACTAACCACTTCTAACCGCCACTAACCACTTCTAACCGCTGCTAACCACTGCTAACCGCCACTAACCACTGCTAACCGCCACTAACCACTTCTAACCGCTGCTAACCACTTCTAACCGCCACTAACCACTGCTAACCGCCACTAACCACTTCTAACCGCCACTAACCACTGCTAACCGCTGCTAACCACTTCTAACCGCCACTAACCACTTCTAACCGCCACTAACCACTGCTAACCGCCACTAACCACTGCTAACCGCTGCTAACCACTTCTAACCGCCACTAACCACTTCTAACCGCTGCTAACCACTTCTAACCGCCACTAACCACTTCTAACCGCTGCTAACCACTTCTAACCGCCACTAACCACTGCTAACCGCCACTAACCACTTCTAACCGCCACTAACCACTTCTAACCGCTGCTAACCACTTCTAACCGCCACTAACCACTTCTAACCGCCACTAACCACTTCTAACCGCTGCTAACCACTTCTAACCGCCACTAACCACTTCTAACCGCCACTAACCACTGCTAACCGCCACTAACCACTTCTAACCGCCACTAACCACTTCTAACCGCCACTAACCGCCGCTAACCACTGCTAACCACTGCTAACCACCACTGCTAACCACTTCTAACGACTGCTAACCACCACTGCCCACACATACACGGGGCAAAGGTCGCCCTGAACAGACTGTCGGGGCAAGTGCTGTGAGTAGCGAGCAGCACCTATGAAGGCCGGCACTGTGGCACACGAGGCGATGGGTGGCCAGCACCACGCCCGACCGCCTTTGTCTCCCCAGTGGCGATGTTTACACACCGCACCAGCTACTCATTTGAGGCCGAGTCGACCTATGGGAGGCCCAGAACCTGTTCAAATAATCGCCACCGGCGTTGCGCCGGGTTCATAGCGCGGCGTAGCGCTAACCGCTTCACCACCGCTCCCCCACCACCACCATCATCACCTCCAAGCCTCTCTCTCTCCCCCAGACCCGCCGCTGCCAGCTCTGGCGATCCCGCACTGTAACAATACTCCCAGAGCCCGCGCACGAACAAGGAGAAGCAGCAGCAGCAGCAGCGTTATCAATTTGTTGGAGCTCTTGATTTTGTTATGACACACAGCGTGACAATTTTTTAAACTTCTGGGCAGGAGGGTCGCGGTGGGGGGGGGAGGAGGGTCGGGGGGGGGCACCTTCCTCACCCCCCACCCCCCCCGTGAACCCTCTGGGTCGCACAGCGAGGCTGGCCGCATGACACGGACGGACGCTGCAGTTTCTCAGCTTTGTCATTCCCCGCCGCCACGACTCGGAAACGCTCCGCTTCCTCCTCTTCCCTAAAGCAACAGCCCCCCACCTCGTCCCCCTCGTCTCCCACCCCCTCGTCTCCCTCCTCTCCCACCTCCTCCCCCTCCTCTCCCACCTCCACCCCCTCCTCCTCCTGTCCCACCCCCTCCACCCCCTCCCCCTCCTGTCCCACCTCCTCCCCCTCCTGTCCCACTCCTCCCCCTCCTCTCCCACCTCCTCCCCCTCCTCTCCCACCCCCTACCCCTCCTCTCCCACCCCCTCCCCTCTCCCTCCTCCTCCCCCTCCTCTCCCACCTCCCCCTCCTCCACCCCCTCCCCCTCCTCTCCCACCTCCTCCCCCTCCTCCTCTCTAGGAGAGAGCCCGGAGGAGCCCGGATCCACAGATTCAAGGATTGTTCACAGATTCATGCATCCACAGGTCCATTCATCGATTCAGGGTTGCGTGGAATCGCAAATTCACGGTCTCAACGATTCGCAGAACTGTATTTGCGCACGTGCGTGTGTGTTGGTGAGTCTGTGCGTGTGTGCACGTGTCTGTGCGTGTGTGTGCGCGTGTCTGTACGTGTGTGTGCGTGTCTGTACGTGTGCGTCTCTGTACGTGTGCGTGTGTGTTGGCGTGTCTGTGCGTGTGTGTGCGTGTGTGTGTGTGCGTGGGTGTTGGTGAGTCCGTGCGTGTGTGTTGGCGAGTCTGTGTGTGTGCGTGTTTGCGCGTGTGTGTTGGCGTGTCTGTGCATGTGTTGGCGTGTTTGGGTATGTGTGTTGGCGTGCGTGTGTTGTTGTGCGTGTGTTCGCGTGCGTGTGTGCGTGTGTGTGTGCGTGCGTGTGTTGGCGTGTGTGTGTGTGTGTTGGCGTGTGTGTGTGCGTGTGTGTGTGCGTGTGTGTGTGTGTGAGTGTGTGTACGTGTGTATGTGTGTACGTGTGTGTGTGCGTGCGTGCGTGTCTGTGTGTGTGTGTGCGTGCGTGCGTGTGCGTGTGTGTGTGTGTGTGAGTGTGTGTGTGCGTGTGTGAGTGTGTGTGAGTGTGTGTGCGTGCGTGTGTGTGTGCGTGTGTGAGTGTGTGTACGTGTGTGTGCGTGCGTGTGAGTGTGTGTACGTGTGTGTGTGTGTGAGTGTGTGTACGTGTGTGTGCGTGTGTGTGTGCGTGTGTGTGCGAGTGTGTGTGAGTGTGTGTACGTGTGTGTGCGTGTGTGTGCGTGTGTGTGTGCGTGTGTGTGCGTGTGTGTGCGTGTGTGTGTGCGTGTGTGTGCGAGTGTGTGTGAGTGTGTGTACGTGTGTGTGCGTGTGTGTGCGTGTGTGCGTGTGTGTGTGAGTGTGTGTGCGTGTGTGTGAGTGTGTGTGCGTGTGTGAGTGTGTGTGTGTGTCTGTGTGCGTGTGTGTGCGTGTGTGTGCGAGTGTGTGTGCGAGTGTGTGTGCGTGTGTGTGCGTGTGTGTGTACGTGTGTGTGCGTGTGTGTGTGTGCGTGTGTGTGCGAGTGTGTGTACGTGTGTGTGCGTGTGTGTGTGTGCGTGTCTGTGCGCTGCACTCTGAACTCGGCGTGCCGAATTCAATTCCCGCCCACGGCCAACACTGGTGACGATTATCTGAACCGGTCCTGGGCCTCCCCGAGGTTGACTCAGCCTCAAATGAGTACCTGGTGCGGTGTGTAAACATCGCCACTGGGGAGACAAAGGCGGCCGGGCGTGGTGCTGGCCACCCCACCCCCTCGTGTGGCCGGACTTCATAGGTGCTACAGCTAGCAGCACTTGCCCCAACAGTCTGTTGAGACTTTTGGGGGGATCTTTGTCTGTGTGTTGGCGAGTCAGTGCGTGTGTGTTGGTCAGTCTGTCTGTGCGCGTCTGTGTGTGTGTATTGGTGAGTCTGTGCGTGTGTGTTGGTGAGTCTGTGTGGGTGTGTTGGTGAGTATATGTGTGTGTGTTGGTGAGTCTGTGTGTGTGTGGGTGTGTTGGTGAGTCTGTGTGTGTGAGTGTGTTGTGAGTCTGTGTGTGTGAGTGTGTTGGTGAGTCTGTGTGGGTGTGTTGGTGAGTCTGTGTGTGTGTGTTGGTGAGTCTGTGTGTGTGAGTGTGTTGGTGAGTCTTGTGTGGGTGTGTTGGTGAGTCTGTGTGTGTGAGTGTGTTGGTGAGTCTGTGTGTGTGAGTGTGTGTCGGTTAGTCTGTGTGTGTGTTGGTCAGTCTGTGTGGGTATGTTGGTGAGTCTTTGTGTGTGTTGGTGAGTTTGTGTGAGTGTGTTGGTGAGTCTGTGTGTGTGTGTGTTGGTGAGTCTGTGTGTGTGTGTTGGTGAGCCTGTGTGTGTGTGTTGGTGAGTCTGTGTGTGTGTGTGTTGGTGAGTCTGTATGTGTGTGTTGGTGAGTCTGTGTGGGTGTGTTGGTGAGTCTGTGTGGGTGTGTTGGTGAGTCTGTGTGGGTGTGTTGGTGAGTCTGTGTGTGTGTGTTGGTGAATCTGTGTGTGCGTGGGTGAGTCCGTGGGACCGCGTTTGGCGAGTCTGCGTGCTGCTGATGGAAGATGCCCGTGTTTGTGCTTGGCACGTCGTGCGTTGCGTGATGCTGTGTTTACAAAACGTGAAAACAATTTCGGGTGACTGGAGGCAGTTAGCGCGTGCCTCTGGCTCCGATCTAATTGCTGGGCGCGTTTTGTTATAAACATTTTTTTTATTGCAGAAATCTACACGGCCGCTCTCATCGCCACCTTGTACGAATTATCAAGGCACTCGGTCAAACTTGCATCATCATCATCATCAGCAGGAGCAGCAGCAAGCAAGCAAGCAACACCAGCCAGGGTCTACCCACTGCTAGGTGGAGCCCTCCGCCTCCCCTCCCTCCCCAAAGCCTTCTGGATGGAGTTTCACCGCTCCATCTCCTCTCGTGAGGTGCCCGACCAAAAGTCCGTCGTCCGTTCTAGCAGCGCGTCCGGCCAACAAAAACCCACTCGCTCACTCGCTATAGAGTCTCACTCTGCCCCCAAGGATTCATCTGATCCCTAATAGGATCCACCCCCCAGGGTCTCTCTCACCCCGAATAGGATCAATCCCCCAAGATCCCTCTCATCCCAAATAGGATCAATCCCCCAAGATCCATCTCATCCCAAATAGGATCAATCCCCCAAGATCCCTCTCATCCCAAATAGGATCAATCCCCCAAGATCCCTCTCATCCCAAATAGGATCAATCCCCCAAGATCCCTCTCATCCCAAATAGGATCAATCCCCCAAGATCCCTCTCATCCCAAATAGGATCAATCCCCCAAGATCCATCTCATCCCAAATAGGATCAATCCCCCAAGATCCCTCTCATCCCGAATAGGATCAATCCCCCAAGATCCATCTCATCCCAAATAGGATCCATCCCCCAAGATCCCTCTCATCCCAGATAGGATCAATCCCCCAAGATCCATCTCATCCCAAATAGGATCAATCCCCCAAGATCCCTCTCATCCCAAATAGGATCAATCCCCCAAGATCCATCTCATCCCAAATAGGATCAATCCCCCAAGATCCATCTCATCCCAAATAGGATCCATCCCCCAAGATCCCTCTCATCCCAAATAGGATCCATCCCCCAATATCCATCTCATCCCAAATAGGATCAATCCTCCAAGATCCATCGCATCCCAAATAGGATCCATCCCACCAGGTTCCATCTCACCACAAATAGGATCAATCCCCCAAGATCCCTCTCATCCCAAATAGGATCAATCCCCCAAGATCCCTCTCACCACAAATAGGATCAATCCCCCAAGATCCCTCTCACCACAAATAGGATCAATCCCCCAAGATCCCTCTCATCCCAAATGGGATCAATCCCCCAATATCCCTCTCATCCCAAATAGGATCAATCCCCCAAGATCCCCCATCTCATCCCAAATAGGATCAATCCCCCAAGATCCCCCATCTCATCCCAAATAGGGGTGTTGTCTGTGTGTCATCGGTATGCTCGGTGGGGTTTCTCGGAGCCATCCGTTTACCCTCCCACATCAAGGCACAAACACTTCACTGCAATTGGCCAAATCGTCGCTAATGTCCTCTTGAAAACATCCTCTTGAAAACGAGAACAGGCCGGACTCAGGCTTTTCTGGACCCACTTGTTATAATTGTTGTTGTTGTTGTTGTGATCGGTCACCGAGGAAAGCCTCACCGAGTCTCAAGACTCGTATTCAGGAGGGTCCTGCCAGGCTTCTGCAGTAGGAGGGAGCGATGCTGCTGCTGCTGCCGCTGATATGCGATCTCAAACGAGCAATTTGCAGCCGATTTTTCAGACTTGGGATAAATTCGACCAATCCCGGTAACATAGCCAAACGTGCGTTTAGCTCGCTAACTGCACTTGCCCCAACAGTCTGTTCAGGCTACCCCGGGGGGGTCTTTGTCTTGTGTATGCGTGGGGAGCGGTGGCACAGTGGTTAGCGTAGCTAACATCGGTCACACGATCACCTGCATCGGCCCTGGGCCTCCTGTAGGCTAACTTAGCCTCAAGAATAAGGACTCGGTGCGGTGCTTGTTCAGCATTAGCGCTGGGAAAGACAAAGGCGGCAAGGGAGTGATGCTGACAACACCACCCCCACACCTCCCGCGCCCTGTAGGGAATTCGGAATCTTTATTTCGGACCGGAGGAGGAATCCGATGAGCTATGAAGCTCTTTTTCACAGACGCCCGGTCGGGGCTGATCACTTGCCCCAGGCGTTCTGTCACGGTGTTGCAGGCAACCCTGTCACAGAAAAGCAACCTTTAATGTTGGTGTCAGGGGCCGCCACTGTGATGAGATGTTAATGGCCTCGCTTGGTACGCGGGAGGTCGTGGGTTCGATCCCGACCCTGACGCCTGCTGCTGCTGTATATTTGGAGTCTGCGTGTCTCTCTCTCATCATCATCGCGGTGGCTAGGAGATGTTAACTACCTCGCCTGGTGTACAGGAGGTCGTGGGTTCGATCCCGACCCTGACGATGCCTGCTGTTGTATATTTGGAGTCTGCGTGTCTCTCTCTCTCATCATCATCGCGATGGCTAGGAGATGTTAACTACCTCGCCTGGTGTACAGGAGGTCGTGGGTTCGATCCCCACCCTGACGATGCCTGCTGCTGTATATTTGGAGTCTGCGTCTCTCTCTCTCCCCGTGTTCGCGTGGATTTCTCTCCGCGTCCTCGGGTTTTTCTCTCCAAGTTTAGAATCAACATCACGCGTTTTAGAGTCTTTGGCCGCTATACAATGTCCACGTGATGATGATGAGCCCACTTCAGAGGTGGAAATTCCACATTCCTATGGCGGTGGCGGAGTTTATCCCACAGAGCATTGTCCCCCTTTGGTTCTCAATTGTAAAAAAAATGTAGAATGTTAATAAACACACGTCGGGTTTTATGAGACAAAGTAAAGTTGTTACTGACGTGCTTAATTTGTGTTTGCGATAATTTAGCTTCTTAAACAAAATCTGTCCATGTCTCGCTACCCGCCCCCCTCCCCCCAGAAAGGGCATCGTGCACCCCCAGTTAAGAAGAAGATGAACCACTTGCCACAGAGCAAGCACTCTATGGCAAGTGATGATGAGCTGAGACAAGCAATCGCCCACGATTCGAACTCGAGAGGGCATTCCGCAGATCGCAAACCGCTCGCTGCAAAACCGCAGATTCACCTGGCCCCGATGAAATCTGCACCAATCGCAACAAACGGTGGATATCGTAAGAACGACCACCTCGCGAATCGAAGCTGTTGTTGTTGTTGTTTTTGTTTGTACCTTCGGTACGATTCGATCTTAATCGATGCAGAGGAACGCGTGTTTAATTAAGGGGTGTCCAACAAAAAAAAGTATCAGTGACTCTTGCCATCCGCTCCACATCTCTCTCTCTCGCCCGCTCTCTATTCGCGTGCTTATGAAGGAGGCCCATTGCCCGAAACGTCGCCTCGTTATACATCTGTAACGTGGTCGAGTTGTTAGGCTGTGCCTGTGCGCCACTGCGAACGCAGCAGCGACGTTATTTGTTGAAACAGAGCAGAGGTATAACGTTACAGGTATATGCACAGATAAGGCAGCGAGTGTAAGCACTAACACCCCTCCCCCCAATCATTAACGTCCAACCAACTGCACGTGTCGGCTTAGCACGCGTGGGCTATGCTGATGATTTCGATTGAAAGATTTCGTGACTGCAGGGATTCATCTTCTTGGTTCTTTCGGTAAAGTCACGTAGAAGGGAAATAATGAAATAATAAAATAAAAACATAATAAAATAATTCTCACGACGTTTCGGCCACAACGCAAGCAGCCGTCCTCAGGTGAATAACAGGTCTGTCGGGAAGACAGCGTCTGAATGAAACACCCCAGGCTTGGAGCGTATATTTAAGCTGGGTTGGAGGGGGAAGAGCGCTCGAAGCCTGTTTGAGCAGGGTCTGATACATACGGTGCGAAATAAGTTCAACACAACGTACATAGATGCGGCCGGGCTAGCATTAGTCTGGAAGTCTGCTAGGTCGACGGACTACAAGACATTTCTCTGTATAGCAGCGATGATGATGATGAGCATAACACCAACAAAACGACATCTAATGTGATTGATTTATCAACGACACCTACGCAAGACCACAACAGCCCGAACGCATCCAATCTCTGATGCAGCTCAGCAGGATTTTGTGTGCGCGGTGACCGATTTGTGTGCCGGGGCCGTGAGACCTGCACTGGGGTACAAACCCCTCCAGGTGTTTCGTGAAGAACCGAATCGGTTACCCGGCGATGGATTCTTGAATCCATCCGCGTGGAGTGTTTCTCGGCGGGCTCTTTCTCTCGTGGGCATCTTTCGCGCAATATGACCAAACTCCCCTCTCTCTCTCGCGGTTCGAAATGGAAACGTCTCCAAACGTCGTCGTCTCCCCCACCCCCCGTCCCACAATCTAAGTCCTTGATTTCGAAAAAAAATCAGCAACCTCCGATTATAAGCACGCATGGCTACGTACGGTGCGAAAGAAGTTCAACGGGCATACAGTAACCACCGCGTAGCAGCCAAAGGCGAACCCGGGGGTGTTCCCTGTTCATTCAGCGAGGCTCACAGAGCCAGACTAAGGCGATACGAACCCAAAGGCGCCGTCAGCGTTCATTCAATTGCGCACATTAAGCCATTTGCGACGTACAACGAACCCATCGCACAGCAACACAACAACAACAACAACAATGTACCAGCCCTTGATCGATCCACTGCTGGATGATAATGCCTGTCCCGTAGTGTTCCAAAGTCACGGCGGCGGACCGTGGGCCATACTTCACCACGCCGGGTCAGTGAGGATTGTGTGTGGGGGGGAGGAGGAAGAGGGGGGTGGGGTAGGATTCCTCTCGCTACTGATGTGAGTCGTGCGAGTGGTGGGCTCCAACTCAGGATGGACCGGCCGGGCTCTGTGCGTGCGCGCGTTCGTTCGAATCGAACGGCGAATGGACCAGCGCGCGAACGAACGCAACGCAACGCATTGATGAACGACGAACGAACGCAACGCATTGATGAACGACGAACGAACGAACGAGCCATCGTCAAGTGACGAACGAAGTTGACCGATGCGATGCTGCTCCAGGACGGGGGTTACCTGAGCCGTGCGCTCGCCTGCTGCTGCCGCCGCCGTGGGAGGAAGAGTCGAGAGTTATTCCATCCGGAGCGCGTCGAAATCCCTACCACTGCCCCCTAACTACGGCTGCCCGCTGTGTGTGTGTGCGTGTCTGTGTGTGTGTGTGCGTCTGTGTGTGTGCGTGTGCTGGTGCGGTGAGGGTGACGGGAAGAGGTTTCCCGGCTCCGTAGCCACTACCATCTGTCTCTGCCTCCTCCTCTGTGTGTCGTCTCACGTCTCTCTCTCTCCACACACAGCCAATTCCTCTCCCTCCCTGCCTGCCTCTCTCTCCCTCCCCTGTCTCTCTCTCCCTCCCTCCCCTGCCTCTCCCTGTCTCTCTCTCCCTCCTCTGCCTCTCTCCCCCTCCCCTGCCTCTCACTCTCTCCCTCCCTGCCTCTCTCTCTCTCCCTCTACCCCCCCCCACTCACCACCCCCACCACGTCACCCGCACATCCCCGCCCCGACCACCCTTCCCGCCTCCACTCTCGCTCTCCTGCCCCCTCACGCCCTCTCTCTTTACGCACGCACACACACCTAGACGCACATTCAATGACAAAGCCAAAGATCACCCCCCTCTCCTACCCCCCAATATATGGCCTTCTAACAGACTGTTGGGGCACGTGGCTGTGAGCGGGTGCCAATGAAGGCCGCCACGGCGCACGAAGTTATCAGGTGACCAACACCACGCCCGACCGCCTTTGTCTCCCCATCGCACCCAGGCACCCGTTTAAGGCTGAGTCGACATACTGGGACTGCTTCGAGGCCCCTACTGCTACGACTGTTGCCGCGGCCTCTCATCGGCCGGTCTCTATCCGCTGCTGGATGAAGGCCTCCTCCTCCGCACTGCTGCGACCATAATGCACCTCGCACCGATCACGACAGTGTCATGCTGCTCCACGTGTCCACGCAGTAAGCCGCTTCGTCGAGCTGTCATTTGTGGTCAGGTGGCTTTTGAAAAATAAAAATTTACCCGTAAAAACAAAGTTTTTCACTATAAATCCTTTATATGCGTGGCGGCTAGAGTCCTCTCGTCCTCTGGCTTGAGATGGCTGCCACCTATGGGTCAGATGATTGCCTGCCACCATTAAGCAATTGGTAATTAAATATAAATAAAAATCCTAAAAAGTGTAAAGTTATGGGAAAAATGTTTTCACGAAAATAAATTGTCACACACAACGAGTCTGTGTGCAAAATGTCAGCTCGATTGGATCACGGGAAGTGGGTTAAAAAAACGACCGAAAGATTTGCACGGTCGTAAGCGCGCAAGCAAGCAAGCAAGTTAACTTAATATAAAGGATTTAAAAATAAGCTAATAGCTCAGCGAGCTTTACCTGGTAAGATGTAAAATATATATAAAGTTTAGTATATTTTTTAAGTGATTTATATTCTTGGTTCTTTCGGTAAAGTCACGTAGAAGGGAAATAATAAAATTATATAAATATAAAACAATAAAAATTCTCACGACGTTTCGACTGCAACACAAGCAATCATCATCAGGTGTGAAATCCACAACAAGAAAATGTAAATAAAAATTTAAGTGATTAGGTTTACCTTCCCTATACACTGCACTCCGATCGTGTGTTGGCGCTGTTCTGGTAACGTTCTTACCCCGTGTGCCCCTTACCGGAGATCTGTGAAAGAAAAAGCTTCATAGCTCATCGCACTCCTCCCGCACTCGAAATGAAACGTCACGATTCTTGCTTCTGACACGACCCGAGTATCATGGCTCGCACGGCACTGATACCAGCGGTGGGCATTCCACGTGCCCATGGCAAGAACCGGTCAGACACGAGACCACGAGTAAGGTAGCAGAACTGGTCGGATCTCGTGAAGCTAAGCAGGTTTGAACCTGGCCAGTTCATGGATGGGCAACCACCACCACGCACACAAACAGGGCTGCTATAGGCTGCTGCTGCAGAAGCTACGAGAGCAGTCCGGTGTTGTACCGTACTTCTGTGCTCCATCGCCTACGCGAGCCGCGGTGAAGTATGGTCACACAGCCCCATTCAGCGTGGGGAGGCGCTCATCCAGCAGTGGAGTGACAAACGGGTTGCCGCACACGTGCGCGGTGCGAGAACCAGAGACCGTCCACCCCCCATACGTTTAACGCTACCTCCGAAGTGCACGGCTGGCTACGTACGGTGCGAAAGAAGTTCACCGTACATACGGGTAGGCACCCAGTATGGCCAGGTAAGGGGCCAGGTAAGAGACCAGGTAGTGACTCGAGCAAAGGGCCGGTAGGGGTGCAATAGTGCACACTGCGCAAGGAACCCAGCTACCTGAGTTGGATTCCCGGGCCAAGGGTCCTGGCATAAAGCGGCGAATGGCGATGTCTGAAATGGTCCCAGGCGCCTCCGTATTCGTCAAACTTGCACCGACCGGAGTGTGTGTGGTGAAGTATGGTCAAGCAGGTGTGGGAAGGCCTTCAGAGCATAGTGTCTTATAACAAGGGGGGGGGGGGGCTGTACATTATTGTTCGTTCTTACGAGCCCTTTGATGCAAGCCGTGTTTTCAAGGGAGATCTGTGGCCAAACAAGCGAGCAATGAACCCGTTACGGTGATAGGCGGGCGGATGGCTCAGAGGTCAGAGGTCAGAGCGCGAAGCCAGCACCGCTGAGACCCTGGGTTCAAATCCAGGTGTCAGCATCCATAGGTGATTAAACCAGGTTCCTAAGCGTGCCGAGTTACTATTTAACTAACTAGAATTCATATTTAGTTTATAGATTTTACCAGGTAAGGCCCACTGAGCTATATACAGCTCTTTTTCAGAAGCGACCTCGCCACAAATGATAGCTCAACAAAATGGTTTATCATCATCACGTGGAAATGTATAGCAGCCAAATACTCTAAACGCGCGGACGTTGATTCTACATCTTGACTTTAAGCTTTCGTGACTGCAGGAATTCATATTCCTTGGGTCTTTCGGTAAAGTCACGTAGATAGGTTCAAAGTAAATAACAAAAACTAACAATAAACTACGACGTTTCGATCGCAACACAAGTGTTCGTCATCAGAATGACGAACGCTTTTTGTAAATTGTTTGGTTATTTTGTTTGAACCTATCTACGTGACTTTACCAAAAGACCCAAGGAATATTAATTCTAAATGTCGAGGGAAAAGCCGGAGGACCCGGGTTAAAAATTCCACGCGGCCACGGGGAGAGAGAGAAACCCACAAACTCCAAATACACAGCAGCAGGCGTCAGGGTCGGGATCGAACCCACGACCTCCTGTGTACCAGGCGAGGTAGTTAACATCTCCTAGCCACCGTGGCGCCCACCCTCTGGTCCACGCGCCCAGGACGCGCGCGCGTGCGTGCGTGCAAACCGAGACGAAAAAAATATAAAAGCCGGAGGGAAACGACGAGAAATTTCGATAAAAGTAAAGAGCGATGGGGGAGGCGGCGGGGCGCGAGCGAGCGAGCGAGAGAGCCGGGAGCCTCCTTGGACGTGAAACATTTATGAGTTATTAAACTTTCATGCGGTGGAGACAAAGCGTGAGACGCGGGCATTGTGAGAGGCAGAGCGTGCCAAGCAAGCGAGCCAGCAATTCGGATGAACCCCCCCCCTCCGCGCGGTCTTAAAAAAAACCGCACGGCTGCGTGGAAGTCGGGTGTGCAGGCGGTGCAACTGCAACCTGGGCCCACGAGCCAAGAGAGGCCACATGGAGACGGTGGGGGGCGGGACGGGAGGGGGGGGGCCCAAATTAATTCCTTGCACCAGGGCCAAATGCCAGCCGCACCACGCCCCCCCCCCCCCCGAGTTCAGTGTTAATCACCGTGGCTCACAGAGCCAGACTAAGGATAATTACTGCGGCTCACAGAGCCAGACTGAGATTACGAAAGGATTCAGTGTTAATCACTTTGGCTCACGGGGGCCAGACAAAGCCCTCCTTTTAGGGTTCAGTGCTAATTCAACAGAGCTCACAGAGCTCGACTCAGGCGACCAAAGGGTCTCGATTTAAATCAAGAGGCTCGCAGAGCCGGACTAAAGCTACCCTGGGGTTCAGTCAGCGGCACGGCTATGGAGCATGCGGGCGGTGTACCTGCACGGCTAACATCCGTGGCACCTGAGCCGATGCAGGGCTCCCCACCAACCTTGACCAACCCGCAATGACCAGCGCGGTGAAGTGTCTGTGGGGAAGGCCGTCATCCAGCAGTGGATTGCCAAAAAGTCACCGTAACGTAACCTTCGATGTAGCACGGTTCGCTACGTACGGTTAAAAATAAGTTCAACAGACATACGTACATACATAGACTCACACAGAGACCCACAGACTCACACAGAGATACATAGACTCACACAAAGACCCACAGACTTACACAGATACCCACAGACTCACACAGAGACCCATAGGCTCACAGAGAGACCCACATTCTCACACAGAGTCCAATATGCTCACACAGAGACCCATAGACTCACACAGAGACCCATAGGCTCACATAGAGACCCACAGTCTCACACAGAGACCAATATGCTCACACAGAGACCCATAGACTCGCACAGAGACCCACAGACTCACACAGAGACCCACAGACTCACACAGAGACCCACAGACTCACACAGAGACTCATAGACTCACACAGAGACCCATAGACTCACACAGAGACCCACAAACTCACACAGAGACCCACAGTCTCACACAGAGACCCATAGACTCACACAGAGACCCATAGGCTCACATAGAGACCCACAGTCTCACACAGAGACCAATATGCTCGCACAGAGACCCATAGACTCGCACAGAGACCCACAGACTCACACAGAGACCCACAGACTCACACAGAGACCCACAGACTCACACAGAGACCCACAGACTCACACAGAGACCCACAGACTCACACAGAGACTCATAGACTCACCTTAGACCCACAGACTCACACAGAGACCCACAGACTCACACAGACACCCACAGTCTCACACAGAGACCCACAGACTTACACAGAGACCCACAGTCTCACACAGAGACCCACAGTCTCACACAGAGACCCACAGACTCACACAGAGACCCATAGACTCACACAAAGACCCATAGGCTCACACAGAGACCCACAGACTCACACAGAGACCCACAGACTCACACAGAGACCCATAGACTCACACAGAGACCCACAGACTCACACAGAGACCCACAGACTCACACAGAGACCCACAGACTCACACAGAGACCCACAGACTCACACAGAGACCCACAGACTCACACAGAGACCCACAGACTCACACAGAGACCCACACATTGTTGTCCTTCCCCGCAATTCCGATTAGCAGGGTTGGTTACGTACGGTGCGAAAGAAGTTGAACGTACGTAACGTAACGGGGCCGTTACGCCAGAGGAGGAGCGAGCGAGCGGCGTGCGTGAGCGATGCAGCGACAGATTTAGTGGTGGGGGGGGGGCACGGGGGGGGGGGGGCACGGGTGGGGGGCACGGGGGGGGCACGGGTGGGGGGCACGGGGGGGCACGGGTGGGGGGGGGGCACGGGTGGGGGGCAACGGCGGAGCGAGCCCCAACGAGCGGGGCTCAGATGGCGCGGCCACATCGCATCACTCCCCACCCCCCTCTCCCTCTCTGTGTCTCTGCCGCTCGCGCCGTCCGGGCAAAGCGCAGCCTGCCCAGCTGCCTCCGACACGACGACAACAGCAGCAGCACAACAACAACAACAGCACAACAACAACAGCAGAGACATCTCGCACGGACAGCCACGGGCGTGCATCGTGCAATGGCTGGCGCGTGTGTGCGTGTGTGTGTCGTGCGTAGTCGTGTGGTTTTCCGAATCGGTCCTGGGTCTCCCCTAGGTCGACTCGGCCCCAAATGAGTAGCTGGTGTGCGGTGTGTAAACGTCGCCGCCGGGGAGACGAAGGCGGCCGGGCGTGGTGCTAGACACCCACCCCCTCGTGTGCAGCGCCGGCCTTCGTAGGTGCTCTCTAACAGCACTTGTCCCAACAGTCTGTTGAGACTTTACGGGGAACCTTTGTCTTTATCTTTGTGTTCGGTTATGGGCCAACACCAGTGCGATTTTCTGAGCCGGTGCTGGGCCTCCCCGAGGTCGACTCAGCCTCAAATGAGTACCTGGTGCGGTGTGTAAAACATCGCCACTGGTGAGACAAAGGCGGCCGGGTGTGGTGTTGGCCACCCACCTCCTCGTGTGCCGTGCCGGTCTTCATAGGTGCTGCTACTCGCTAACAGCACTTGCCCCGGCAGTCTGTTGCAGGCTATAGGGGGGATCTTTGTCTCTGCGTGCTCGTTGAGGAGTCGCCGTGCTGGGCAGACGGGCGACGCTCACAACAACGAGCGGGGCGCCGGGCGGATAAAGCGTGGCGAGTTGGCGCAGTCAGGAGCACAGGTGGTGCCTCGACCAGTCATCTCAATCAACCCGTGACCCACTGCCAGCAGCGAGCCTTCGACAATTCACGCAATGGCACAAGCGACGAGATGGCTTCACCGCCACTTAGTAGCGAATGGCGGTTGTTGTCGTTGTGTGTCAAGCGTATGCAAGTGTCCGATACCGCAGGTGGATTTAAATAGCGTCTGAACGCGACCGTCTCTCGAGATGCCAGCGGAGAGTATCGGATAACAAACAAAACAAAAAAACATCTTGGATCTTGTGTCGGATTTTTAGCTGATCCGACACTTCATGTCGGAAACGAGCGCAAAAGGTTTTTGCTTGTGCCGAATCAACGCTGCTGAAATTAAGCGCTCGCAGAAGGCCGTGAGAAGCACTTTAATTTTTGTACGTGACGGACCCCGTGAAGGAGACTTCGTGTTCGTTCATCTCGTCGGATTATTGTCAGACAGTTTTCCATCACGTGCAAGACGTAAAATGTATCCGTGCTAACAAGAGTGACGTCACCTCAATGTCACGTAAACGTCATAATGGCGACGTCACTTACGGTGGTAGCTCAGACACAAATTGTATTCGGATCATCCGAAATTTCCCATCTAGATCGTTAGGGATTCATGCGACAATATATCCTCAATGTAGCCCTTATATGCGCGCATGGTGATGGTGGTGGTGGTCGCTAGCACTAGCCAGGCAAATATCCTCCTTAGATTCAGAGATCTGATGAGATTTGGCACGCGAGTAACACAAAGACAATTTAGCAAAACAATTATCGTGCGTCTGTAAGCAGTGGGGAATAGTGACTTTACCCACGAAAGATTATCACAAAAACAATGTGTGCGTAGGCCTAACAAGATGAAATATATTCATTGTAAAAGGAGGCTTTAATTTTTTTGTTTATATACAGGATGCGAAAAGTGGGTCGGGGGGGGGGCACAGTTGGTGGGAGATGACAAAAAAATTTAAATACAAAATAAAAACATTAATTTAAAATCCGGATCCCGTGCGTCGAACCAATTCGGCGGAGTGTGCCGCATTTTCCGCCTCTCCGTGTTTTGCGATTCTGCCGAGCGGAGGAATGAAGCCCCCCGGTCTCACAGCCTGAATATTAATTCCTCTCTTCGGCGAGCCGCGAATTAAATTAGCAATTAAAATGCGGCGAATTTAATGCCTCTGACTGGGAATCCATAATTTAATCCGGTTATTTTTTTAATTATTTTAATTCTCGTCGTCGTCGTCGTTTATTTGCCGCAAATATTTGCAGGATTTTTCCGCGCGTCTTGGATTCGAAGAAAAATAGCACACAATTTCCCGACGAATTTGCAGCGAATTTGCAGCGGTCAACAATTTTAATGGAATCGATAAAACGCGCAAGAGCCTCGCTCGCTCTCAGCGTAAAAATAAAAAAAAAACGTCTTTAAAGCCATCGGCAAGGCACAGACTCTGAAAAAAAATCTACATTTTCCACCAGAACCCCAGAATCGGCAAGGTGCGTGCGCCTCTTGTCATGAAAACGATATTGGAACATCGACTTCAATCCACTGCTGGATGAAGGCTTCCCCCACCCGCCACCCCCACCCCCCCGTGCCGGCCGTGGATGTTTATTTGACTAAACTTCACCGTGCTGATCAGTGCGGCTTGGCGATGGCGGGGAGCACGGACACGGTGGGTGCACAGGAAGAACAGCACAACGATGCACTCTGCTGCACTGCCCCCCGATGCTCACAGCACGGCCCTGCGGCCTATAGCATCCGTTATGCACGGTGGTCGCCCATCGAAAAACAATGTCCAGGCATCCCACACCTGCTTAGCTTACGCGATGGGATACATTCTGGGATGGTCTTGTCATAGGGGATTGATTTCCCTGCTCCAATATCTGCGATTGTACACCTGGGGCCTTTTAAGATGTCCTTTGATTCAAAATAAATAAATAAATAAAGTGCTCAAACGATGTAATGATGGGAAAACTTTCGGGCTGTGATGTATGTTGAATACTATTTTTTTTCTTTCGGTAAAGTCACGTAGGTAAAAAATAAAATAAAATAAATGAAAACAACTAAATTATATCACGACGTTTCGGGCGCAACACAAGCGTCCTTCTTCAGGTGGGGACAACGTAGCGAAAACACAACCGCTTAAGTGTGTCTGACACACTTAAGCGGTATGAATCCTTGCAGTCACGAAAGCTTCAAATCGATCATGTATGTTGAACTTCTTTTGCACCGCACGTAACCAACCGTGCTAATCGGAGGTGCGGGGTGGGGGAGGGGGAAGGCCAACAAAATAACACAGAAAGCAGTTCTAAACAAATGAGTTTTCAATCGAGATTTTTTTAAAGTGCACAGCCCCATTGGCTTCCTAATATCGGAGGGAAGGGCGTTCCGTACGGCCGCAGGCTTCCTGTTTTGTAACGTCGCGGGCGGCCTTGGGCTTGGGCAGGACGCGTCGCCCGAAGGACGATGACGGTCAAGAATAACGACGGACACAGCCAACCGTGAACTTAACGCGTCCGAGAGGACGACAACCAACGCAGAGATGGAGCGATTAAATCGGTTCCGTGTGCACGCGCGGGGGTGGGGAGGGGGGTGGATTGTTGGATCGTGATCGTGGGAGGTGGCGGCGGTGGCTTGGGGAGGCTCTTCATCCAGCAGTGGATTGACCCACGGCTGGTGATGGTGATGATGGTGATGATGTTGATGATGTTGATGGTGGTGGTGACAAAGAAGATCGAAAACCGTCTGCAAAAAAAACGCCCCAATTTTTCACCGTCATTCATTCTTGTTTTTTGCGACCGGACAAACCCCGCGGTGTAAATCTCCCCGAGCCACGCGATCGCGAACGCGTGGCTCTTACTTGTAAATAAATGCAACGAACGTGCGCGCAAGAGTCACGGGACGGAGCGGAGGAGCGGTGGCGCGGTGGTTAGCGGCGCACGACGCCACAGAAGCCCGCGGTGCGATACGTCGCGGGGGCCGCGCCGCTGCGTCATTGTTCGGAATGACGTCCGACGTTTCGGCCCACGCGCTCGGGAGCCTCTTGGAGGAAGCGGATTTTCTCACGGCGGACATCGTGCCTCGACACAGACGCGGCACGACCGTGCCCGCACTGACCCGCGCGGTGAAGTATGGTCAAACAATCTCCATGGCCGAACGCGATGTGTGTGGTGTGTCTTTCATCTGGCAGTGGAATGCACATCGGGGTGTAAATTGTTCATCAGCATAGATGTATTTCCTTTCAAGGCGGTGTTGTTGGACGAATGTGTGGTGCGTTCATTTAAAATCGGATCTTGAATGCTAACCATTGTCGATGTAAAGCTTTCGTGACTGCAGGGATTCATCTTCTTGGTTCTTTCGGTAAAGTCACGTAGAAGGGAAATAATAAAATAATAAAAATAAAACAGAATAAAAATCATTCTCACGACGTTTCGGCCACAACGCAAGCAGCCGTCCTCAGGTGTAGAACAGGTCTGTCGGGATCATTCAGACTCTGTCTTCTCGACAGACCTGTTCTACACCTGAGGACGGCTGCTTGCGTTGTGGCCGAAACGTCGTGAGAATTATTTTATGATGCTTTATTTTTATTATTTTTTTTATTTCCATTCTACGTGACTTTACCGAAAGAACCAAGAAGAAGACTAACCATAGTCATCATCAACATCATCAACAGCCGTGATCCATCCACTGCTGGATGAAGGCCTGCCCCGCTCCCCCCCACCCCCGTGCCCGCCTCTAGGATGACCCCAGCTCTCGCAACCCCTGCGATGGGACAATTCACGCAGCGACACGTGTGCACGAGCACGTGTCGCCGTCTCTCCGTCTCTCACTTATTCGTTTATATGACACGCTCCCACTCGCTGTGTGCGGTAGTAGCAGCAGTAGTAGATGCGTTACCAAAGAAAGGGACGCACCCAGCAAAGCAGCGCGCACAGTACTCACAGTACATCTCTGTACGTATGTGTATGTATCTTTATGTATCTTCATCTTTACGTATCTTCGTGTGAATCTCTGCGTGCATCTCTGTGTGCATCTCCATGCGTATGTACCTCTCTAAGTATCTGTGTGCACGTATCTCCGTGTGTCTATGCCGTTGCGTCTCTGTGTGTATCTCTACGTGTATGCATCTCTGTGTGTATCTCTACGTGTATGTATCTCTGTGTGTATCTGTACGTGTATGTATCTCCGTGTGTATCTCCGTACGCGAAACAGCTGCCTGCCGAGTAGCGCACTCAGTACACAGAGTACACACACAGTACACACAGTACACACAGAGTACACACAGGACACACACAGGACACACAGAGTACACACACACAGTACACTGACGACGTTGCCCCACGTCCGACCGCATAGCCGCATGTAGAGTGAATTCAAACCTCGTAATCGAGCGAATTTTGGGTTGAAATAGGTAAGGCCCAGAGCGTGGAAAGGAATCGCACTACCCTAGCCCGCGTAGAGCGAGCGAAACCTGTTTATAATACAATTACAAAGAATCCTCTGCAGTCAGTTGCCAATTGCAGCGTAAATAATCTGAGTGTAGGTTCATAAATCAATGAATTAGCGGTGTCAGCCCTGCCTGCTGCAGGGAGGTCCCACGTCAGAATCGCCGCCAGCAGCAGCAGCAGCTCCCCTCGCCACCCCGCGGAGCCTCCATCCCATCTCCCCCCCCGCGAGAGCGGCGCTTCTGTTCGCAACGCGCGGGCACGGCACGGACATGGCACGGGTACGGCACGGGCACGGCACGGGAACGGCGTGGGCACGATGTGGCCACGGCACGGACTTGGTACAGGAACGGCGTGGGAACGGCGTGGGCACGGCAGGGACATGGCACGGAAACGGCGTGGCCACTGCGTGGGCACGACACGGGAACGGCGTGGGCACGGCACGGGAACGGCGTGGGCACGGCACGGTAACGGCGCAGGAACGGTCGCTATTCCCACCGCGATGGCGAAACCCGCAGCTTTGTTGATTTGTGGTTGAGCCGCCACTGGGAGGTAACGGTGTCGCGGGTTCAGTCGGCGGTGAGAGAAAGCCCCACGTAGGATGTGTGGTGGTCCAGGACGGCGGTGAGAGAAAGCCCCACGTAGGGTGTGTGTGGTGGTCCAGGACGGCGGTGAGGAAACCAGGCCGGGTGGCTCAGAGGTCGGAGCGCTGAGCTGGTGCCGTCTGGCGTGACCTGGGTTCGAATCCAGGATTACACCGGGCTCTCAAGTGCAGCGAGCTGGTGCCGCGCTAAATTTGGACGTCGGATTTAAACCACGTGTCCCAACGCGGCTCCCATACAAGTGCCGCCCTCTAGTCGTGTGGACCAGAGGTCGTTTGAAGGCATCTCAAGGGTAGCTCTGTGACATCCGCTTCTGTGGGTCATTCTCTAACACACAGTGCTTTGCTGCTCTGTAAAGATTCTCATCCAGAAGTGGATCGACGACAGCTGGTGGTGATGATGAAAACATCATGGACTGGAACAAGTGGATTTCAGAGCAAGCATTTGATTAAATCGCTTTTCATATTCAAATGTGTTTTTTTTTATTTAGTGCATTCCTTATCAAGCCTGCAAAAATCTCTGTGTTTTTTAATTATGTATTCGGAACTTCTCTCGCACCGCACATAGCCAAGCGTGCTAATCGGAGGTGCGGGAAATTTTGATCGCCATCATCATCATCAGCAGCAGCAGCAGCAGCCATGGTCAATCCACCGCTGGATGAAGGCCTCCGCAAGCCGTCGCCGCTTCTCGCGATCCTGCGATGCGATCACATTCCACGCCTCGGAGCTGCGACACGAGACGATTGAATCGCTCCATATCGACGGCGGGACCACGATTCTCTCTGCGCGGCCAGCCACTGCCATCATCATCCCCGACCACCCAGTTGCACTCCATCACCACCACCCACCCACCCACCATTAATACCTCACCGCTGCGCCACCGCTCCCCACTCCCCATTCGCTCACCCAAAGACAAAGATCCCCCCGTATAGCCTGAACAGACTGTTGGGGCAAGTGCTGTTAGCGAGCACCCTATGAAGGCCACCCACCCACCATCACGAGGGGGTGGGTGGCCAGCACCACGCCCGGCCGCCTTTGTCTCCCTAGTGGCGAATGTTTACACGCCTCACCAGGTACTCGGTTGAGGCTGAGTCGACAGACACGTGCCTGTCCCTCTATCTCTCTCTCTGTATCTGTCTATCAAGCGTCTCGCCCGTGCTCCTTCGCACACCTTTTCGGTTTCAGTTTGATCTTTGTCGGTATTCGTCACCGCGCTTCGGGGCTGTACGTCTCAGCGTCGAGTACGCACTCCGTGTGCATTCAATCGCGACCAACACGTATCTGCTGCAATTTGCATGTTCCATATGAAAAGGGCCACTCCACCTCGAGATCCTTCAATGACAAAGGTGCGCAAGCTAACAAAGCAAATTCCAGCCTTTCCAAAAAAAACACCCAACCTAGTACCCACCCAACCAACCACCCACCCACCCACCTAGGCACCTGGCCAGCCACTAGGCTAGCAGCCAGCCACCCATCCAGTCAGCCTCCCAACCACCCACCTAGGCACCCACGCAGCCAGCCAGCCACTGGGCCAGCAGCCATTCAGCCATCTGGCCAGCCAGTGAGCCACCCACCCAGCCACTCAGGCAGGCAACCAGCTTTCAACTTGGCACGATCATTACGTGGCGTAGCCATGGAGTCAACATTGGGGGGGACTAAATCTTCCAGGGGGTCTGGGGGTACGCCCCCCACCCCAGAAAGAAATCTAAATTTGAAAACTAATTTCATGCCTAAAATATTAAAAAATGTACTAACACATAGGATGGAATTTTTATTTATTTTTTACAATAATGTCTAACAGTGTATTGTATTATATTGCTCTGTTTTTTTCTTTTTTACCTTTTCTTGTTTCATTGTATGTAATGGCAGAGATTAGGGATTTATAAAGTACAACCATAACCACAATCAAATAAACAGAAATCTATTTGATAGCAATATATTGGGGGGGGGTATATTTTGAGCATATTTGAATATTATAATTGTGGCCTTGGCCCAGCCAATCAATGACAGAACGAATCATTGTTGTCGACCATGCGGCCATCGTGCCCCTCCAGCCACGACGCGTGCGTGTCCTGCCCAAGAGCTGAAGAACCTCGGACGGAGTTTGGTGGACCCAGCGGCCTGCCTGCGCAAAAAACGCGGCCCTCACGGGAAGGGAGAGAGACTTTGCAAACAACAATGTGGGAATGTTTACTCCTGGGGAGAGGGACCCGACTGTTCTCTCCGCTCATTTGCAAAACAAATCGAGAGGTCACTTGTTCCAAAGCTGCTCTTAAATCCTATCAGGAGCACAAAGGCTCTACTCGCCCAGCCACCCGCCCAGCCACCACCGGAGTGTTTGGCTCGAGGCTTGAGGAGTGCGCGTTTCGTTTTTTTGTTGTTGTTGTGTAGCCACTTTGTGCGTTCAAAGGTTTGGCACATGCGCGCACCCCCCACCTCCCCCACCTCCTCCTCCTCCGCCCCCTTACACAAAACAAGTCTTAAGTGATTCGTTGCTCAAACGAACGTTGAGCTGGTGCGGAATCTCGTGACAATGAAATGTTGGTACACGTGGCCACGTAGAGTCAAGGGTAGAATGAATGGGGAAAGGAGAGAGAAAGGGATTCCGGGATTAAAGCCTCGCCAACCGTGGTCGCCACGGGTGCCGAGATGTTAACGACCTCGCCTGGTATACAGGAGGTCGTGGGTTCGATCCCGACCCTGATGCCTGGTGTACCTTTGGAGTTTGCGGTGTCTCTCTCAGCGTGGCCGCGTGGATTTTTCTACGCAGCCTCCGGTTATTCCCTCCACACTTAGAGTGCAAAGTGCACTCAGAGTATAAATGTCGGCGTAATAAGCCACTTCGTTGGGTTATCATCTGTGACCAGGTCGCTCAATGGGGCATTAACTGCCAAAATAAAATAACAATTTGAAGTCGTTAAAGTCCCTGAGACGGACAGAGAGGGCGTGGGCTCATGCGGGAAGCAAGGAGCGCCGGGCTGAGAAGAGATGCGGTGGAGAAAGAATGACCGGGCCAAGATGTTCGCGATGAGAGCAAGTGACGGACTGGGAGTAGAAATGAGGCCCGGGCATTTTGTAAAGACAACAGCGAGGCCCAAATTGCTGTGCGATTCTCACTGGTCCACATTTGGGGGGGGGGGAGGAGGGGCTGGGTCAATAAATAACAAAAGGGGCCAGTTGAGGAATGATTCTTTGGGGCTGCCGAATGAGTGGGGACTCAATGCCAACCGAGAGCGTTAATAAGTGATGACGCGTAAACATTGGAGCTAACAAAATATTAAAATAATTATTTCTTTTTTAATAGAGGGGTTTTTTTCGGGATAGAACGCGTAAATATATAAATGTGTTGTCAAACCCGCCACCACCCGACACGGCCAACTAGAACGTGGCCAATTCGTCAAGAGTACAGCATCACCGGTGTGTTTGAGATCCAAAAACCTCTATTATGGATGATATTGGTCGCGAAAGCCTACGTGTCGAACTGACTAACCTCTTATTTATTTTTACTCTGATCACATTTGCAATTTCCCCACGCAGACCGACCCACCGGCCCTCGGAATGGACCGGCCCACCGGGAATTTGCTCCATGGGCTGCTGCCCTATGGCAAATCCCGCGCCTGGGTGAGAGAGGGTGGTGATGATGATGATGGCGATGAAAGGGGAAGGAAGAGAGGAAGAAGAGAGAATGGCCAACACCGTGACTATTACCTGAACCGGGTCCGTGCCTCCCCTAGATCGATTCAGCCTCACATGAGTACCTGATGTGGCGTGTAACCGTCACCACTGGGGAGACAAAGGCCGGGGGTGGTGCTGGCCACCCACCCCCTCGTGTGCCGTGCCGGCCTTCGTAAGTGCTGCTTGTGCACAGCACTTGCCCCTACAGTCTGTCCAGGCTATACGGGGGGGGGGGGGTCTTTGCCTTTGGTTGGTGTCGCATCTGCCACGTCATCTCAGGCAGGCGACCCAGCAACACCTGGCCTCAGCAATAAGCCTCAAGGTGCACCTAGCCTGGCACAAGCGCTGTGGTGACGACACCGCCACTTGGTGACGAACGGCAGCGGCTGCTTCTTCTTCTGTTGTTGTTGTTGCTGCTGCTGCGATGTATTGCAGAGCCTAATGAATTAACAAAAGTCAATTAAGCTGTGCACGGCTCAATTAACCAAACCTGCTTGGATGTGTTTGTGTGTACACGAGCGTGTGAGTGGGGAGCGGTGGTGTAGTGGTTAGCGCTGCGCTACGTAACCTACGTGACCAGAGTTCGACTCCCGCTCACGGGCCAACACCAGTGACGATTATCTGAACCGGTCCTGAGCCTCCACTAGGTCGGCTCAGCCTCAAACGAGTACCTGGCGCGGCGTGTAAACATTCGCCACTAGGGAGACAAAGGCGGCCGGGCGTGGTGCTGGCCACCTACCCCCTCGTGTGCCGTGCCGGCCTTCATAGGGCGCTCGCTAACAGAACTTGCCCCAACAGTCTGTTCAGGCTATACGGGGGATTTTTGTCTTTGGGTGAGTAAATGGGGAGTGGGGAGCGGTGGCGCATCGGTGAGGTATTAATGGTGGGTGTGTGGTAGTGATGAAGACGATGGTGGGTGGTGGTGGTGATGACGATGGTGGGTGGGTGGTGGTGATGGTGGGTGGGTGGTGGTGATGATGATGACGATGGTGGGTGTGTGGTGGTGATGATGACGATGGTGGATGGGTGGTGGTGGTGATAACGATGGTGGGTGGGTGGTGGTGATGATGACGATGGTGGATGGGTGGTGATGACGATGGTGGGTGGGTGGTGATGACGATGGTGGATGGGTGGTGATGACGATGGTGGATGGGTGATGATGACGATGGTGGATGGGTGGTGATGACGATGGTGGGTGGGTGGTGATGACGATGGTGGATGGGTGGTGATGACGATGGTGGGTGGGTGGTGATGACGATGGTGGATGGGTGGTGATGACGATGGTGGGTGGGTGGTGATGACGATGGTGGATGGGTGGTGATGACGATGGTGGGTGGGTGGTGGTGGTGATGACGACGGTGGGTGGGTGGTGGTGATGACGATGGTGGGTGATGGTGGTGGTGATGGTGGTGGTGGTGACGATGGTGGGTGGGTGATGGTGGTGGTGGTGATGACGACGGTGGTTGGGTGGTGGTGGTCATGACGACGTTGGTTGGGTGGTGGTGGGTGGGTGGGTGGTGGTGGTGGGTGGGTGGTGGTGGTGATGACGGTGGTGGTGACCCTGCGAGGCAGGACAGACACCTTGACAGCCTCACGCAGACCCAGGCCATCTGCCGTGCTGCAGAGCGACATGGCCACTGTGTGTGTGTGTTGTGTGTTAGTTATCTGTGTTGTGTGTTAGTTATGTGTGTTGTGTGTTAGTTCTATGTGTTGTGTTAGTTCTGTGTGTCGTGTGTTAGTTCTGTGTGTTAGTTCTCTGTGTTGTGTGTTAGTTCTGTGTGTCGTGTGTTAGTTATCAGTGCTGTGTGTTAGTTATGTGTGTCGTGTGTTAGTTCTGTGTGTCGTGTGTTAGTCATCTGTGTTGTGTGTTAGTTATCTGTGCTGTGTGTTAGTTCTCTGTGTTGTGTGTTAGTTCTCTGTGTTGTGTGTTAGTTCTCTGTGTTGTGTGTTAGTTCTCTGTGTTGTGTGTTAGTTCTCTGTGTTGTGTGTTAGTTCTCTGTGTTGTGTGTTAGTTCTCTGTGTTGTGTGTTAGTTCTATGTGTTGTGTTAGTTCTGTGTGTCGTGTGTTAGTTCTGTGTGTTAGTTCTCTGTGTTGTGTGTTAGTTCTGTGTGTCGTGTGTTAGTTATCAGTGCTGTGTGTTAGTTATGTGTGTCGTGTGTTAGTTCTGTGTGTCGTGTGTTAGTCATCTGTGTTGTGTGTTAGTTATCTGTGCTGTGTGTTAGTTCTCTGTGTTGTGTGTTAGTTCTCTGTGTTGTGTGTTAGTTCTCTGTGTTGTGTGTTAGTTCTCTGTGTTGTGTGTTAGTTCTCTGTGTTGTGTGTTAGTTCTCTGTGTTGTGTGTTAGTTCTCTGTGTTGTGTGTTAGTTCTCTGTGTTGTGTGTTAGTTCTCTGTGTTGTGTGTTAGTTCTCTGTGTTGTGTGTTAGTTATCTGTGTTGTGTGTTAGTTATCTGTGTTGTGTGTTAGTTCTCTGTGTTGTGTGTTAGTTCTGTTGTGTGTTAGTTCTGTGTGTTAGTTCTCTGTGTTGTGTGTTAGTTATGTGTGTTGTGTGTTAGTTCTGTGTCGTGTGTTAGTTATGTGTGTCGTGTGTTAGTTCTGCGCTATCTCCGGCACACATTTACCACGTGGCCCCGACCTGCCTACTCCAACCAAATACTACATGCCAATGTGAAACTAAACTTTTTTTCTACCTGTTTAGCTCCCTGTCAATGAAATAATCTACATTCCTCTCCACCTGCCGATGTACCTACCCCCATATATAGCTCCTCACACGCTTGTCTTCTGAGTGATTTGCTAACCCACCCACCCACCTACCTGCCGACTTACACATCTACCACGATACCCACCCACTTAACTATCCACGAACCCAACAAACTAAACTAAAGCGATAATTATTTTATTATGTTTTATTTTTATTATTTTATTACTTCCCTTCTACGTGACTTTACCGAAAGAACCAAGAAGATGAATCCCTGCAGTCACGAAAGCTTTAAATCGAAATTTAAAGCGATAAACTTGTTTTAGTTATTTTACCAGCTAAGGCCCACTACGCTGTGTTTTTCTGAAGCGACCTGGCCACAATCGATTGCTCAACGAAGTGGCTTGTCATGTGGAAATGTGTAGAAGCAAAATTCTCAAAACGCGTGACGTTGATTCGAAATGTGGAGGGGAAAACCGTAAGACCCACGGAGAAAATCGTCCACAAAAAAAACAGAGAGAAATGCAAACTCCAAATATACAGCAGCAGGCGTCAGGGTCAAGATCGAACCCACGACCTCCTGCATACCAGGCAAAGTAGTTAACATCTCACCAATGTACCTGGCTTCCTGCCTCTCAAACCTTTCTACCTGTTTACCTACACACTCCACCTACTTCTACACCTGCCTACCAAGTTACTTACCTACTTACTCCACTACCTACCTGCTAATGTAACTATCCACATACCAACCTTCTCACAGGAATGTCTGAATTCGTGATTTCGTGATTTCCCAGCCCACCCACCTGCCTACTTACCCATCTACCAAGCTACCCACCCATCTAACCCTCCACCTCACCCACCTACCTACCCACCCACCTAACCCTCCACCTACCCACCCACCTATCCACCGACCTACCCGCCCACCTACCCACCCACGTACTCACCCACCTACCCACCCACCTACCCACCGACCTACGACTTGGCTCAGGATATCGCTCACCGCTCATGTCAGCCACGGCGAGGAGTCGAACTGTGGTCACCCAGCCGCGCTATATGTACGCATTGCGCAATCCGCTCACCACTGTGCCACCACTCACTCACCCCCCTGTTGTCCGGATTATAAGACGCTCCCGAAAGTACGACGCACCCACAAACTTGTTTGCCCGGTGTCAACAAAGTTTCACAGATTTGGTCACAACAACAACCGCCATTCGCCACTAAGTGGCGGTGACGTCACCACGACGCTTGTGCCAGGCTAGGTGCACCTTGAGGCCACGTAAAGTGTCGAACGCCCGCTGGCAGGAGGTCACGGGGCAGACCCAGGTGCCACGGGTCGACTGACTGAGATGACCGAGATGACTGGCTGATGCACCACCTGTGCCCCCTACTGTGCCAACTTGCTGTGTTTTATCCACCCGGCGCTCCACTTGTTGTTGTGAGCGTCGGTCCTCCGCCCTCCGTTGTTGTTGGAGGGCGACTGCCTCCAACTGCCCACACACGCGCGCGCGCACAACTACCGGATTATAAGACGCACGCAAACAACTTTTGATTAAAAATTGAGGTGGGGGGGGGGGGTAGTGCGTCTTATAATCTGGAGAATATGGTAACATTTCTGCAGCATCGATAGTGATGCACCGGTTACGAGGAATGTTTTCGAATGTTCAAATGAATACGAAAAAATCTGATGAGTCGGGCCGAGACACCCATCACACATTCGGCCGCACTGAATATTTAGGGTTTTGCCACGTGACATTGGTGCGACGTTCAACGCCGTCGTCAGCAAACCATTTCGAATCGGTGCGAAATGTTAATTAATCCTACTTTTTTTTTTTTAAAACAAATCCGACCACTATCCTTGAAAATCCGGAACCCAAAATAGTTTTTGTTGACATCCGAAACTCACCCCCGCCCCCTTCCGCAGTGCTTACAGACACTGCATGCAAAATTAATGCGGCCGCTAATTCATTTGAGCAGAACGCAAGGTAAACAGTGGGTTAATGAGCTAACCCAGCGAGTGGCGAGGTATCACCTGGCCACGCGATCCTCATTTAGACGCGAGCTAATTCCCCTAATTGCTGGCACGGATTCCACCCCACCCCCGCCTCTCCATCCCAGCCCCCCCCCAGAGGCACTAGAGGAACGCCCCAAGGCAAAAACTGTGCATGGGGAAATAGTCGACGTTTAAATGCGTTCAGAATTACGCACACACACACCCCCCACACACACAGCACACACAGCCGCGCATTCAGATATAACAACCGCCATTCGCCACTAAGTGGCGGTGACGTCAACATGACGCTTGTGCCAGGCCATGTGCACCTTGATGCCACGTGAAGTGTCGAACGCCCGCTGGCAGGAGGTCACGGGGCAGACCCTACAGGTGCCACGGGTCGACTGACTGAGATGACTGAGATGACTGGTTGATGCACCACCTGTGCCCCCTACTGTGCCAACTTGCTGTGCTTAAGCCACCCGGCGCTCCGCTCGTTGTTGTGAGCGTCGCTCCTCCGCCCTCCGTTGTTGTTGGAGGGCGATTGCCTCCAACTGCCCAGTAGCGTCCTTCACGAGCCTCCTCCACAGAGGACGATCTTTTTTTTCATTTAAACCACGAATGAAAATTCAGATATATATAGACACACACACACACAGGGGGTCAAAGTGTGGTTTAACTCGGGGACACTATGTGTCTGTTGGGGGGTGCCGCTGTGGCTAGGAGATGTTAACTCCCTCGCCTGGTATGCAGGAGGTCGTGGGTTCGACACAGACGCCTGTTGTATATTTGGAGTTTGCGTGTTCTCTCTCTCCCCGTAGTCGCGTGGATTTTTCTCCGGGTCCTTTGGGTTTTCCCTTCACATTTAGAATCAACAGTCTTTGGCTGTGACCTCCTGTACACCAGGCGAGGCAGTTAACATTTCGCTAGTGGCGCCAATCTGCGACCTACACCGTGACGTTTGATAATTCGCGGGTGTGCACAATCGATGGATAACGCTTCAAAAAAATTCCACAAACATCGACGACCCGTGCCTGCCTTTCCAAAAAACCGGTAAATCGGTCCCGAAAACGGTTACCGGTTCTGGCGGTTACATTCTCAGTCGACTGTGTCGTTTCGCCACCATTGGCTTCGCCTCTCCGCATCTCTGCATCGCCACCACTTCTCACAACCACAGCGCTTCCAAGTCATCAACCTATTCGTCCCCTCCAATTTGACCCTCATCCATTCACGAGCCCCCCCCCCGCCAGCTCCACCCTGCCCCCCCCCCCACACAATTCATCCCCCACTCACCCGTGGCAGGCGGCCACCAACCATCAAGCCCCTCACCCACCCCGCATCCTCCTCCACGTGTGCGGCAGCGGTATAGCGGAGATTGCGAATAAGCTACGCTCTCTATTCTTTGGGTCTTTCGGTAAAGTCACGAAGATGGGGTTTTTTTTTTGCTATTTTCTTTGAACCTCTCTCCGTGACTTTACCGAAAGACCCAAAGAATATGAATTCCTTCAGCCACGAAAGCTTTAAGTCGAGCTCCCCTCTGTGTATTGGGCAACAACAACAACAACAAAATCCCCTCTATCCGGAGCCAGTGATCCTCGGTGAGCGTCATATTTAGGATGGGGAATGGAACTTGCTTAGGACAACGAGAGACACAGATCCTCCACACATCGCCTGTCATAGACCTGGTGGGGCGATTGCTGTTGGCGAGCAGCACACGTCCGGCTACCACCTGTCTCCCCAGGTGTTGATGTTTTTAAATCCTTTATATTAAGTTCACTTGCTTGCTTGCGCGCTTACGACCGTGCAAATCTTTCGGTCGTTTTTTAACCCACTTCCCGTGATCCAATCGAGCTGACATTTTGCACACAGACTCGTTGTGCGTGACAATTAATTTTCGTGAAATTTTTTTCCCCAAAATTTTACACTTTTTAGGAAAAAATATATATATTTAATTACCAATTGCTTAATGGTGGCAGGCAATCATCTGACCCATAGGTGGCAGCCATCTCAAGCCAGAGGACGAGAGGATTCTAGCCGCCACGCATATAAAGGATTTATAGTGAAAAACTTTGTTTTTACGGGTTAATTTTTTTTATTGTTTTGTTTTACACACCGCTACCGGGGGATCATTTCAAGGCCGAGTCGACCTACGGGAAGCCCATAACCGGTACCCCCCGGCTTGAGAGAACCACTGCACCAAGGGGTGGCCATGGCAGATGAGCTATCAACCACGTCCTACTGCTCCCGCTGCCGCCTTTGCCTCCCCTGTGCGCTCATGTATTTCACAACGCGACGGATACTTTCAACGTAACAGGGCCAGACCTCGTGGGAGTCCCAGAAGCTGTTCCGATACCGTGCGCCACCCTCACGCCGTGAAACAGACGAGTGCCTCTCATTTCGACGTTCAGCCGTGCAGGAGGGTGCACGACCCCGACTCATTTCGACGTTCAGCCGTGCAGGGGCTCCCCATGGCGTTGAGCCGCGGCCAGACTGAGCGATGCCCGCACGTGCAACGCAGAAGGGCCATTGCCCGAAACGTCGCATATTACATACTCCCCCACCCTCCCCTACCTCTTAAAAGCCACAGTTATTGACGAACGTTTTGAGGCTGCTGCTGTTGTTGTTGTTGTTGCTGCTGCAGGCTGCTGCTGCTGTTGTTGTTGCTGTTGTTGCTGTACCTGCACCGTTTGACCGATTTTAAACTCCACGCAGAGCCTCTGAAACGCAGTTCCGGTTCGCCCCCTGCTGTTTGGTGGCTCCGACACCCAGCCACAAAACCCAACAACGCGGGCAATCCCCTAGGACAGGGGTCGGCAACCTACGGCTCCGGAGCCGCATGCGGCTCTTTACGGGCTGCTTCTTGACGATATGTACGTATGTACATAGATGCATTGCGGCTCTTGAAATACTGAATTTTGTACCGAATTGGAAAGAAATGGCTCTTCTTGTTGTTTTGGTTGCCGACCCCTGCCCTAGGACATCAGGGGCCGGGAAGCTTTTTTCTTCTAGATTTGAAGCTTTCGTGACTGCAAGGATTCATATGCTTAGGTTTTTTTCGGTAAAGTCACGTAGGTAAAAAATTTAAATTAATAAAAGTAAAATAAAAATAAAACGCGATTTTGGACGATTTTCTCTCACTTGATACAGCTATCGTGCTGTGACAGTTCCGCCTGAAGACGGAGGCTTGTGTTGCCTCCGAAACGTCGTGATTTTTATTTTATTTTTTATTTTACTTTTATTAATTTTAATTTTTTACCTACGTGACTTTACCGAAAAAAACCTAAGAATATGAACCTTTTTTCTGCCAAGGGCCATTTAGATATTGATATAACATCATTCGCGGGCCATACAAAATTATCGACTTACAAATGTGCCCATTATATTTGGTCAAACATTTCATTAACTCACCCCCTAATGCGATGGCTGGAACTGCTTCTCTTTGGGGAGGCGTGTGATGTTAGCTGGTATTGATGAGTTTGATTTAAAGCTTTCGTGACTGCAGGGATTCATATTCTTGGTTATTTCGGTAAAGTCACGTAGAAGGGAAGTAATAAAATAATAAAAATATAAAACAATAAAATTCTCACGACGTTTCGACTGCAACACCTGATGATGACGATTTGCTTGTGTTGCAGTCGAAACGTCGTGAGAATTTTCTTTTTAATATTTTCATTATTTTATTATTTCCCTTCTACGTGACTTTACCGAAAGAACCAAGAATATGGTGGCATTGATGATGTTGCTGCTACTCGCAACTGCTTTTCCAGGTTTGCTCCTAGATTTATTGAATTTCGAGTCCCGCCTGCGGTTGCTTTGGCAGGGCCAGATCCAAATGATTCCGCGGGGCCTCGTACGGCCCACGGGCCGGACGTTTCCCACCCCTGCCCTAGGTGGACTCGGCCTAGAATCAAGTGCCCGGTGCGACGTGCAAACATCGCCACGCGGGAGAACGCAAAAGCCGGCAGGAGGAGGTGGTAGCTGCTGCTGCAAGCTGCAGGCTGCTGCTGCTGCTGCAGACTGAAGCAGAGGTCGCAACCGGGTACCCGATACCCGTACCCTACCCGATACCCGGCTACCCGTACCCGGCCGGGTACGGGTACCCGTTTGCGACCCTGGTGCGGCCGGGTACGGGTACGGGTAGGCTGTGAGTCACTGGTGAGTAACCGTTTGTCACTCATTTCGGGTAGGGTACGGGTAGGCAGGGGCGGTTTCTTCATTAGGGCGATTGGGCGACGCACCACCAATGTCATTCAACCTCAGAGTCACGCTAGCCGTCACTGTGCCTCTGGATATAGTCCAATCAGCGTCATGCTACGTTCTGTGGAGTACCGCCTCTTTTTGGGCGATTTCCCTCCAGCTGAGAATCGCCCCGAGTGGTCCCATAGACTTACATTCAAAGATGTTTTTTTTTTCGAACGGGGGCGCTGCAATGCATTCTCTATGGCTTCCGGGAGGGCTCGCCCTAACGTGCTTACGTCATCATACGTGCTTACGTCATCATACGTAAGCACGTTTCATCCAACAATATAATTTGTCGCCACCTAGTGGAATCTTTAATAAAAAAAACTTGAGTGGTTTGTTTTAATAGTGAGTATAGAAACAAACAAGATGTATTGTAAGAGTCACTTTATTTTTCATTAATATTAAAGAAGTGAAGTTGCCTTTACATGCTTAAGCTGTTAATTTATCCATTGCATGGGTGGACCTTATCCTTATCAATCAAACAGACATTTGCCCCCCCTGAGAGATTTTGCAGGAGCCGCCACTGCGGGTAGGGAACGGGTACCCGTACCCGGCCGGGTACCCATTTGCAACCCTGGTGCGGCCGGGTACGGGTAAGGAATCAAAACCCGTTTGCGACCTCTGGACTGAAGACAAATGTTCAACTTTTGGAACGTGTGGGCGATTGGTTGTGCGGCGTTTCCTAATTCTCATGCACTGCAGTCACAGTTTTTCCCTCTGATTTATATTTTGCTTCATCGCTGTATTTTTGTCTCGTGATATTTGTTAAGGGTTTAGTCGTTTTGGTTACCCAAGTTAGGGGCCGTTCATAAATGGCGTCACGCACCTGTGGGGGGGGGGGGGTAGAAATGTGACGTCACATCAAAATGCGCAACTTTAAATAAATATAGACAACACGTTCTACTTAATTAAATAAACTTTTTAATAAATGTTTTCTCCTACAACATCAGAGTGCAGCGCCACATTAAATACGCACCACAATGACAATAGTTTAAAGCGATTTGAAGCCTGTTTTTTGGGGTTTGGGGGGGGGGGGGCAGAGCTTTGTGACGTCATATTTGAGGGGGGGGGTCTGATTTTTTGTGACGCCGTGTGACGATGGGGGGGGGGGGGGGTCAAAAATCGTCCAAAATCGCGTGACGTCATTTATGGACGGCCCCTTACTCACTCTTGCAAATGAGTCTGGTCTCTCTGGGGTTACCACCTGGCTGAACAATACATAAACTTGAAACTGAAGCATATAAAACACATACAGTACTCTTAGTTTAACACGTAGGAGGCTTTTGCGACCAACATCATCCATAATACGGGTTTTTGGGTTAGATCGCGTAAATATATAAATGTGTCGTTAAACCCGCCACCACCCGACACAGCCAACTAGTAAGGTTTGTCACGTAAACAGAACGTGGCCAATTCGTCACTAGTACAGCACTAGTGTGTAGTGTATAGTGTAGTGTATAGTTGTGTAGTGTATAGTGTAGTGTATAGTAGTGTAGTGTATAGTGTAGTGTATAGTTATGTAGTGTATAGTGTAGTGTATAGTGGTGCAGTGTATAGTGTAGTGTATTGTGTAGTGTATAGTAGTGTATAGTGTAGTGTATAGTAGTGTAGTGTATAGTAGTGTAGTGTATAGTTGTGTAGTGTATTGTGTAGTGTATAGTAGTGTAGTGTATAGTAGTGTAGTGTATAGTGTAGCGTATAGTTGTGTAGTGTATAGTGTAGTGTATTGTGTAGTGTATAGTGTAGTGTATAGTAGTGTAGTGTATAGTGTAGTGTATTGTGTAGTGTATAGTAGTGTAGTGTATAGTAGTGTAGTGTATAGTGTAGCGTATTGTGTAGTGTATAGTGTAGTGTATAGTAGTAGTGTAGTGTATAGTAGTGTAGTATATAGTGTAGTGTATAATAGTGTAGTGTATAGTAGTGTAGTGTATTGTGTAGTGTATAGTGTAGTGTACTAGTACAGCATCACCGGTGTGTTGGAGAGCCAAGCCACAACATTTACAATCCGAGTACGACGTTTCGCCAGTAATTACAACCAGCTTCATCAGGCGACGGCCAGATTTGTGGAGAAACCCTCTTGTTTCGTTCCTAAAGTCGAGGCGTAGATGTGACGGCATCGCATGTGAATCCAACACAAACAACAACTCGTATTTATGGATGATAGTGGTCGCGAAAGCCTCCTACGTGATAAACAGAGCATGTCTGTTTGCATATTTTGCCAAAAAGTACAATGATTAATGCAGACTGGATGCCTTGCCAATAAAAGGTGTCTCTGTTTGGTGTTTGAATATCTTCACACATGTTTCAGTGCCAGAAAGGCTTATTATTATGTAAGTTTGTTCATCATAATCATCATTATTTAAGGCATTACAAGGTTTTAAGTTGTTTTTTTCTTAGGCATCAGGTTCGAGTGAATGTGTCCCGATACGATGACAACGTCGCAATAAAGTTTGCGTTACTATTCCGGCGGCTATCATTTCGATTAAAAATAAAACGGCAACAACATCGATTGCAAAACAAAAAGGTTTCCCAAACATTTCTAGGACACCGTGTACCCCCCCCACACACACTCCCTGCCATACCGGGCCGAGGCGCGTCGTCTACGGCAGGGCCAACTATCCGAGCGCCGTCGTATCCCCGCGGCCTAGGCCCGTACACCATCACCTTACAGCCGAGTGTTGTTTAAACGTTATTGTCGAGAATTAAACAGCGCCTTTTTGTAAAGCGTTACAACAACAACAAGAAACACGCTAATGTGCGAATGTTGTGGTGGTGGTGGAGTTTGTTGTTTTACAATTACAGTATTTGTATAACTCTATTAGCCAACAGAGGGCGGTCTAATACAGCACGTTGGGAATTTTTGCGTTGACAAATTAAGTGAGATGCTGTTTTGGTAGTGATGGTATATATGGTGTGGTATTTGTAGTGGTGATGTGGTAGTGGTAGTATGAGAGATGATGTGTGGTTTTTGGTAGTAGCAGTGATGGTATATGATGCTGTATTGGCAGTGGTGGTGATGGCATATCCTTTGATATTGGTAGTGGTGGTAAACGGTGTGGTATTTTTGTGATAGTATGAGTGATGATGTGTGGTTATTGGTAGTAGCAGTGATGGTATATGATGCTGTATTGGCAGTGGTGGTGATGGCACACGCTGTGATATTGGTAGTGGTGGCATAATGGTGTGGTATTGATAGTGGTGGTGTACACTCTGGTATTGGTAGTAGCAATGATGGCATATGGTGTATTGATAGTGATGGTATTCGTAATGGTATATGGTGTGTTACGTATTGGTAGTGGTGATGGTTATTCCGTGGTCGTTGTGTATAACTTGGTGGTGGTGTTTATGGTGGTGTGTTAATGGTTGTGGTGTTAGAGAATTATAAGGCCACACTGAGTCTGCGGACTGATTTTCAGGAGGGTCTTGCTATATTGGGATGTTTGGCTAGCACCGATGACATTGTAGGCGTGTGTGTGTTTAGCTACGGGGGAAAAGCCAGAGAATCCGGGAGAAACTCGAGCAGAACAGGGGGAGAACATTTACAGAAAGACGTCCGAGTTTGGGAATCCAACCCAGGCCCACTTCTTGCTGAGGTCACCCGGCCGCTGTAGTAGCAGTTTAGTTAAATTTAGATTTAAAGCTGCAGGGATTCATATTCTTGGTTCTTTCGGTAAAGTCACGTAGAAGGGAAATAATAGAATAAAATAATAAAACTGGATTTCACACCTGATGATGATTGCTTGTGTTGCAGTCGAAACGTCGTGAGAATTTTTTATTGTTTTATATTTGTATTATTTTCTTATTTCCCTTCTACGTGACTTTACCGAAAGAACCAAGAATATAGCAGTTTAGTCGTTTAGTGGCGAGGTGGAAGTGATGATGGCGGCGGCAGTAACAGTATACTGATGGTGGTTGTAGTGTTGGTGATGATGATAGTGTTGGTGGTGATGACAGTGGTGGCATTGGTGGTGATTTTTTTATAAGTGGAGTGGTGATTCACTGTTATGATGTCTCCTCCATGTAGATCCCCGTGTGAGTCTGTGGGTCTCAGTCGGTCTCAGTGTGAAGCTACAGATATCTCTTCTCGTATGGCAGACGTTGTTCGATAGTAACAACTGTTCAAGTTGAAGTTAATTTATTAGGTGTAGCCCTGTGAGCCATTCGGCTCTTGAATCGGGTGCAACCGCAACAAACAAAAAACAAAAACATGAACAAGAAAACATCTTAAAGTGACTATGCGCAAACAGAAAATCCAAGAAAAGACAGCAAAATATTGCAGAAAAATCACCGTACACCAACACTGTGTGCAAAAATCCTAGTGGGATGCAAGTCAAACAACAACAACCACAAGACAACTTAGATTAAGGCCATCAGTCTAACTCTGTACTACAACAAACAAACATGACCAAACCAAAAAACTTTTCCAAAATCACCAAAATAAAGCCATAAAAGCAATGAAACAGTGCAGGTCATAGGAACTGTGACCGAATTTCCACAATAAACGACGTCAACAACATGTACCACCAAACTCTGCAGCCATAGCTGGCTGCATGAGTCACTCCACAACAGCAGGAGCATCAGTCGGAGTGTCAACATTTTTCAATGCACCTTACTGTAATACTACATGGAGGTAGCGAGCTGATTGCGTCCCGGAGAAGTGGAGCGGTGAATCGCCAGGATCGTGCCTCCTCCGTATTTGTCAATGGGAGGGGGCATTGAGTCGTTCGCTGTACGTCCAGCGGTGTGTTCTGAGTCTTCTTGTGTCGCTCGTCTGATGTAGACGCAGAGCGTCATCGACAATTTAACATTCCGGTGGATCAGGCCAGACAAGCCGCAGTGTCTCCTTCGCGTTTGTGGGTCGGTTATCGGATCGTTGTACGTAGGTGCGGTCCGTTCTGGATGTCAACGGTCGCACGCTCCTGGAGAGATTTAGATTTTCCATTTGTGCATCAGGTCAACCGCATCTGCCATGGGTTGTACAGGGGATGTGGTTTCGGGTGGACCGTGAGCTCCGTGGAAGATCAAACCCCATGGATCTGCTGCGTTGCGTCTTTCACGGCAAAGTGTTTGGGAGTTCTTTTGAACTCGCGTTCAGCCCTCCCAAGCTTCACCGGGGTTCAATTCGCATTGTTTAAAGTTAAGCGCACGGGTCCAAGAGGTCGTGCGTGACCACAAAGGGGGGCTTTGAGTGGCCACAGTGGCGGTGCTACTGGAGCGGTGGTGGTGGTAGTGGTGGTGGTCGTGGGGAGCGGTGGTGGTGATGGTAGCGGTGGTGGTAGCGGTGGTGGGGAGCGGTGGTGGTAGTGGTAGCGGTAGTGGTGATGGTAGCGGTGGTGGTAGCGGTGGTGGGGAGCGGTGGTGGTAGTGGTGGTAGTGGTGCTGGAGTGGTGGTAGCGGTGGTGGGGAGCGGTGGTGCAGCGGTGAGCGCACCACGCTACCAACCCGGCAACCCGGCTTCGACTTCCGCTCACGGCCAACACCGGTGACGATTATCTGAACCGTTACTGGGCCTCCGCTAGGTCGACTCAGCCTCAAATGAGGACCCGGTGCGGTGTGTAAAAATGTTTCACTTGGGGAGACAAAGGCGGTCGGGCGTGGTGCTGGCCTCCCACCCCCTCGTGTTGCCGTGCCGGCCTTAACAGGTGCTCGCTACGTGTTAAACTGAGGTGCTCGCTAACAGCACTTGTCCCAACAGTCTGTTTCCATCTAGATTTGAAGTTCAGCGATTGTTTCGTGCTGTGGTTGTCCCACCTTAATGACGAACGCTTGTGTTGTGCCCGAAACGTCGTGATTTAATTCATTTAATTTTATACCTACGTGACTTTACCGAAAGAATCAAAGAGCATAGTCAGTTTCCAGGCCATGTGTGGCAGAGATCGCAAACGGGTTTTGATTCCTTACCCGTACCCGTACCCGGCCGCACCAGGGTCGCAAACGGGGTACGGGTACCCGTTCCCTACCCTACCCGAAATGAGTGACAAACGGTGACTCACCAGTGACTCACGGCCTACCCGTACCCGTACCCGACCGGGTACGGGTACGGGGTACGGGTAGCCGGGTATCGGGCAGGGTACGGGTATCGGGTACCCGGTTGCGACCTGTGATGTGTGGTTTTTTGGGGGGGGGTTAGCGCCCCTCCGTGGCCGGAGAACGCAGCGCCAGGAGCCTGCGGCGAAAAAGAGACGCGGGCGAATCACATCACCAAACGATTTGATTTTTTTTTTAAACCGAAACGCGTTCCGTGAGTGGTGGTGGGGGGGGCATCGGCTGTGATTCAGCAGCAGCAGCAGCTGCGCCTCGATCCCCCGTGATGGCAGCTCCCTCTTCCCCCCACGTCCATCTGTCACCCCCCACCCACCCACCACCACCAACCTCGCCAGGAAAGCAAAGGATGAGTTGGTGGGGGGGAGGGTGGCGGAACGCGTGGTGGGTGGATGGGTGGTGGGGGAGGGCAGACGTGGTTGTGATTGCTCATAGGAAGTGGTGGTGGTGGTGGGATGTGGGGAGCGGTGGCGCTAGTGGTTAGCGCGCGGCGAATCCGTTAACTCGCAAGCTCCAGTTCGATTCCTCGCTCCGCAGCCACCAACATCAACGACGATTATCCGAACCGGTCCTGGGCCTCCCCTAGGTCGACTCGGCCTCGAACGAGTACCTGGCGCGGTGTGTCAGCATCAAGGTTGACCACGCGTGGTTGCTGTCCATCCAACCTCGCTGACAGCACTTGCTCCAACAGTCTGTTGAGGCTATATGGGGGGGGGAAACCTTTGTCTTTGGTGATAAGTTCTCGAGAAGATGTTCGAGATGGTCGTGATGGTGGTGCGTAAAGTGGCATGTCACGTGACCGCACGGTGTTATTGAACGATGACGATGGTGGTGGTGGTGATGTTGATAGAGATGTCGATAGTTAATGCGGTAACAAGCCATGCATGGTGGTCGCAATAACATTATGAATGCGAAAACCCGGTCACCTGCTCTCGGCAATTTACATCTTAAGAGTCAAAACCAATTAAGCGGCAGAGACACGGCTAACCCAGCCCCCACCCCTGCTTAATTAAGCAGCTCACGCACGCGCGCGACCCCATCGCGCGCCTCATTAGCCCCCCACATTAATTAGCCCGTCGCGTTTAAGGGGTCCCCGTATGCGTTACGAGCCACCCTCACCCCCCCTACCCCCATTAACATCGCTTAAGCCCCCCCCCCCCCCCCATTGATGAAACTCAGCGGGTTTTTTTTACCTTCTTCAACATCTTAAATCGTGCGCCTAGGGGGCCGTCCATAAATGACGTCACGCGATTTTGGACGATTTTTTACCCCCCCCCCCCCCCCCATTGTCACACGGCGTCACAAAAAGTCAGACCCCCCCCCTTAAATTACATCACAAAGCTCTGCCCCCCCCCCCCCACAAAATGCTTCAAAATCGCTTTAAACTATTGTCATTGTCGTGCGTATTTAATGTGGCGCTGCATTCTGATGTTGTTGGAGAAAACATTGATTAAAAAGTCTATTTAATTAAGTAGAACGTGCTGTCCATATTTATTTAAAAGTTGCGCATTTTAATGTGACGTCACATTTCTCACACCCCCCCTCACCCCGAGGTGCGTGACGTCATTTATGGACGGCCCCTAGTACGAATCCAAGCGGCATTTGAGTTTCAATGCGCGATTCTCATCTCCCGCCGCGGCGTTTTAAAGGGCGGGCGAGTTTCCATTTCATAATCAACGTTTTTGGGTTTAGATCGCGTTATTTATAAATGGGTCGTAACCCTCCACCACCCGCAATTCGCCCGATGATGCTGGATGCAATTACCAGCGAAACGTCGTACTACTCAAAAAATTGTAAATGTTGTGGTTTCACACTTCAACACACCGGTGGGCTAAAGCAGTGAACTATTTTGTCTTTTGTCAACGTGACACTTTTGTTGCTGATTGGCCGTGTCGGGTGGTGGAGGGTTACGACACATTTATAAATAACGCGATCCAAACCCAAAAACGTTGATTATGAATAATATTGGTCGCGAAAGCCTCCCACGTGTTAAACTGAGTTTCCATTTCTCGCCTTGACTCCCCCAAGCTGTAGAAATGGGTACGCGTGGCACGGTAGGTTGGTGGGGTAAAGTGTGGGTACCCCCCCCCGCCCTCTTTCGGGGCCGTCCATAAATGACGTCACGCACCTAGTGGGGGGGGGGGGGGGGGTCAGACATTTGTGACGATGTGTGACGCGGGGGGGGGGGTGAGAACTGTGACGTCACATCAAAATGCGCAACTTTAACTAAATATATGCAACACGTTCTACTTAATTAAATAGACTCTTTAATAAATGTTTTCTCCTACAACATCAGAGTGCAGCGCCACATTAAATACGCACTACAATGACAATAGTTCAAAGCGATTTGAAGCATGTTTTATTTTGGGGGGGGGGGGGGCAGAGCTTTGTGACGTCATATTTAAGGGGGGGGGTCTGACTTTTTGTGACGCCGTGTGACGAAGGGGGGGGGGGAGGGTGAAAAATCGTCCAAAATCGCGTGACGTCATTTATGGACGGCCCCATCTGCCAAGACGTCTCCCCGGCACGCGTGGCAGAGTCGTCTAAGATAACCTCTCCAAGTTCTGCCTCAAGCTCCGTCCGTCGTGGGCTCTCTTCCGACAGCAGTGGCGTGAGCGAGCAATTGCAGAGCTGCGCCTTCAGCTCTTCGTAGAGTTCTGTATCGCTGGTTTAACACTTCGGCTTTCGCGACAAATATTGCCCATAATAGCGAGGTTTTTTGGGGGTTAGATCACCATATTATGATGATACCTCACCTCGCCATCCGTTATTTTATGGGCGTGCTATCAATCCCAATAATAATAACGGTCGGTAATGAGTGGTCACTGCGGCTACGGCTGTATTTATAGGGCCGTCATTGTGAGCGGAACTGTGATTTAAGACCGACACAGGAGAAGCATATCTTCACGACTCTGTGGCTGTCGCCTCGTGATGCCTGCCGGTTGTTGTTGTTGTAATCACTGGCGAAACCTCACCGGTACTGGAGTTGTAAATGTTGTGGTGGGGTTAGTCTCCATCACACAACCCGTGTGTGCTGAACGAGGGGGACCGTCCATAAATGACGTCACGTGATTTTGGACGATTTTTGACCCCCCCCCATCGTCACTCGGCGTCCCTCTGTAAATGGGTCTCTCCCTAGAGGGCCCCAACTAAACTCTACCCTAGCCTACCTCTGTGGGAACCCCTCTGTAGATGGGTTTCTCTCTAGAGGGCCCCAACTAAACTCTACCCTAGCCTACCTCTGTGGGAGCCCCTCTGTAGATGGGTTTCTCTCTAGAGGGCCCCAACTCAACTCTACCCTAGCCTACCTCTGTGGGAGCCCCTCTGTAGATGGGTTTCTCTCTAGAGGGCCCCAACTAAACTCTACCCTAGCCTACATCTGTGGGAGCCCCTCTGTAGATGGGTTTCTCTCTAGAGGGCCCCAACTAAACTCTACCCTAGCCTACCTCTGTGGGAGCCCCTCTGTAGATGGGTTTCTCTCTAGAGGGCCCCAACTAAACTCTACCCTAGCCTACCTCTGTGGGAGCCCCTCTGTAGATGGGTTTCTCTCGAAAGGGCCCAAACTAAACTCTACCCTAGCCTACATCTGTGGGAGCCCCTCTGTAGATGGGTTTCTCTCTAGAGGGCCCCAACTAAACTCTACCCTAGCCTACCTCTGTGGGAGCCCCTCTGTAGATGAGTTTCTCTCTAGAGGGCCCCAACTCAACTCTAGCCTAGCCTCCCTCTGTGGGAGCCCCTCTGTAGATGGGTTTCTCTCTAGAGGGCCCCAACTAAACTCTACCCTAGTCTACATCTGTGGGAGTCCCTCTGTAGATGGGTTTCTCTCGAGGGCCCCAACTAAACTCTACCCTAGCCGACCTCTGTGGGAGTCCCTCTGTAGATGGGTTTCTCTAATGAAGGGCCCCAACTAAACTCTACCCTACCTCTGTGGGAGCTCCTCTGTAGATGGGTTTCTCTCTAGAGGGCCCCAACTAAACTCTACCCTAGCCGACCTCTGTGGGAGCTCCTCTGTAGATGGGTTTCTCTCTCGAGGGCCCCAACTCAACTCTAGCCTAGCCTACATCTGCCACGCTGGCCAAGACGTCTCGGAAGAAAGTGTGGGTGTACCCACACTTTACCCAAGCACACGCGACCCACCGTCAATCATAAACTGTCGACGAAAACCCATTTATCATGCCGACACTGCCGAGCGGACAGAGACGGTGGGGATTGAATACAGTTGCCCATTGTTGCAGCTACTACGGCGATCTCTGCAGTCCAGTCATGTGACCATGACACCCGCAGCGGCATGCCCAGCGCAATGTGATCTGTGATTGTGCTGCTGTTTGGTGGCCCTGTACGTTAATTGGTGGCGTCACGCAAGTCTGGACGGTCAGACTGATCCATCGCTTGCCAGGAGCGAGTTCCACGCGTGCTTGGAGCTCTTCGTCACGTCCAAGGCCCGCGCGTGTGTTTGCACTGCTCGACTCATTCACGCGTTTCACTCGTAAGCGTGCGCAGGCTTTCACACACCGCCATCACGATCATCATCAACCACCGCCGTCGACATCGCCACCTCTTTCACCATCGCCAACACCTTCACAGGCAACCCCGCCGTCTGCACAGACATCAGCATTACACCACCATCATCATTACCACACGCACAACACACACCACAATTATCACCATCACGATGAGTACCTCCACCACCACAATTACCGCAAGTCACCTTTATCGTCACCATCATCCACCACCACCTTCATTACCATCACCACCACCACGTCACCTCTATCGAAACCAACACACCACCATCTCACCATCATAACCAGCCACTAATATCATCACTACCATCATCATCATCATCAAAAACCTCACCCTCACCGTAATTATTACCACCACATCCATCATCGCCAACATTCACCCGGCAAACCTCCACCACTATCATCAAAAACCTCATCACCACTGCCAGTTATCACGACCACCAGATTCACCATCACCAACACCAAGCACCGGGCAGACAACAGCCTAAGACGTGCAAGATTTTACAATGACAAATGTATTCACTTTTGTAACATGTACAAAAACTGTGAAGCAAGACAGTATTTATAATAACATAACTTCCAGTGGAATTCGTTCAAATAATTCCTAACGAATTATATATAATAATATAATAATAATGAACGGAGATACAGTAAGATGTTAATAATACGTATACAAACTAAACAAACCATGTGACACAAAGGTAAGTGTGTGTGTTATGCAGAAACGGAGGTCACCGCTCGCAAGGTTTTCGGATTTTTTTTTCCAAAGGGGGAAGCTGGTGGTGGCGACATCCAAAGTTGTGCAGTTGTGGCGCTTGGTGGCTGCCGCGATTGAAAAGCAACAACAACAGCAGCAGCGACGACAACAACAATAAAACAAGTTCATAATTCCGTGCAACACCCCAATCACCTCCACCCCCCCCCTCCACCTTCGGCAAGAATGGCGATCAGTGGGGCCCTCGGTGGCGAGATGATGAGATGGAAGGGGTGGCGTTGATGGTTGTGGCGACGTGGTGGATGGAGTGTGCTGCAAGGAGGGTGGGGGGGGGGCAGGTGATTTGGTAGGTGGTAAATGATAGATGGAAGGGTTGTAGGTAGCGGTGTGTGGTGGGGTGTGGAGGTGATGTGGTGGGTTTGGTGAAGGGGGGGAGGCTGGCGAGGTGGTAGATGGAAGGGTTGCGGTTGTAGGGTGATGGTGTGATGTGGTGTGATGTGGTGTGAGATGGGTGGGGAGTGCAAGAGTGGGGGTGATGTGCTGAACAGCGGGTGTGGTGCAAGGGCTGGCTGGTGAGTTGATAGGTGGCGAGATGGACAAGTGTGTTGGGGTTGGAGATGAGAAATCGAAATCTGTATTTATCCTGCAGAAATCCGATGAGCTATGAAGCTCTAAATCTTGACTTAAAACGAGGGCAAGTTGGTAACCACGAATCTCTTCTTCGCAGACGCCCAGACGGTGGCAGTGGGCAGGTGGAGTGGTGGGATGGTAGCCAGCAGTGTCGTGGTGGTAGTGGTGTGACAAGCTGCGGTTGCCTCTGCGTAGCCACATGGCGATGGGACGATGACGATGGGTGGAGGTAATCGATGCGCGGAGCAGTAAACCCGCCCGAGCGACGTGGTACAATGATGCCGGAGGAACAAAGTGACGGGCAAGGGAGGAAGGGGGGGGGGGGGCGCCTTAACGGGCAACATTCAACCCTAGAAACTTGTCGTCCGGAGAGGGCGAGCGCCTAAAACGTTCAGCTTTGGTTGATTACTGCCTCGTAGCACTCGGCTATATTTGTACAAAAGAACGAGGGCAAGTCGGTGACACGAGGACTCGACAAAGCACGGAGGAGGCACAGAGGGAGCTGTGCGGCCACCACGGTGCCGGTGCAAGGCGGGCACGCGAGCACAGTCACAACGGCGGCGTCACAACGAAGCTTTTCCGACCTTGTCCCAATTGCATCTCCCCCCCAACTCTACCCCATCCCACCCCCCCCCATCAAATTTCCCCAACTTCTGCAAACGTTTGTTCTGCGATTCCACGTCTTGACTTGGCTTAATTGGTCAATTAAAGCACCGGTTCGCGCGGACGATTTTTTGTTTGTTTCGGCACACGCTTGTGAATAGCAAGTGGCGGGCTTTTATTGAACGTGCGATACGCCTGCGATGACGGTGGGGTGATTGGTGGTGCAAGCCTTTGACATCTTTGCCGCATGATAGTGCTACTGCGGAGTGCACGATCTGGTGGCGATCATAGTCGTGATGGGAGTGGTGGCAGATTGTGCTGGTGGTGACAGCGGCAAAAGATGGTTGTGACGGTGACGGCGGTAGGAGGCGGTGACGTTGATAGGGGTGATGGTGGTGGAGGTGACGTTGATAGGGGCGACGGTGGTAGCGGTGACGTTGATGGGGGTGACGGTGGTAGCGGTGACGTTGATAGGGGCGACGGTGGTAGCGGTGACGTTGATAGGGGTGACGGTGGTAGCGGTGACGTTGATAGGGGTGACTGCGGTAGCGGTGACGTTGATAGAGGTGACGGTGGTAGCAGTGACGTTGATAGGGGTGACGCTGGTAGCGGTGACGTTGATAGGGGCGACTGCGGTAGTGGTGACGTTGATAGGGGCGACGGTGGTAGAGGTGACGTTGATAGGGGCGACGGTGGTAGAGGTGACGTTGATCGGGGTGACGCTGGTAGTGGTGACGTTGATAGGGGCGACGGTGGTAGCGGTGACGTTGATAGGGGCGACGGTGGTGGCGGTGACGTTGATAGGGGCGACGGTGGTGGCGGTGACGTTGATAGGGGCGACGGTGGTGGCGGTGACGTTGATAGGGGCGACGGTGGTGGCGGTGACGTTGATAGGGGCGACGGTGGTGGCGGTGACGTTGATAGGGGCGACGGTGGTGGCGGTGACGTTGATAGGGGCGACGGTGGTGGCGGTGACGTTGATAGGGGCGACGGTGGTGGCAGTGACGTTGATAGGGAGCGACGGTGGTAGCGGTGACGTTGATAGGGGCGACGGTGGTGGCGGTGACGTTGATAGGGGCGACGGTGGTGGCGGTGACGTTGATAGGGGCGACGGTGGTGGCAGTGACGTTGATAGGGAGCGACGGTGGTAGCGGTGACGTTGATAGGGGCGACGGTGGTAGCGGTTATGGTGGCAGGGGTCACGTTGATCGAGGGGCGACGGTGGCGACGCTGGTAGCGGCCGCACACTCCGAAGCAGTCGCGGGAGCGGTGCCAAAGACAGCGGGGAGGGCTTAGCCGACGTGCAAAATCCTGGCAACTCGTCGCGACACAGCCTGCCGCGCTTCATGGCATTGAAGAGATAAAAGAAACGATGTGAAATTAAATAACGGTTAATAGTTATAAAAATGCGATTAAATGAGAACACATTTTAATGTTTCGTGCGCCACGGAATTTCGGCGGCGATGGATCGTCTATTATAAATGGTAACGACTGTTTTATTTTACAACAAAAAAAAACCGCTAAAAATATGCGTACAGCGCCTGCATTTAAACAACGTGGTATATCGCAACTTATACAAGCAATTACTCATGCTGTGGCTATCTTAATTGTATTGCTGCAGTGATAAAAGAACGGGGGAGAGAGAGAATAAAAAGATATATTTTTTTGTCTCAATGTTAATCGGGTTCCTCTTTTACACGTGAGTGGCGTAACAAAGTTTCAAAGTGTACGTGTGGCATCTGCACTTCATACGAAATAAAAAAAAAATGACAAAAACGAAGACGCCGGCGCGGCGATAAACGTGACACAGGTCTGCGATGGCGTGCACCGCACGGGGGTCACGCGGCGTGAACGAGCATCGGTAAAATACTGCAAACGGGCGGGCGGGCGGGCGCTCATTGTTTTTGTATTTTAAAAGCTGATACTCTTGTGGGCCAGTCGGAGTCGCCCGAGTAACCTTCTTCCTGTGACTGTGTTCAAACAAAAATCCGTCGGAAGTTGTTCTTGGCTTTTTTTCTCTCTCTCTTTCTTTCTTTCTCTCCATCGAATAGTCCTTCCCCACCGAGTTTTCTTTTGTCTTTCACGTTTGTCATCTTCTTTGGTTTCAGAGCGAGTGATTTGCAATTGCGTTGTATTTTTGTCATCATCGTATTCCTCTTTCCAACATCCTCCCACCCCTTCCCCACCACCCCCCCCACAATTCATTATTATCCCCCAAAATGAGCTTTTTTTTTCGTCATTTTATATTTTTTTCTAACAATAATAATTCATATCGTCTATTATTATTTTAGTTTTCACCCCACAAGTGTTCGTTTTATTTATTTATTATTTGGCGCCACAGTTTGCAACAACAACAACAAAAAAGCTATGTGCTGCTCGAAGTACACATCTCGGGAAAAAAGAAAAAAATACGCAGCCGGATTCATCTCCCTCCCGTCTCTCTCCTGTCTCTCCTGTCTCCCGGCCGTGAGAAACCAAACGGAACGTCTTCCCCAACTCCCCCGGCATTTTTCGGCGAATGCACTTGGCCAACGGCGATTTCCCGGCTCCGTAAAAAAAAAGAATAATATTGTAATCAGGCTGCTGCTGCTGCCCCCCTCAACAGCACTCCTCCTCCTCTTCCACCACCACCACCACCACCCCTTGCACGGGGGGGTAAAAAAATAACTTCATTTAGCGTCAATCGGTAAGCGAAGTGGCTCTATGGTGCGCGCAGCCTCACACAATTCATAACGAAACTAATACCGATAATGATGATAATATAAGAATAAAGAATAAGCAAAAGAAGACGATGATGATAACGACGACGACGACGGTTATATAAATGGCACCATGACAAATGTTTTGAGGGGGGGGGGGGGAGCCATCAAAGTGGACCCCCACCACCACCACCACCCCCCCACCACCACCACCCCCCCACCACCACCACCCCCCCCCACCACCACCCCCCCACCACCGGCTTTACGCGATAAAAAGGGGAGGCGGGTTTATTTCTTTTTTTTTTAAACCCCGATGTTAAAGCAATTGACGAGCCGTAAAAAGAGAAAAACAAAGCGTCCATATCTGCGCATCGCCCTTCACGATCTTAAAACAGCGGCTTTGAAAGCCCGATCCCCCCCCCCACCACACACACACACCCAGTTTCCCTCCTCGCACCGGAGCCCGAGGAGCGCTTAGCGCTACGACGGCAACGCGCGCGCACACGCGCGCACACGCGTGTAACATACATACATAACGAGACGTTCGCGACTGGCACCGACCTCATTTCATATTTGGTTCAGATTTGTTTTGTTAACGACCCTCATAGAGACGGCTTAAACATCATTAACGGTCACCTCCCGGCACAGCAATACTGATCCTTCATTTCATGATTATTTTTTTTATTTTTTATCGACTTCCTACATTACATAGGTCTCTCCCCCTTCTTTTCCTTTTATTAAACAAACCACGGATCTTTGGCAGAAAGCGCTGAACACGTGGAGATAGTGAGAAGAGTCATTGCTTTGTGGTTTTTAAACCGAGTTCAAACAACGACGGTGGAGACGAACGGCGAGTCAAACGCAGGGGAAGAGAAAATTAAAGAAACGATTTCTCGCACCCTTCTTTTCTTAGTTTAGTGCCGCCATGCCCTGTGCTTCAATAAAGCCACGCGACAGCCACAGCCTGCACAAAATATATATATAATGTACACAACTGCACACGCCGCAGTGCGGCGTCATTCAAATACATACAAAGCAAAAGTTGGGCAGTTATACGTAAAACGTGATTCATAATAAAGTCATTTTTTTTGTTTTATCGTCAGTCATTTCTCTCTCTCGGTTTTTTTTTTGTCGTTTCATTTTTTTGGTAGCAGGTGAGGAACGCAGAGAGGGGGAGAGAGACGAAGAGACGGACAGAGAGAGAAGAGAGAGAGAGAGAGAGTCGGGAGGGGGAGAAGAGAAGGGAGGACACGAGAAGTGTTTTTTTGTTTTGTGTCTCACGCCAAGGGGAAAGAAGGTGAGGTAGCAGACCAAGCAAAGCGTGTCCGAGGTAAGTGGCATAGCCCGACTGTCAAAGAAAGGAAGCTCTTTGGCATTCCGCTCCGACAAACCCATTGGCGTGGAAATCCTCGCCGACGAGCAGGAACCTTCACCAACTGCCGAGTGAGTCGTCAGTATCCGTAGGGGCGTCTAAGTTTCGTGACGTGCTCTCCAACGCTATCGTTTGCCGTTATTAGTATCGATTCGTCGTTTGCTCTTTGCGCCGAGTGTTTTTAGCTGTACGTTCTAAACGGGTCGGCGGTTCCGTTTTTGACGTCGTGCCCCCGACGTCGTTCGATCACTTGTGTTTCTCCCCTCCCGTAGATTTCGCGTCGTTCACAAGTCCGCTCGTCCACGTCGAGGTTTGCCGTCGCGGGCCGTGGTTCGTCCCGGCGAGGGTATTAATGCCCCTGCGAGCAGCGTCTCCTTCACTCCCTCCCCGTCGCGCGTTCACACGCCCGACGCGCCGCCCCCCCCACCCCGCCGCCATCCCTCCTCGCCCACGACCAAACATCCGACTCGCGAAAGGCGGGAGGGGGACACGGACGAAGATCAACGACGGGAATCGTTTCATCTCCATCGCCAACGCGCCCCAGTAGTTCAGGGCCCAAGGAAGATCGAACAATCGATTGACCGCCCCACGCCCACCCTCCCTCTTCCTTCATTGGCAAGAAAAAAAAGTGTGACTACATTCGGCGCTCGCTTCTCTCAAGGAGAACGCAGACGTTCCTTGCGCCAACAACAACAAAAACAGGAGAGTGGAGAGCAAAGCAACTCGGCGGCCGAGACGAAATGCGGTCACCGGGTCACCGGGTCAGACGCTCTTCGGCGGGGCAGACGAGGGGTCGCATTGTTGCGCCTAAGCGTCCGACGTCTTGCTCTCAGTCGTCTTGGCCACCTTGCTGGGCCGCGAGGCCTCCCCCTCCACCTCCATTCGCTCGTCCCCACGCCGCGCGTGATGGTTGCGCTGCCTCCGCCCGCCCTCCCGGCCGCCCTCCGACGGACTTGGCTGCTGCTGCTGTTGCTGCTGCTGGTGCTGCTGGAGCTGGAGCTGCTGCTGCTCCTGCTGCTGCTGAAGCTGCTGCCCGCCTAGGACCTCCTGCAGCGCCTGCTGGTACTGGCGCTGCCACTGCATGAGGGCGGCGCTCGTGTTGGCACCGTAGCGCAGAGCGTCCGCGTTGCCGCCGCCGCCGCCGCCTCCTCCGAAGTACGCCAGCGGCAGCTGCGACGTGTAGTACGCGCCGTAGCCCGGCATCAGGTAGGGCAGGTACTGCCCGGCGAGCAGGGCGGCCGCCGTCGCCGCCGCGTTGGCGTCCGCCGGTTCGGGGCCGGCGCCGCTGCTGCCGCCGGCCGCGGCCTCGCCGAGCGACGAGCCCAGCGCCGCCGTCGCCGCGGCCGCCGCGGCCGCCGCCCTCTCTGCCGCCTTTTCCTTTTTGCTGGATTCAGAGCTCCTCTCCGACCTCTCCTTGCGGTCTCGGGGCTGGTGCTGCTGCTGCTGCTGCTGGTGGTGGTGGTGCTGCTGCAGCTGCAGCTGGTGCTGTTGAAGCAGCAGCGACGACGACGACGTGGGAGACAGCTCCGACAGCGACGCCGACGCCATCTTCGCCGACAGCGGGAAAGCGTTGAGGGCGGTCGACTTGGACGAGGAAGGGGAGGGGGACGCGGCGGCGGCATTCTTCGCCGAGCTGCCGCCGCCCGTCGGCGACGTCAGCGAAGACGACGACGGACCGTGCTTTGGCCGCGGCAACGCCGCCGGCGAGGAAGAAGAGGAGGTCGGCGTCACGAGCTTGGGTGGCGGCGCAGCGGCGTCGGGGACCGGCGTGACGAGGCGCACGGGGACCGGAGCGACGGCCGGGGGACCCGGGGCGGCGCCGACCCGGAGCCACGGCGAGGAGGACGAGGACGTGGACGACGAGGTGACGGCGGTGGCGGCGGCGGTGCCGCCGGGCGCCGGCGCCTTGGGAGAGGTGGTGGCCGAGCGGACGAGCTTGGGGAGGCTCGCGGTCTTGGGCGCCGACTCGGACGCCGGCGATGACTTTGCCGGGACGGCTGCGGCAAGGGGCGAAGGGAGAAGACGGAGACGAGTGAGAGGAGCGGCGAGGGCACGGTTGACCACGGCAGCAGCGGCATGAGTCATAACAGCAGGCGCAACACCAACAGCAGCAGCAGCAGCAACAACAACAGCAGCAGCAACAGCAGCAGCAGCAACAACAACAGCAGCGGCATGAGTCATAACAGCAGGCGCAACACCAACAGCAGCAGCAGCAACAACAGCAGCAGCAGCAACAGCAGCAGCAGCAACAACAACAGCAGCGGCATGAGTCATAACAGCAGCAGCAACAACAGCAGCAGCAACAGCAGCAGCAACAACAACAACAACAGCAGCGGCAGCAGAAGCAATAAGAGCAACTGCAACTATTGCCTCAAAACTGCCCGAGCGTATCATGTGTTCGTGCCAGGAATGGTCCACCGGGAGGCAACGTGACGTGGGTTTAACAGATAGTAGTAGTAGGCTCTTGCGAACATTATCCATAATTAAAGTTTTTTTTGGATTAGATCGCGTAAATATGAATGCGTCGCTAAACCCGCCACCACCAATTGGTAAGGTTTGTCACGTAAACAAAACGTGCCAATTAGTTGCTGGTTCAGCAACACCGGTGTGTTGGAGAGTAAACCCACAACATTTACAATTCGAGTCTGACGTTACGCCGGTAATTACAACAACCAGCCTCGCGTAAATACAAACGTGTCGTTGCCGTGATCCAACCTAAGAAATCTTTGCTGATAACGCGACGGGGCGCAAGGCCCTTTGGCACACGTCATCGTTTGACCGCCACGATTTTGTAACTCCACCACCACCACACAATTTTTGTTACGCCGGTCGCGCGACCAGCTTCGCGAAGTCACGAGAGCGGCGTGCGACGACGACGACGACCCTTGGCCGACGGGAGAACAGCCCGCCGCCGAAAAATCTGCAGAGAGCTCCCTCCCCCGCCTAGACCCCTCCTTCAAGCGAGCCTCTCTCCGCTGCTGGTGTGTGCGGGGTAACCGACCACGGCGAGGGGCCAGGGGGAGGGGCCGGGGGGAGGAGCGACTGACGGCGGAGGGCGGCACCTCAATTAGAATCGGACTGGAGGAATCTGATGAGCTATGAAGCTCTTTTTCACAGGTGTACGTCCGTACGCGTCGTCGCCTCTCGCCTGCCATCGCGCGCAAACTCACCCCTTCACGGTGCGCCCGTAACGTAGCGCAGACGGGTCAACGGTACACGTTGATTTGTTATTCAAAGTAAGCATTGACTATGGATACCCATAGTCATTTATATGCATTCATTAATCCCGCCCCCACTCCTCGCAAGAAGAGCGCACGAGTGTTGTCGTCACATCTACGCCTCTACATAAGGAACGAAACAGGTGGACTTCTCCACAAATCTGGCTGTCGCCTGATGAAGCTGGTTGTAATTACTGGCGAAACGTCGTACTCGGATTGTAAATGTTGTGGCTTGGCTCTCCAACACACCGGTTAGTGCTGTACCAGTGACGAATTGGCCACGTTCTGTTTACGTGACAACCCTTACTAGTTGGCCGTGTCGAGTGGTGGCACGTTTAACGACACATTTATATATTTACGCGATCTAACCCAAAAAACCTGTATTATGGATGATGTTGGTCGCGAAAGCCTACGTGTTAAACTAAGAGTACGTGTTTGATATGCTCCAGTTTCAAGTTAATCTTTGCTCAGCCAGGTGGGAACCCTAGAGACCAGTCTCATTTGCAAGAGTGAGTAACCTGGGTAACCAAAACGAGAAATAGAAAACGCCGCACAACCACTCCCCCACACGTTCCAAAAGTTGGACATCAGTCTTAATTTGATTTCACCGGTAAAGCGTCGTGGGACGCCCGCAAATCGATGCGTAGTGCGCTACGCAAAAACCGAGCAGCGACTGACTGACGTACGCAGGATGTGCCCAGGCAGCGCCACGCGCAGACGACTCCGGCCGAAATTACCAAAAGACGTCGTCGCCAAATAACGCAAACCTACCGGACGCTGCCATCTCCTGCCCGCTCACGGCAAAGGGGAGCACGCCGGCATTCACCGCCACCTCCGTCTCCCCGCCGCCGCCATCGGCCGGCGCCTGCTTGGGCCGGATCTCGGGCAGGTGCGGGCCGGCGGTCGGCAGGCACAGCCTCTTGGCCTTCTCGCGCGTCTCCTTCTCGGCCTCCATCTGCTGGCGGAAGCCCTCGCGGAGGCGTGCGATGTGCTGCAGCGAGAACACGTGCTCCTGCACCGACAGCTTGGCGCTGTAGCGCACGCAGCACAGGCCGCACGCCGTCTTGGGCCCGCTGTCCGACCCGGGCGAGCCCACGACGGGCGAGGTGGCGCCGGTCGGCGTGGTTGCGCCGCCGGAGCTGCCGCCGCCGCCGCCGGCCGCCGGCGAGGCGGAATCCGGCACGTTGCGCTGGGCCTTCTTCTCCTTGGCGCGCGCATTCTGGAACCAGATCTGCACGACGCGCTTCTCCAGGCCGATCTCCTTGCCCAGCGAGCTGCACTCGTGCACCGAGGGCGTGCGCCACTCGCCGTAGCAGGCGCGCATCACCGCCAGCTGCATGCTGCTGATGTGCGTGCGCCGCCGCCGCCCGCTGGGGTGGTCGCCCGAGCCCCAGTCGCCGCCACCGCCCGACACGGGGCTCAGCGAGCAGGGGTCCTCCGACGCGCCCTCCGACGACTCCTCGACGCGCGACACCCCGCCGTGCTTCGCTTCCGACGCCGACGCCGACGGGAGGGCCGCCAGCGCCGCCGCCGCCGCCGCAGCGGCGGCCGCCTCTGCCGCGGCGCGAGGAGGGGGAGCGGCGGGAGGCGACGCGGGCGGCCGCCTCTCTGCGCCGGTGGCCGACGCGGCGGCCGGGACGGCCGGGTTCTCGATGTCGGCGATGATGCCCTCCACCTTCAGCATGGACGGGCTGAGCTGCGGCGGCGGGGAGTAGGTGCCGCGGTGGCCCGACGGCGCCTTCGACGCCGCGACCGCCGTCGCCGCCGCCGTCGCGGCCGCCGTCGCGGCCGCCGTCTCGTCGGGCGGCGAGGCCAGGCTGCCGTTGTCGGGTGCCGGTGGCGCCGCCGCCGCCGTCGACTCGGCGCCGTGCTGCGTCTGCACGTGATCGTCCAGCAGGGCCTGGTCCTTGAACAGGATGTGGCAGAAGGGGCAACGGCGCTTAAGGAGGGGCCGCCACTGTCCGTGAGGCGCCGACGGCTGGGCGTGGGCGGCGGCGGAGGGCTGCGGCAGCGGCACCGCCGCCTTGGGCTCGCCGCGCACGCTCTGGAACCAGGCCTGCAGGAGCGCGTGCCTCTTGGCCGACTCGTCCTCCGACGCCTGACCCGGCTGCACGGCGTCCAGGGAGTACTTCTGGTACAGCGTCTTGAGTTCCTCCAGTGACAGCGACGTGTTGGGGAACTTCACCCGCTCCAGCTCGTCCGAGCCGGCAGCCTTCGCCGTCAGGTCCACGCCGTCGAGCGGGGCTTGCGCAGCCGCCGTCGCCGCCGGCTGCGTCGCCGCCCTCACCGGGTGCTTGTCGCTCCGCGCCAGCTGCTTTCCCTCCGACGCCAGCTGCTTTCCCTCCGACGCCAGGCTCTGCAGCTTGAGCAGGTGGCAGCGCTGGTGCTCCTGCCAGCGCTCGAAGTTGACGAAGCTCAGCTTGCACGAGTCGCACTGGTAAGCGCCGGCGGTGGCCGCCGCGAGCGCCGCCGCGGACGCCGCTCCGGGGGCCTCCGACTTGGGCCTCTTGTCGGTCCTCGGTTCGAGCCTGCGATCGCCGCCCTCGGCCGCCGCCGTGGCCGTGGCCGCCTCCTCCACGCGCTCCGTTTTGATCTTGGTCTTGATCACCACCTCCTTGGCACCGTCTCTCTTCGACGACGGCACGCACGCCGCCCCCATCCCCGCCGCGGCCGCCGCCACCGCCGCGGCCGCCGGGGCCTGGATGGACGGCAGCAGCATGGGCCCGAGCGCCGATGCGTTCTGCGCGCTCAGGATCTGCATCAGCCGCTCGCCGGCAACGTCCGCCCTCTCCTCGCACTTCAGGGAGCCCTTCCTGTGCGTCGCCGCCGCCGCCGCCGCTTGCTCGCCGCCCTTGTCCTTCGCCGCGTCGGCGCCCGAGCCGTGCCTCTGCGTGGCTCCCGCCGTCTGCGACGACGACGACGGCGACGGCGAAAGCGGCGGAGGAGGCGGCGGCGGCGGCTGCAGCCCTGGCGGCGGCGGCGAACCCTGGCCGGCGCTTCCGGGCTGCCCGTCCGAGTGGCGCCGCGCCTTCTGCCGCATGTGCTGGAACCAGTACTTGAGGGCGACGCGCGGGTGGTTGAGGTACGTCGACAGCTGCTGCAGTTCCTTGTCCTTGGGGTAGGGGTTGGCGTTGAAGCAGTGCATGAGCACGCGCAGCTGCTCGTCCGAGAAGCGCGTCCGGTTTAGCTGCTTCGACTTCTGGTCCAGCGCCTCGGCCGACGCCAGGTGCTCAGACTCCGCTGCGGCGACCGCGGCGGCGGCGGCGGCCGCGGCAGCCGAGATGTCCACGGCCGCCACCGCCGCCAGCGCCGCCGCCGACGACACCGTCGTCGCGGTCGACGACGACGACGACGCCGCCGCGGGCGACTCGGCCTTCACCGAGTCGAGCCGGGCCCAGCCGCGGTCGCCCGAGCCCGAGTCGCGCCAGTCCGAGTCCTTGCCGAGCTCGCGCTGCTTGCGGTAGCGCTGCCGCGCGTTCTGGAACCACAGCACGATGGTGCACGCCGGTAGGCCCAGCAGGCCGGACAGCCGCTTGATCTCGTCCTCCTTCGGGTAGGCGTTGAGCTGAAAAGACTCGCGCATGGCGCGCACCTGGTAGTCCTTGAACGTGGTGCGCTTCGAGCGCTTGTACGGCGCCGGCTCCTCCGACTTGGAGGAGCCCGACGACTCGAGGGCGCTGTCGTCGAGGAGGGCCTCGCTCTTGCACACCGCGACGCCCGGCGGCTCGGCCCGGGGCGTCTCCCGGCCCCTCGAGTTGGTGCCGCCCCCCCCGCCGCCACTCTCCGCCCGCGGTGTGCCGCCTGTCTTATCCGCCTTCTGACTTCGCCTCTCTGTCGCTGGCTGCTGCTGCTGTTGCTGCTGCTGCTGCTGCTGTTGCTGCTGCTGCTGGTGCTGCTGGTGCTGCTGTTGCTGCTGCTGCTGCTGGTGCTGATGGTGATGTGGTGTGGATTTTGAGAGATGCTCGCTTCTGTTCGAGTGTTCGAGTTTCTTCACCTCTCGCGCGTGCGGCGAGTCCGCCGCCGCGTCCCTGTCGCCCGACCTCGCCTTCGTCCTGGTTTCTTGAGCGGAGCTCCCAGAACGCTTCCCCTCCAAGCGCGCCGGCCCATTGGGATCGGCGTGACGATGCTGCTGCTGGTGCTGGTGGTGGTGTTGGTGGTGCTGGTGATGTTGTTGCTGGTGATGTTGTTGCTGTTGCTGCTGCTGCTGTTGCTGCTGCTGCTGCTGTTGCTTTTGGAGCTTCGTGAGATCGAGGGGTGCGAGCGGTTCTGGAGCGAGCGAAAACTGCTGCAAAAGCTGCTGGGGAAGTGTTGCGAACGGCACCTGCAGCATCAGGTGAGCGAACGCCGCCATGTCCATGCCCGCCACAGACTCGTGCTGCTGCTGCGCTGCCTGCTGCGCTGCCTGCTGCGCTGCCTGCTGCGCTGCCTGTTGCTGCTGCTGATGATGATGATGCTGCTGCTGTTGCATAACCATGGTAGTCGACGACACCATCGTGGAAGACGGCGCCGACGTCGTCACCGGAACCGCAGCGTTCGCAGCGGCGGACTCGGCCGTGCGGCCCTGCTTGGCCTCGCCCTGCTGCCCGCCGCTCGCCGACGCGGCTGGCGCCGCCTGCGACGACGCCGCAGCCGCGGCCGCCGGCGTCGCCGCCGGCGGCGGCTGCGGCGGCGGCTCGGGCGCTCGCTGCTCAACGGCGCTCACCGGCACCTCCTCGAGCGGGTAGATGCGGTCGTAGACCTCGCGGTAGCGCTTGGCGTACTTGGCGAGCTCGTCGAAGGGCAGGATCTGCTTGTGCGCGTGCTCCTGGTGGCACTTCAGGATGAGCGCGTTGGAGAAGAGGCGCCGGCACGCGCCGCACTCCAGCTTGTCGCCGATGCTGCGCTCCCGGGTGTCGCCGTGCCGAGGCGGCCGCTTGCGCCCCTCGATGAACTGCACCACCAGCTCGAAGCCGACGTTCGCGAGCAGCGCCTTCGACGCGTTTCCCGTGTAGCCGAAGGGGACGCGTGCCGGCAGCAGGCCGTCCTCTCCGCCGGCGCCGCTCTTCCACGTGGCGCCAGCCTCGTTTGACGCTTTGCCCGCGTCCGTGGGTTCGGGCACCACGCCGGAGGCGGTGGGGGCGGCGCCGGTCCTCCTCGACGCCTCGTCCGTGCCGGGGTCGCTCGACGTATCCGGCACCAGCTTGTATTTTTCTGTTGCCGCCGCCGCAACTACCGCCTTGTGGCTGTGTTCGGCCGCTTGTCCGACCGACGGCTGCTTTTGCGACGGAGCCTCCGCACGGCCGGTCGACGGGGACAGCGCGGACGCCTGCGCCGCGCCGCCGCCGCCACCGCCGCTTCCGCTCGCCATCGTCGGGCTGAACTGGAACTCGAGCCCCGGGTAGTAGTACTGCAGCAAGAGCTGCTGCTGCTGCTGGTACTGCACGAGCGCCTCGGGCGACAGCAGCAGGTGCGAGATGTATGCCTGCTGCAGCAGCTGCTGCTGCAGCATGGCCGCCTGCTGCAGCTCCTGCTGCGTCTGCACCTGGGCCTGCAGCCAGGCCTGAGCCTGGGCCTCCGCCTCGGCCTGGGCGTGGGCGTGAGCCTCGGCCTCCGCCTTGAGCCGCGAGCTCGACGGCTCGGGCCACGCGTCCTGGCGGGCGTGCGGGTCGCCGCCCCCACGCGACGACTTCGACGAGCGGCCCTGCGAGAATTCCTGCGACGTCGACTGGTGCTGCTGTTGCTGCTGCTGTTGCTGCTGCTGTTGTTGTTGCTGCTGTTGTTGTTGCTGCTGTTGTTGCTGCTGCTGTTGCTGTTGTTGCTGCTGCTGCTGTTGTTGCTGCTGCTGTTGTTGCTGCTGCTGTTGTTGCTGCTGCTGCTGCTGCAGCAGCTGCTGTTGGTAGTGGTGGTACTGAAGCTGCTGACTCACGCGCTCCGTTTTCCTCTTGGCGTCTGACTCGCGAGGCTTCCTCGACTTGAGCGAAAGGTCCATCACCTCCACGACGTCCTGATCGTCGCCGTACCCCGGCAAGCGGCCGCCGCCCTCCCTGGCCGAGTGCCGCCCCTCCTGCTTCACGGCGGCGGCGGCCGGGGGTGCCGGCGGCGGTGGTGCCGCCGCCAGCGCCGCCGCGTCGGCTTGCGCGCCGTCGCCGGCCGACTCGGCCGCCGCCTTCTTCACCTTGTGCAGGTGCGACACCGAGTTGAGGTGGCAGTCGAGGATGCTCTGCTGCGTGAACGACTCGACGCACACGTTGCACTTGTACGGCCGCGCCGGGTCCAGGAACTTCATGAGCAGCACCTGCGAGCTCTTGTGCACCTCCCCGGGGCTGCGCCGCCGCTCCACGCCGTTCTCGGCGGCGCCTGCGGCGCCCGCGGTGCCGGCGCGCACCACGCGGCACGGCAGCCCCGCGTCGCTCGCCTGCGCCTGCCGGTACACCTCCGGGTGGCACGCCTGCAGGTGCGAGCGCAGCGAAGCGAACGTGCGGAAGGTTCCCTGCGCGCACAACGTGCACAGGATCTTGTCGCGTTTGTCGACGGCGCCGCCGACGACGACGATGCCGACGCCGCCGCTGCCGCCGAGGTCGCCGAGCTCCGGCGGTGGCGGCGGGGAAGGAGATGGAGACGGGGAGGGGCCGTGCCTCTGGTCGGCGCACGGTGCCCGCTGCTGGGAGCTGCCGCCGGAGCCAGCGTCGCCGCTGAGACGATCGCCGAGGGTCTGGACGGGCTCCGGCGCCGTCGTGCAGCTTCGCTCAGAGTCTGCGATTCCGCAGGCGACACCGGATGAGAGTTAAGCCATGCGTGTATATATTTTTCCCCGTGATATTTTCAGTATTTTTAAAACGTTCATTATCTTTCTGCTTATTTCCTCGCATCGCCCGACAAGTTTGTAATTCCCTCCAAATGGTCTCTTCCTTTTTCAAGGTCTCAATTCGGAACATGTATATTCACTCTATAATCCATCACATCCTCAACAGCGCTGTTTGCGGCTGCCCGCTTGGCATTCTGCGCCTGCGAACATTCACGGTCAAAATACATACTGAACAAAAATGTGGCACACGTACCACGAGAGGATGGTGTCTTGCCGTCGGCCACACTCGCCTCGCACGGATTTGTGGGAGTGGAGTCTGTTGAGGACGTCTCAGCCATAGACAGCTGCAGAGCGCAAGCAAAGAGACACACGCACACACACACGCACACACACACGCAGATCTCCTGTTTAGACACGCAGTGGTGCTGTTTGCGAGCACCTATCAAGGTCGGCGCAGCGCACGAGGATGCGGCCAACAGCACGCCCCGCCATTGATGGTTACACACCACGTTAGGTGGTCGCTTAATACTGAGCTGACCTAGAGGAGACCTACGGGATGGGTTCAAACATTCGCCACTTATCGTCGTTCGTGAGCGGGGATCGGGTTCGCCAGATTTGTCGCCCCAGTGTGCAAACACGGACGCCCGCACACTCGCGCGCGCACACACAGACACGCGTGGCACAGTGTGCGAACACAAACGCGCACACTTGCGCACACAGACACGCGTAGCGCAGTGCCGCCGCGCGTTAATGCTCGCCGTCGATTAACAACTCCGGCAGGTTGAGCGCTCGCTTACAGTCACCGGCGGTTTTCACCCCCCCCTCTGCCAGCGAATGGTTCGGCACGCACCGCAACCCTCCGCGGCAATTTATCCCCGACGTTCCGCTGATTACGCGAGGCCTCGTTAGGGCCAACAACGCATCCCCGGCACGTGTGGGTACAGGGCGGCTTCGTCGGTAATTAGCGCGGACGCGTGGCGGCCCTGCAGGTGCTGCCGTAGCGGCGGGCGCAGCTGCAAAATAAAAACTAAAGGTGCATCCCTCCCCCACCCCTTCCTTCTCCCACCCCCCTTTCCCCCCGCCGCCTCCTTCTCCCTGCTCCCTCTATCCTACCTCGCCTGGTGTGCAGGAGGTCGTGGGTTCGATCCCGACCCTGACGCCTGCTGCTGTATATTTGGAGTTTGTGTGTCTCTCTCTCATCATCATCATCACGGTGGCTAGGAGAAGTTAACTACCTCGCCTGGTGTACAGGAGGTCGTGGGTTCGATCCCGACCCTGACGCCTGTATATTTGGAGTTTGCGTGTCTCTCTCTCTCCCCGTGGTCGCGTGGATTTTTCTCCGGGTCCTCCGGTCTTTCCCTACACATTTGGAATCAACGTCCACGCGTTCAGAGCATTTGGCAGCTGTACATTTCCACGTGATGATGATGATGAGCCACTTCGTCTAGCTATCGTTGGTGTGGCCAGGTCGTTTCTGAAAAATGGCTATATACCGTAGCTCAGTGGGTTTCGTATCTTCCCCACATAAAAGTACGGATAGTCGCTCGTGGTCCGAACTTGGGTGGGTCAGAGAGCCCATTCTCCTCCCCTTCTCTAAACCCAGGAGTTCAGGGACCTTTGTCCGCGGAGTTTCTGTACCCCCTTCTCCCCACGTCGCGGTGTGTGCTCTGCACCGGGCCTCTCATTGAAATACAATGAAAACAACAAGATGCACGCGTGCCGAGTCCATATCAGCTGTGGGTAGTGTTGGGCAAAAAAACTCACTTTGTAAATTGAAATACAGACATCGTCGTCGTCGTCATCATAACCGCCAGCCGTGGTCTATCCCAACCCACCCTCCAACCCCGCAAGCCACCGCCAACTCTCGCGGTCTCGTGATGAAAGAACCCGTCCGTCCGTCCATCCGTGCGCGAGACAATCCTGACCGCTCCCAAATCCGCGGCGGACGTCACCTCCGTCGGCAGTGCCGCCCTCGTCGGCAGTGCCGCCCTCGTCGGCAGCGCCGCCCTCGTCGGCAGCGCCGCCCTCCGCCCACCGTCGTCGCCATCCCCTTCGAGCCACGGCGCGCGGCCTGCCCAAGGCCACTCGCAAACTTTTTCCCGACGGTCCAGACGGTCCCCAATCCCCCGTATCTCCCGAGACTTTGGGGGGAGGAGACCTTTAATCCAGCAGTGCAATTGATTGCGGCTGATACCGATGATGGTGATGATGATGCTGCTCAAGAGTTGATAAGAAAGAGAAAAGGCTTTACCCTCGCTTCTGAAAGATAAAGTAATACCTCAGTGGGCTTTGCCTGGTAGGATGGGGATGGTTTAGCATTGTATCTGTGTTTGTGTGATTTGTTTACCTTTCATGTACTCTGCACTCCTACCGTGTTTTCGTTCTGTTTGTTGTGGTAACGTTCTTAACCCGTCTCTACTGGACATCTGTGAAGAGGAGCTTCATAGCTCATTGGATTCCTCCAGTATAAATATTCTGATTTTGATTCCGAATAATTACAGGCAGGCATAAGATGTTCAAACACCAAACAGACACCTATGATGACAAGTCATCAGGTCTGCATTCACTGTACATGCTTGCGGTAAAACATGCTTTGATAATCAACGCACTGCCCTTGAAACTGATTGGCCTGCAGTGCCAGAGACGGCGGCTTTTTACGGCTTTGTCTCGCCGTTGCTATCGAGCAAAAGGCGAACACAGTACAAGGACAATGCAAACGCCACAGCATTAATACGCTCGGGTTAAGCAGTTATATCTACGACATCCTATTTGCTAGCATCAAGCATTTTACTTTTTTTTGTTCATCATCTTGACACCGGCAAAAAGAAAATGTCCCAAAGATAGAAGAAGAGTCTTTGGTTTTGTCTGTGGGGATGCTCGCTTACCGCTAACTCGGATTGGCAACGGGGCTGGGGCATTTTACTCGCGAAGCCTCTCCTGAAAATTAGATTTCCCGTTTTCCTTCCGAATCTGAACATCAAAAGTCACCTCTGCCCCCCACCCCCCACCACTGCCGCCGTGTGCCAGAATCTGCCTCCTCCCGCCTCTGCGGGTTTTTTTCAGCGCCCCACAATCACGCCGCTAATGACGAACAAGAAGCAGGCAAGTGCGTCGGCTCCCAAGAAATAATGAACCGATTTTATCCAATTAAGAGGCACTCAAACGTTCCGACTTAATGGGCCCATATTTTCTTCCGGATAAAGATGAAAGGAATGCGAGCGAGACGGCGAGAATCTTAAACAGGCGGGCAAATAGCGGGCAGCGGCCGGCGGCGGCGAGAGCGAAATAAAAATAAAACTACAGCACCTAACGGAAAAATAATTAAGCTTCGTGAAGGAAAACACAATTAAGCATCTTTCTAATTTATTCCGGCAAATACGCCAATTAGCTAATTACCGCGCGTTAACAATGCATAATGTGTGTACTCGCTCACGGCGCGTGCGGGGCAAAGTGACCAGCATCCCCCCCCCCCCCCCCCCCGTTGGTTCTCTGCGCAGGGGGAAATTGTCCCTGGCTAAGGACGATCGGTAATTGGCTACGAGGTTGGGCCGTTCTGTGCGGGGCTCCGAGGAGCCTCTCTCTCCGTGGCGGCCGACGTCTCGGGACGTTGAGCGGCGCCGTCGACGGAACAGGCGGAGCGGGGCCGCCACCGCCACCGCCACTGCCTCGCGTTGCTATTGCCGGATCACCGACGGGGCAAAGTCGTCGTGGTTGCGCGCTAACGAGCGGGCGGGCGGTCACAAGAGCGGCGGAAGGAAAGATGTCGCTGCGGCCGCGTGGGGTTTCGCGGTCGCGCCGAACAGTCGAGACTCGCCGCCCCCCCCCCCCCCACCGTTCATCGGCACGACGTCCCGACGGTTTTCGCTCCGCCACCAGCCGGGAGCGAAACGCCGGACATAGTTTTGGCAACACGGTGCCTTCTTTCGGAATAGCCAAGACCGCATCTACGCATTGAAAGTTGCGTTCTCAATTTTGCCCTGCTTGAGTTTTCGTTCGTTAGTTTAGTTTATGTTCATTTGATCATTTAGATTATTTTCTTTATTCTTATTCCTCCGGGTGTCCATGCACGTGCTTATACATTCGCCACGCGCTGCGTTGCGAAACTCTTCTCGGCGCTATTGAATTCCGTCACACGTTCTCTGGTGCAGGCCAACTTGCAAGCGGCTGTCACGTTCAATTCACGTTAAGGTCAACGACAGGAAAGCCTCACCGAGTGTTTATCTCCAATTCGAATATCGGCATCACGTTACTGAGATACGGCAATCACCCCCGTGCAAGAGCAACGGCCCGCTGAAGCCGAGATCACATAACTACTTCTGATATCGCATTAAGATACCTCGAATACTCTGTGGGTCTTTCGGTAAAAGTCACGTAGATAGAAAAATAACAGATCAGGACGTTTCGATCGCAACACAGGCGATCGTCTTCAAGTGAGAGAGCGAAAGTTACTGAAACAAGGTCTTATATAGAGGGCAGGGAGATAGCATGTCAATGATGCTTCGGTGGCAGATAGAGAAGGACATCCAGCCTGTCAATACAAAGACAGCCAGTGGGTTTGCATAGTACCTTCGTCTGGAAAAAAATAAGAAATTTTTCCAAGACGAAGGTACTTTGCAAACCCACTATCATCAAAGATTTGTCCATGAAGCCATCCAGATATATAAACACAGACACAGCTTCAATCGAGAAGATGGGTAACAAATTGAGCAATCATTGGAAGGACGTGATTAACCGGGTAAAGTCTGAACCTACTGTGATGTTTCCATCCTTCCTGCCGATGTTAGCGGACTCTCTTGAGTTGCATCACGAGGTTGGATGTCTTTGTATTGACAGGCTGGATGTCCTACTCGATCTGCCACCGAAGCATCATTGACATGCTAATCTCCCCGCCCTCTTACCCTGAGGCTGCACCCATCTCAGGCCTATACAAGACCTTGTTTCAGTAGATTTCTCTCTCTCTCTCACCTGAAGACGATTGCCTGTGCAGAGGTTTTACGTACCGGGGTGTAGCAAGCCATTACGTTGCGGTGTCTACATCACGGTCCGTGCGTGGGGTGTCTACATCAACGTCCGCATACAGCCCTGCCCCTCGGGGGGCAGTTGGGTATATAAGGCGGTGCGCGAGAGAGCTCGGGGAAGTCGTTGGAGCAGAAGAGCCAGTGAAGACTGAAGACCAGCTAGCTCACCACTCACTCACTCAGTCACTCACCACTCACTCACTTACTCAGTCACTCACCACTCACTCACCTACTAAGAGTACCAGCTAGCCAGCCCTGGGACTACTACCCTGACTCGCTGCTCTTGTAAGAGCCGAGCAGGGCAAGCCAGGGGCGACCTCAAGGCAGCGAGGTCTGTGTCCTTGTGAGGGCCAGGCTCGTGTGGCTGAGGGTCGGACCTGAGCCGAAGCTGGGCCAGGTGAGTTAGCCTCTATAGGATGGTCGGGGTTAGAGGAGTGTAGTAGGAGCTGACGGGGAAACGTTAGCCGAGGGACACTGCCTCGGATAGACCGGGTGAAGGGGCCGTTACCCCTTCCTGTGTTAGGATGCGCTACGTGCCGTATAGTACCCATTTGTTAATAAATACGTGTTGTCTCCGTCAAACGTCTCCTGCGCTACTTACGCCGTTACACCTGTGTTGCGATCGAAACGTCATGATTTATTATTATTTTTTATCTACGTGACTTTACCGAAAGACCCAAAGAGTATGAATTCCTGCAGTCACGAAAGCTTCAAATCAAGATTCATACCTCCAATACACACCAGGGGTGCCGTACACTCCCACCCACCCTGTTACGTAATCATAAAATATCCGTTGTGTGCCTGTCAAAGCAATATTGTTTACCTCCCAGAGCTGCGGAGCCTACGCAGTGGGCAGCAATGTAAGTCGTGGCACTAAACCGCTACGCTCCCAGACCTGCGCCCCCTACATTCACCAACCCGCACTGACCGGCGTTGGCAAAACAACCTCAAGCAACAGACAAATCTCAAGCACAGTCTCCAGCGTGTGTTGCCCGCGCGGCGTGGAGAGAATCTAAAGCCAGCAGCGGTAAGACAGAAAGGCTGTCTTGCTCACGGCTGCCATCATCGTCGCCATCATCGTCGCCATCGCCGTTCATCGCCACGACTCCTAGCGGCTGCTACACCACGTGTGGCGAGTGACTCTCTCCACTCTGGCCACTTCCCCCCCCTGCACAGTTCCCCATCTGCCACGGCCTCTAACCACACGCCGATCCCAGCGGACGCTCGCCCGACCGCTGGCTCGCCCGCCGCCCTCCCTCCTGCCCGCTCGCCCGCCCGCCCGCCCAATCGGCCGGCTCGCTTTCTCACCGCGGCGATGATGCCGGCGATGCAGCCGCGTGCGACGCTGTGCTTGCGTGACAGGTGTGCCTCCAGGCGGCTCTCGCTGCCCAGCGAGTCCTGGCACAGGGGACATCTCAGCGACCTCGCTTCCGCGGGCCCGGCCACTACCGCCACCGCCGCTACCGTCACCGGAGCCTCCTTGCTGTCGCCGTCAACCTGCGGAGAGGGAAGGTAAAGATAAAGCAACGGTGCTGGTAAGAAAAGAAAGAAAATGTTATTGTCTTCAAGGCTGGGATAATTCATTATAACCGATTAACCACACTTGATTAAGCTTCTCTTTCTTTGTGCAGTCATTGGTGACACTGAGCCGAGACCATCAGCTCTACTACCTTGAGGACCCAGCTTCACTACGGGCAGTTGACACCGAGGTGCGCAGCAGTAGGAACTCGGCATCATCCGACCTCTGAACCACGCGGTCGCCTCCGCAAATGTTTTTTTTCCCCACCGAATTAACGTCGGCACTTGAGAAGCCACGGGCGTCCAAGCCCCGCTGTTCAACCTCTGAAACTCGGGTGCCCGGCTCTCCGAGTGACACGGCCAGTGCATCTGAGGGGGCATTCCAAACGCAGATTCTGAGCCCAGGAAGTCGGCGCCGGGAGACACGGCTAATATCTACCGCTAAACCCCCGAGTGCCTGTGGGCACGGCGCCAAGGAGTTTGCTAGGTCACGAGATGGATTTCAGAGTTCATCTGCACCTGGCATAAATGGCCACGGTGGCATCAGCGCCACTTTAATCACCCCCCGTATCTTTTAGTCACACTTTGCCAACACGAGGCTTAGAGAGCCTTTACACTCCGTCGGGGCCGTCTGTAACGGGGAGGCTGTGGGACGCGCGATAACTCCCCTAAGTGCGATCCATTCAGAACCGCGAACCAAAAGAAAACGCGGAGCCAACAGAGCAATTCCCCGTTGTGGAATCGCTCGTCCCACAAACTCCGGAGACGGACGGGCGCTGGAAAGCGTTACGTAAAGACCCTTGCGTACGCGCGACCATCGCCAAAAGTTGTTTACTCGACGGCGTCTGCTTGGCAAGCGAGCGTCCCCGCAGGGGGGCCAAATTTGGTTTCCAGCCCCCCGTGTGAAAGGCAACTGAAGGGAGCAGCTCTGCCACGTGTCGCTTGCGCCGCCGCTGCCGGAAGGAGGGCCTCTTGCCAGAGGGAGCGCTGCGAAGACGGGGTGCTTGGCCTACTCTTCCGCGCTGGTCAGACGTCTTGGGGAGGGGGGGGGGTTGGGGAGTACCCACACTGTACGCCACCACACGTAAACCCACCAGGTGATTTTCACGGCCTCGCCGGGTGATGGAGTCGAATCGGATTGCGTGCTCACCGTTACACACTGCAGCAGTGCCGGATTAGAATGTTGCGTTCGGCACGGCAAGCCTCGAGTCGCTGGCACGTTTCGTTTTACCGTCGTAAAAAAAAAATCGCACAAATGGTCGATGACATATAGTGGCTGTCTAAAATATTCTCGTGGGGGGGGGAGGGGCGGTTGGGGGGAAGGTGGGGGGGCCTCCCCCCACCGCCCCCTCCCGGTTTGTCTCTCCACACCGCCTTTGTGTTTGCATTTATCTCTAACATCGACCAGGTGGCTCGCACGTTCCATTGCCCGCCAGAGACGTATTTTTCTAATGAATATAGATTCACATTCGAAGCGAACACGAGATATATATATTACAGAGAAAAAAAACACCGCGCACTTCCACAACATGTTTAGAGTTTAAGCGGAGCGCCGGCATTTGGGAAAATCACGAATTCTGCCATCGTCTCCGCCGTCGGGGCAGGCCGCGGCCGTAGCTTTTCATTACCGTTCGCGAGAGCGTGGTCGCACACACGGAGCGCACGCACGCACTCACGGGCACGCGTCCACGAGCCCATGTATTTTTTACCTCCGACGACAGCGACAAAGAGCGGCTGCTCGTGAAATGATTTGCACATTTTTATTCGAATTAAAAGCGCTCTCATTTATTACTTATTGATTCCGGAGCCGAATGTCCCAGTTATATTCTAATTGCACATTTTAAACGGCGCTCGTCGTTCGGGGCCCCCTAATGATGCATTAACCTTCCTGCCTTCCGACTTATTTAATTTCACCGGGCAGGCAGGCAGACACGACGAGACAGATACAGCCAACCCCCACCACCACCACCACCACCACTCCCCCCCCCACCTCAGACAACGCTTCCCGACAAAACACAGCAAGGGCTGGGGAGTGGTGGCGCAATGATCAGCGCCGCCAACGCCACGGCGCTAAAACCCCGGCGGTGAGCACAGTTTGATTCACAGTGGGGGGGGGGCCTTTTCTTCAGATCTAGAATGGGGGGGCATTTGTCCAGCATTAGAGTGACAGAGAGCGGTAAGTTAATCATATTATTGTTATTAGATTACCATATTCTTATTATAACTCACATTGCAACTGGAGGTCCCTATCACGTGGCCCTGCGTGGCTCCGAGATATTCCGTTACGTTATGGGCGTACTATGAATACCAATAATAATTATTGTTGTTATCAGTGGTCACGGGTGGCTGCAGCGATATTTCTAAGGCTGCCAATGTTAGCGGAAACTGTGATTCAAGACCGAAACAGGGGGATGTCTCCACAACCCTGGCTATCGCCCGATGATGCTGGTCATAATTACCGGCAAAAGGTCACGGTACTCTTAATTGTAAATGTGGGTTTACGCTCCAACCGCACACAACCGGCATGCTGTGCTAGTAACAGATTGGCACGTTTAGTTTACGTGACAAACCTTACTAATTGGCTGTGTCGGGTGGTGGCGGGTTTAACTACACATTTATATATTCACGCGATCTAACCCAAATAAACCACTATTATGGATACTATTGGCCACAAAAGCCCTACTACCGCTACTACTACTGCGTGTTAAACTAAACTGTGATTGCTCGCTTGACTGGGCGCTCCAGATACTCCTGCATGCAAAACGCTCGGTAATTGGCTGCGAGCGCCTTCATATATAGAGGACCGCAGAGCTTGGTGAGGAGGGCCGGAGAATTTGGCGCCGACTCAGCGCCCGGGCCTTCCCCGCTCGCTCGCCTGTGGATATTCCGGGGATGCCTCCTTGTGATCGAATGCTCCGTCACAAGATGAAATGATCATTTTTATCACGTTGTCACGAATAGGAGATATTTTTAAGTGATTTTTTTTTTCCTTTCCTCTCTACCTTGCGCTCCGATTGTTTGTCGCTGTAACGTTCTGACCCAGCGCCCCTACCTGGACATCCGTGGAAAAAGAGCTGGTCGGATACCTCCCGGATAAATAAAATATTCTGATGCTGATTATTCATGTTGCAGTGCGCTAACCTCTGTGCCACCGTTCCCCGTTCCCCCCTTAGTGTGGGTTGCGTTGACATAAAAATACAAATGATGTCACCGCTAAGACTGCGCTCTGGGGCGCAGGTGCACGCGGAAGCTCCTGGAAACGACCAATTAAGACTAATTGCTGCCGCTGTCTACAGGCATGTACAGACTCACTGCCCCCCCCGCCTGTGAAGGGATAATAGTAAACACAGGGGAAGGTCACGATTTGCTTCAAGGATCGACTATCGTCTGTACCATCCAGTCTGCTTTGTCCGTCTCTCCCGGTGCTGCCCGTACCGTCCGGTCCGTGCCGCTTGCCCCGTTTGCAGGCACTTAACGGCGGACGCGGCAATCAAAGCGCCATCGATCGAAATCTTTCCTGAGGCTTCCCTCCGCGCCCGCACGTCCGCGCTCAACTCCACTGCCAGATTTGTCCGTCGTCCGGGCAGAAACCGGCGCGCCGTCGAACGTCCGCGACGGATCCGAGTGCGGCGGTGGCGGCGGCGATGGCTGCGCGTCATCTCCCCCCCCCCCCCGTCTCATGGCGAGTGACCGCGTGGCGACGAGAGGGCGCGGAGAGAGACGGAATAAACCCGTCGCAGGGCGACGAACGAAATGATCCCGCGCCAGACGCCCGCCGTCTGGTGCGATCCGCCGGACGCTTTCATCGCCGACTAATTAAGATTCCCCTTTGTAGATGGGCGCTCGCCTCTACACACTCCACTTATCCATCAGGAACCGATGAAATTATTTGAAGCCGCTTTAAAAGGAAATTTAATTTAATGTCTCCCCCCCCCCCACCAAACCCGACTGCCACCCACCCCACCCCTGCCGCTCCCCGCCCTCCCCCCGTTCAATCTGCCACTCTGCGCATATTTTCTTTACATGATCCCAACTCGTTTCCATGGCTCGTTATATCCCGCAGGACCCTGAGAGATGGCAGGACAGCTTAGGGAGGCCACCGTTCAGCAGCGGATAGATCACGGCTGCTGATCATCTCGGTGATGATGAACTCGTGCGCCTCAATGGCTCTGTCTGCGACAACTGAACCTCATGGCGGGACCCCGGGGTCTCGAATAAACGCGAGTAAAAAAAATATATATATCGTATTTACTTATTTTTGGCGACTCCGTCCCACCGCGCACGTAAACGCCGCGACCCACCAGAAATCAAACCTCTAGTTCTTCACCAAGCACCCGTCGTTGCCAAAATTGCCGTAGTCACAAAAAAAATTGATTAGCGCAACGTGTAGAGCTCGTCTAGAGGAACAGATTGCCGTATCGTTCGCCTTCAACGGACATTAAATGACGTCGCAACGCAGTTCATGCGAGAGCCCCCGGGGGCTTTAGGGATCCCTGGATCCCGCCGTAAGGTAAAGTACCGTGTGGTGGAATGGTGGCGACTGGGTTAGCGCGCGCCGCACTATGAACCCGGCGGCCCGAGTTTTATTCCGGGCCATGACTAGAAGCAGTGGAGAGTGACATCTGAACCGACCATCATGGTGAAGTATGGTCAAACAACCCCCACGACCGACGTGCCATCGGCAGGCCTTTATCCAGCGGTCTATTGACAGAGGGCATTAAAGTATTTGAATGAGAAAAAAAAATATTCCAACGTAAGCGTGCGTCCTGCGACGTGGGATGATAATTATCACGAGTAGCGTCCCTGCAGCTCCAGCAGTCCTACCCACGGGAGGGCAGAGGTGATGGGTGACGACGATGATGGCCGTTCAAGGCAAGCTGGGCTTCTTAGGGCCCTCTATGAATGGCTGAGGCTTACGGAGCTACAGACGCAGGGCACCTGAATCACTCTCAGGCTTCACTCTCTGTCTGAGGCTGACAGCCAAAGGCACCTGCTGCTTTAGGGATCTCAGCGTGCATCGTTAGTTCCTGTGGTTCACAGAGCCAGTTTTGGCACAACCCTTACGATTCTTCGTATTCAAAATCAGTTATTGCGATCAGAATCAGGCGCCTTTAGGATTCAAAAGGCTTCGTCGCGAACACCCGAGGCTCAGAGCACTAGGCCCGACACCGAGAAGATCCTTGGGGTTCATTGTTAATGCCTAGAGTTCCAGAGAACCAGGTGAATGGCTCACACAGGACTAAAATAAAACAACGTTATCGGTACAGAGGCTCCCCCACAGGGCAGCGCACGGGAGGGCCTGTGGCACGGTTAGGCGCCAGCTATCGTAGTGCGCGGGTCGTGTCGCTACGGTTCTCTGCGGTGAGTTCGATGTCTCGGAAAACGACGGCGCCACGCCTCTCGAAATAAAATCAACGCCCAGCCGCTCGCGCGTTCCGAGGGTCGGGGTGAACGGGACACCCCACCCCGCAACTTGCAGCCGTCTCGGAACGGGAAAGGGGTCATAAGGGTTCAGCGTCGTCGGCGCCCGAGGTCGATACGTCGGCTGCGCCGGCGCGACCGCCGAGCGCAAGCCCCGCGGGTTTCGTCACCTGCACGAGCCTCCCCTCGCCGTTCTGCGACGCCCTCGGCCTCTTGGTGGGTAGCGCCGCGTCGGACTGAGGGCTGCCCCTGCCTCCCTCCAGCAAGCGCTTGGCTCGGCTTAGCTGCTGGTGCTGCCGCTGGGACGCGAGGTCACTGGCCCCTGCAAGGAGAGAGAGACGGCCACGGGGAGACGAGGCGGCACACTCAGGAGGTTTCAAGTTGAAGTCGCTTAACCGGATGAGGAACTCAAAGAGACCCGGGACGAGTCTCATCTTCAAGAGCGTCCCGGGTCACCAAAATGACAGAAGCAATCACGCGAAAAGCTGCGCACACAAACTAATAAGCAGTGAAGGAGCTCGAAAGTGGAGATATAAATTGGGGCAAAGATGACCAAGTAAAATAATAAAATCGGGCAAACGGTGTACAAACGAATCAGCGTTGCACGAAATAAAATTCCTTGCAACAAAAGATTGCTCTGGGAAAATTACTTGGGGTAATGAACGGCGGAAACAATCGCAAGGAGACGACACAGACGCTGGAAGTTCGCAGAAGAATCTTGGGGCGGCGATGCGGTCACCCGTCGGTTTAAAATCCACTCCTGAGATCACGACGCAGCACACGCTGAGATCAGCACGCAGCAATCCATGACTGACAATTCACACCGAATAAATATATTCAGCTTTGGGAGGCCTTAACCTAGCAGTGGATAGATGCCAGCCCATCACGACGACGATGAAAAGCGAATGCCAAGTTTGGACCCAACGGGGGCCAAACAAACATGGACAAATTGACACAGAACAAACGAGAAACAATTTACCACCAAGAGCAAATAAGTTTACATCGTGAAAAATCATCCAAGTACGGGGAGAGGAGAGCGACGGGTTATCCCGTGCGCGCGTCGTTAAGAGGCTCGCTATTTAGGGTTCCGTTAACATATTACCGTTACATATTTTTTTTTTCACCGCAACGAAATGGGGTTGTGGGCTGCACGGAAAACCAAGGCGAGTCTAAAACAAAAAATAAAATAATAAACACGTGTTCTCACCGCCGTCCGGCAGACTCCCCACGTCGGCATGGTGCAGCTGGCCAGACAGGGCGCCTGGCGTGACGTCCGCGCGCTGCTGCGAATCGTCTGCAAATGCAACACACGGGCAGGCACGGGTGGAGTTCGAAAAATGTAAACACGTATAAAAAATTAAAACAAATCAATGTAAATAATATGAAAAATGCAACAATAAAACAAATTCCGTACATCCGCACAATTAAAATTTGAAGACCAACGATTTCTTTTCTTTTCGGTACGCTCGGAGTGGCTGCAATAACAGGCAGCGCGACGGCGAGCGCGCACATTTATACGGTGCCCCCCCCCACTCCTTCCCCCCCCCCCGATCGCGTTTGGAGAATGGCGAGCAGTCTGGAAGATTTGTAAATCTGGGATGCGATGTCACAGGTGATTCCAAGCGCGGTTGAGCACGAATTGAAAAGTGCAATAACGCAAATGGATTTCTTCTCGCACAAGAAAAAAAAACGGGCCGGGGATCGGCGTAAGATGTCACGGCACTTGGCAGCCTCGCGGAATTAACTATGCCTCCGAGTTAGCTTCATGCATTAATGCGCGCGTCGCGCCGTGCACTTTCGCAGCCCTGCAGGCGAAATTCATATTCACAACGCCGCCGCCGCTGCCACCACAGCGACCGTGGCACGTCCTCCGCAATATTGCTTTTGCCGTTTAAAAAATATGCAAAAAGATGCGTGTTATTTTTTATTAACCTCGAGCGATTCTAAACAAATGAACGTTGTTCTTGCGGGCGTGTAAAAGAACGAACGCGCACCCACGCGATTTTGTTTATTTTCCCAAAACCGCCGTGTGCTTTTGATTAAATAATTGGCCAACTTCCTTACTTAAGCAAACGAGAGAAATGCGTGCGTCCGAGCGGACGAACGTCGCGTAGGTGGAGCGACGAGATCGCCGGTTCAAGTGCACGAGTGACACGGGCGGACGGTGGAGGCACTGGGCCGTGATGGGATGATGATGGCGTGCGGGGGCCTTCATCCAAGCGGTGGACAGACAATGGCTGATGACGACGATGACGATTGGCTGCGTTGACTCGACAACCGATGTGAGATGTGAAGATGCGATGGCATTTGCCGCAAAACATTCGGGGACAGGGAAGGGCATCCGCGGTTGAACGGAGCGCAGTGTGGCGACGGTGCGAATGATCACGTCCCTTGCTTTGACAAACAATGTGCCTGTAAGAGACACAGTACAGCAAGTAGGTGTGGGCCAATGTTCTGCCCCTTTGGATGGGGGACTGCCTGGGAGTGACAGTTGTCATAAGGCCCCACACGCACACACACGCACACACACGCACGCACGCACACACGCACCCACGCACGCACTGGTGTTGTTGACAAAATCTGCCGAGTCTCTGCGACCGTGTGCAGAGCCAATTGAAGGAATTCCTTACGCAGGTGAACTCCGTTTGTGACTGGCGATGAGTTTGCTGCCGAGTTGGGTCGGGCAGATTGATTTGCAGGCAGAGAGAGGGTGGCGTGGCGAGGGAGTCCAAAGCCCAGTCAAAGATGATTGAACCAAAAAACCAACACTTTAAATGTAAGAATAGCCTATACCCATTTCAAAACGGGCATTAAAGATGCTCAAACACAAAAATAGGTATACCTATTGCAAGGCATCACGTCTGCATTAACCTCACATAATTGTGTCAAAAGATGAAAACAAACATGCTCTGATAATAATTATATTTGCATCGTCTTTGAAACCGATTGGCCTTCACCAGAGACAGCCTTCTTCACGGCATTGTCTCACCAGTCTTACACCAGAGAGAACAGCGGCAAAAGGCGAACACGTGTGTGTGGTTATTGCAGGACTTGATTCCTTGAAAAAAGTATATCTATTTGGAGTTTGACCATCGTCACACCTCATGTTTTATTGCCAGAAAGGGGCAAACCTATCCTTATTTGTTGGTAATTTTGATACTGGCGAAAAAGACACATTAAACGTAGTTCTGCACTGAACTGCTTCAGTGATAAAAAAAAACAGGAAAGCCACACACTTAAGCGGTTGTGCTTTCGCTACGTAGTCCCCACCTAAAGAAGGACGCTTGTGTTGCGCCCAAAACGTCGTGATTTAATTTAGTTGTTTTCATTTATTTCATTTTATTTTTTACCTACGTAACTTTACCGGAAAAAACAAAGAGTATGAAGCCATTACCTTTCTGGCATAAACAGGGTCCCACAGATAGAACGGCTGAACCCGAGCTATCGATGCTCTGCAGTTGGCATCGTCCTTCAGCTGTTCATCTTTTTTACGTTCTTTGCTCGACAGCACCGGTGAGACAAGGCCGTGAAAAAATAGGTGCAGGTCACTCAGTTTCAAGGATAGCGTACACATTATCAAAGCATATTTGTTTGAACGTTTAACCACAAGCATGTGTGGGTTAGCGCAGACTTGATGCCTCGTAGTTTCGGCCTCTCGTTGGTGTCCGGCCACCGAAACGCATCCCGTAATTATGCCACAAAGGGGCGAGGGACAGCCCCGTAAAATATCTACCGCCGGCCATTTTCCCCGACACCGATAAACACGTGTCAAGTCAACCGTCGCTTGAGCGTGCGCTACATTCCGTGCGGAGAGCTACAAACGTCGTCACGCTGTTGACCCTTCCCCCGCACCTCCGATGAGCTCGGTTGGCTATGTACGGTGCGAAAGAAGTCCTACGTACGTATATACCACGGCTGGGAATATGGGCCCCGGATGGAGTTTTTGCCCTGGAAACGAAGACTCATGCCGGTAGCAAAATCGCGATGAAATTGCGGGCAATCAATCAATTTTTATATATTTTTTTAAACGTGTCCATTCTGAGGCTGGGCAGAGAGGTTTTGTCTGAGGGCAAAATGCACCAGGGGGGGGGAGACGGAGTTGGGGGGGGGGGGAGAGCGAGCTCAGAGTTCTGAGGGGCCAGACAGAAAAACAAACACAGACGCGAAAAGTGGCTGGCTTTCATGTGATACCTGCCGGGCTTGTGTGTGTGTGGGAGGGTGACGCGGGCGGGGGGGAAATTATCAAAACACCGCCCCGAATTTCTGTTGCAGCTGTGAGCGAGTGCTGCCTTTGTTCGTCTCCTTTCTGTTGCTTTTATAGGGGTGTGGGTTTTTTTACATTTTTTTCAAAAAATACTCTTCCATTAGCCCGCGTGTTCCCCCACCCACCCCCCCGCACTCACGAGACAGAGGCAAGCGACCGCAAACGATGTGTCGTCGATTCTCTCTTAATATACGGACGTGGAATTACAAATAATAAGAATGATCATGATGATCTAAAACGCGCTGCCGATCGAATTCTGCCAACGTTTTGAAAAGAAAGCGAGGGGGGGGAGAGGCAAGATGTTTTTACTGTTGCTGCCGAAACATCTTGCTGTCAAACAGCGTCCTACTTACGGACCTCAAACTTGGACATGCTAATTGTCTTCAGCCGCTAAACAAACAACCCCAACTCGCCCACTCCCACCAACTCCGTGCAGGCATCGACGACAACACATTTTCACGGAACATGGTTTTTCTTGTTTTTTTAAAGCCGGAGAGGAATAAACACCGCCGCGGCGTCCCGCACGCAAAACCACCACCCCACCTCGGCGCGTCTCCACTCCGAAACCCCACATACCTTGGCGATTGGCACAACGCTTTAATTGGCTCGGCAGGAAAGAGGAGAACCCCCCCCCAGCACCCCCTTCCAAGTTCTCGACAAAACAAGACGGCGACTTCGCCGTGCGGACTAAGGCCCCCCCCCACCCCTTCCCCGCGCGAGCTACAGCGTCTCTTCGTGCCGTCGCTTTCCTTCCAAGACGTTTGCCTGCCCCCCCCCACCCGTCTCTCACACGAGCGGCAACCGCTCCCCCGTTCACCCGCAACAAACGCGTTCCAGTTGTTCGGTCGGGGGCGCGGGAAGCAGGGGGGGGGGTGAGAGAAGGAGTAAAAGACGTGAATGCGCTAAGTTTCTCGACCGATAAGTGCGGACGCACGAAGCCACACACACAAAAAAAAACGGGGAGCCGGGCGTGGAAAGTCAGATAATGGCTGCGCCTACCCCCCCCCCTGGCCGTCACCCGAACCCAACCCCACCAAATCTCCCACCCCCCCCACACCCCCATCATCTCCCACTGCCACCACCGCCCGCTACTGCGGCTTGCCTTGACTCTGAGCCAAACTTGGGGTGCGGTGGGGGTGCTGGTCGGGTGGGTGGGATTGATGTCGCAGATTTCCAGGTCACACCGAGGGTCATGTAACTGGCCCAGCCAATGGAATTATCTGTAAATCTCTTAGCCCGCGACGGATAGCAACAAGCCTTACTATTGGCAAATCACTTAACGCGATCAATTTCTGATTTAAAGACTCCCGGCCCAATGGGAGCCTGGGACAAAGAAGGAAGGGGGGGAGAGAGAGAGGGGGAGGGTTACTGCACTCGCTGGACTTGCCACTGACAACTGCACAGGCAGGGTTGCACACACGCCCACATCTATCAACTTGTGCTGACACACGTAAAACACATACATCAACAGACCCCACGTTCTCCGTCTCAACGCACACACGTACACAAAACATCGACCGACGATTGCCTTTGCCCCACCGTAATCATTACTATCCAATTGCAGCGGCGTTTGTTCAAGCGAACAACCGCTTGCACCGGCTTTCACCTCATGGGGTCTCATCGGCAGAGTCTTGCTTAACGCAAACGCTGCCCGGTTTTTTTCCCCCCGGTATGTCATTTTATTGGCGCCCTCCATCTACACGATGGGAGGCGTGCCCCTCGTTCAACGCAAATAGCGAGAGAGTAGACGAACCCACCACGATGCCGTGGTCGTTCCTTCAGTTGTACCGCTGGCCCACTCTGTGGCTCGCCTGTGCAACTGTCGCGCGCTGGAAAGTTCAAGTACTCAGCGTCCACATTGCCGCCGGTGAGATCTAACCGGTGATCTGGCGACGCTGCTACTGCGTTGGCAGTGGTGCAACACAGCGAACAACAAATATCTCATCTCAACACGTTTCTTAACAACACTGGGCATTGAACGAAAACATTCTAGGTGGCATTTGCTCTTCTTAATGTGTCACGAAGTAGGGACCCCGCCTGAAACGTCGTGATGACCATATCAAGCTTCTTTGACTAAGCTATGGGGGGGGGGAGGGGTCGATCCAATATCCTTTGTAACCGTACGACATGACGCGATATCACGTTGCGCGATCGTGACGGTTGCCACAATCGCGAGTGTCCTCCCCCCCCGGCCGTTGTAAGATCGTCTTTGCCTCCAGAAATGCTCTGCCGTGACTCCAGCGCGGCTAAAAAGGCGACTCGGACATTCTCCCGAGCGCAGTTTGCTCGACGCGCAAGTCTGCCCCCGCGGGGCCTTCTGAACCATCGCGACGGCACAACCTGCAACGCTTATAAACCAGAGGTCGCAAACGGGTTTTGATTCCTTACCCGTACCCGGCCGCACCAGGGTCGCAAACGGGTACCCGTACCCGTATGGGTACGGGTAGCCGGGTATCGGGTAGGGTACGGGTATCGGGTGCCCGGTTGCGACCTCTGTTATAAGCGCACACGCCGCCACGACACGATGATGACGAATAGCCGTGGAGCCATCCGCCTCTCAGGACAACGTTGCCACAGAGCACTGACTTGATGGGTGACGGCCATTTACTTGATACAGCAATCGTGCTGTGACGGTTCCACCTGAAGACGGAAGCTTGTGTTGCCTCCGAAACGTCGTGATTTTTATTTTATTTTTATTTTACTTTTATTAATTTAAATTTTTTTTACCTACGTGACTTTACCGAAAAAACCCAAGAATATGAATCCTTGCAGTCACGAAAGCTTCAAATCTAGAATTTCTCTAGAACTTTATTGGCGATTATTGTGAACTTGAGATATTTGTTGTTTTGTAATTATTGTTACGTATTTAAAAAAAAAATAATCAGGAAATTAAATCGCCCAAGAAAAATGAAACAACGATAATCACGATCCGGCGATATCTTTCCAAGCGGACGAAACGGTAATTGGCGGGCTTCTTTACATCGTACAATAATATCGTGGCATCGACCGGATCTCGCGGCAAGCCACTCAGTGTCGGCGCACGAGTTCCACGGTAATTTCATGTTTCTGTAATTCAATTCATAATTTGTCCTAGGATCAGTCTAAAAATACGCAGCACGGGCAGACTTGTGCGACAGCAAATCGATTATTTACCACAGATTTATGTCCAGTGCAATATTTCTCACGCGTCCACGCAGTTTGTTTTTGCTCCGTTTTTTCTGTACGCTCCATTGCGACAAGTTCTCTTTTTATTTCGTCACGCTTTCACCATTTTTTCGTGACTGTCGCAAATTACGCTCATCACCCGAGTCTCTCGCATCCCAGGGTGCCTTGAGTTTTCACACCGGTGACACAAAATCAACAACAACAACAACATTGTTAGGGGCGACGTCGTCATCACAACCCAAGCCCCTTGCATGCCAACACGAGGGCGCCGTGTAAACGCGACGGACAGGCTATGAGGATCAACTGCACAAAGGTGGAGTAGGGCTTTTTTTCAGGTACAATGCCTCCCCTTTATGCCCACTTCCATTCCACGTCGGCGCCTCTATTTGACCAGGTGGGGCCACGCGGAGACAATAAGCCTCTTTAAGTAAGGAAAGCCTGGGCCTACACACAAAAAAACACGCGCGTACGCACAGGGCACGGGTGCTAACATCCTGTGCACGAACCACTAAAACAATTGCGCTCGTATAATTACGACGCGATTAAGGAAGTGGTTGCGATATCAAAACGGGTTCCGGGCCACTCAACCCATCACCCTCTCACTGTTCCGACCAGCACTGACCAGCGCGCTGAAGTATGGTCAAACAACTCCCACAATTGGTCACAGTGTGGGGGGAGGCTCTCATCCAGCAAAGGGATGTTAAAAAAAAAAATGTTCGTAATAATAATATTATTCTGAAGATAAAATGTACAAACACACACAAACTGATTTCTTTAGAACTGCTTTGTGTGTGTTTAGTTTGTTGTCCTTCCCCGCGCACCTCTGATGAGCACGTTTGGCTACGTACGGTGTGAAAGAAGTGCGTCATACAGCATAAGTATTCATAATGAAGCTTTTTGGGTTAGATCGCGTGAATATATAAATGTCGTTAAACCCGCCACCACCCGACACAGCCAACTAGTAAGGGTTGTCACGTAAACAGAACGTGCCAATTCGTCACTAGTACAGCACTAGTGTGTAGTGTATAGTGTAGTGTATAGTAGTGCAGTGTATAGTAGTGCAGTGTATAGTAGTGCAGTGTATAGTGTAGTGTATAGTTTAGTGTATAGTTGTGTAGTGTATAGTAGTGTAGTGTATAGTAGTGTAGTGTATAGTAGTGTAGTGTATAGTGTAGTGTATAGTGTAGTGTACTAGTACAGCACACCGGTGTGTTGGAGAGCCAAGCCACAACATTTACAATCCGAGTACGACGTTTCGCCAGTAATTACAACCAGCTTCATCAGGCGACAGCCAGATTTGACAGCCAGATTGACGATGCGTGGTCAAGTATGGTCAAATAACCACCACGACCGCCGCTGGCTAGACTAAATACTTTTTTATTTTACCAGGTAAGGCCCCACATTGAGCGACGTGGCTCTTTTTTCAGAAGCGACCGAGCTATCACAAATGATAGCTCAACGAAGTGGCTTACAGTGTGAAAATGTTTATAAATGTGGAGGGGAAACACTGGAGGACCTGGAGAAAGACGCACACAACCACCGGGAGAGAGAGAGAGAGAGACACGCAAACTCCCAACGATACAGCAGGCGTCAGGGTCAGGATCAAACCCACGACCTCCTGCATTCCAGGCGAGGTAGTTAACATCTCCTAGCCACCGTGGCGTGGGGAGGCCCTCATCCAGCAGTGGACTGACAGAAAGGACTCTGACCGCGTGCGTCTCCATGTAAGGCAGCGCTCAATCGCCGACCTGACGTCGGAAATTGCACATTACCACGATGAGCGGCAGAGTCCTGCAAATCAAAATAACAGGCTATATTAAAACCCACGTCTCTCTCGACAAAAATACTCTTGGGTCTCAATTACCGGGTCTCCGATTCACTCTCGATGGTTTCTGAATAAGTGGCGGTTATTTCATTGAAAGCCGCTCATGTAAAAACAAAAAAAAATCCATAACGATGGATGCTAATGTAGCGCAGTCAACAGCCACGTTCGATCCGCTGCTGGATCAAGGCCCTCCTCTCCAACCCCGTCGCTATGAAAGAATCTACCGATTTCATCGCTCCGTCTCCAAGGCGGTCAAACCGTGGCCACCGCTCCGTCACAATCCTCGACCATCGGTCACCACCGTCCCCCCTAGCCGTGATGTGTCCCGTAGGGGAGCGCACTCACACTCCCAGCCACAGCTTGAACGGGTTGGGAGGGCGTCTGTAACCCGAGTCATGTCCTCTCATCCACATGCTCCTCTCGTTGTGTCTCCCGGTATGATTCCAAGCGTGCATCTGAACTGGGTAGCCCGCGCACCGATTGCAAGAAAAGCGTTACGTCCCGCCGAAATAATTAATCCCGTTCGCGAAAAAAAACTTTTATGTACGGCCTTTTTGTTGCATCAGACAAGATACATTTTGGACGCAACGAATACATTCACACATTTGCAAGACAAAATAGTTCACAGGTGTCAGATTATATCTCACTACAGATGGCTATAATTAGGAGGACTAATGTAAAAACAACGCGTAAATCACGGTGCATGACGCACGCCAGGAGGAGTGGCCATTACACAGCAGAACGCCAGGAGTGGCCGTGACAGAACAACGCCAGGAGTGGCCGTGACAGAACAACGCCAGGAGTGGTCATGACAGAACAACGCCAGGAGTGGCCGTGACAGAACAACGCCAGGAGTGGTCATGACAGAACAACACCAGGAGTGGTCATGACAAAACAACACCAGGAGTGGCCGTGACAGAACAACGCCAGGAGTGGTCATGACAGAACAACGCCAGGAGTGGCCGTGACAGAACAACGCCAGGAGTGGTCATGACAAAACAACACCAGGAGTGGCCGTGACAGAACAACGCCAGGAGTGGTCATGACAAAACAACACCAGGAGTGGCCGTGACAGAACAACGCCAGGAGTGGCCGTGACAAAACAACACCAGGAGTGGTCATGACAGAACAACACCAGGAGTGGCCGTGACAGAACAACACCAGGAGTGGTCATGACAGAACAACACCAGGAGTGGTCATGACAGAACAACACCAGGAGTGGTCATGACAGAACAACACCAGGAGTGGCCGTGACAGAACAACACCAGGAGTGGCCGTGACAGAACAACACCAGGAGTGGCCGTGACAGAACAACACCAGGAGTGGTCATGACAGAACAACACCAGGAGTGGTCGTGACAGAACAACACCAGGAGTGGTCATGACAGAACAACACCAGGAGTGGTCGTGACAGAACAACGCCAGGAGTGGTCATGACAGAACAACACCAGGAGTGGTCATGACAGAACAACACCAGGAGTGGTCATGACAGAACAACACCAGGAGTGGTCGTGACAGAACAACGCCAGGAGTGGTCATGACAGAACAACGCCAGGAGTGGTCATGACAGAACAACACCAGGAGTGGCCGTGACAGAACAACACCAGGAGTGGTCATGACAGAACAACACCAAGAGTGGTCGTGACAGAACAACGCCAGGAGTGGTCATGACAGAACAACACCAGGAGTGGTCATGACAGAACAACACCAGGAGTGGCCGTGACAGAACAACACCAGGAGTGGTCATGACAGAACAACGCCAGGAGTGGTCATGACAGAACAACACCAGGAGTGGCCGTGACAGAACAACACCAGGAGTGGTCATGACAGAACAACGCCAGGAGTGGTCATGACAGAACAACACCAGGAGTGGTCATGACAGAACAACGCCAGGAGTGGCCGTGACAGAACAACACCAGGAGTGGTCATGACAGAACAACACCAGGAGTGGTCATGACAGAACAACACCAGGAGTGGTCATGACAGAACAACGCCAGGAGTGGTCGTGACAGAACAACACCAGGAGTGGCCGTGACAGAACAACACCAGGAGTGGTCATGACAGAACAACACCAGGAGTGGTCATGACAGAACAACACCAGGAGTGGTCATGACAGAACAACACCAGGAGTGGTCATGACAGAACAACACCAGGAGTGGTCATGACAGAACAACACCAGGAGTGGTCATGACAGAACAACGCCAGGAGTGGTCATGACAGAACAACACCAGGAGTGGTCATGACAGAACAACACCAGGAGTGGTCATGACAGAACAACACCAGGAGTGGTCATGACAGAACAACGCCAGGAGTGGTCATGACAGAACAACACCAGGAGTGGTCATGACAGAACAACACCAGGAGTGGTCATGACAGAACAACACCAGGAGTGGTCATGACAGAACAACGCCAGGAGTGGTCATGACAGAATAACACCAGGAGTGGTCATGACAAAACAACACCAGGAGTGGTCATGACAGAACAACACCAGGAGTGGTCATGACAGAACAACACCAGGAGTGGTCGTGACAGAACAACACCAGGAGTGGTCATGACAGAACAACACCAGGAGTGGTCATGACAGAACAACGCCAGGAGTGGTCATGACAGAATAACACCAGGAGTGGTCATGACAAAACAACACCAGGAGTGGTCATGACAGAACAACACCAGGAGTGGTCGTGACAGAACAACGCCAGGAGTGGTCGTGACAGAACAACACCAGGAGTGGTCGTGACAGAACAACACCAGGAGTGGTCGTGACAGAACAACGCCAGGAGTGGTCGTGACAGAACAACACCAGGAGTGGTCGTGACAGAACAACACCAGGAGTGGTCGTGACAGAACAACACCAGGAGTGGTCGTGACAGAACAACACCAGGAGTGGTCGTGACAGAACAACACCAGGAGTGGTCGTGACAGAACAACACCAGGAGTGGTCGTGACAGAACAACACCAGGAGTGGTCGTGACAGAACAACACCAGGAGTGGTCGTGACAGAACAACACCAGGAGTGGCCGTGACAGAACAACACCAGGAGTGGTCGTGACAGAACAACACCAGGAGTGGTCGTGACAGAACAACACCAGGAGTGGTCGTGACAGAACAACACCAGGAGTGGTCGTGACAGAACAACACCAGGAGTGGTCGTGACAGAACAACACCAGGAGTGGTCGTGACAGAACAACACCAAGAGTGGCCGTGACAGAACAACACCAAGAGTGGCCGTGACAGAACAACATCAGGAGTGGCCATGACAGAACAACACCAGGAGTGGCCGTGACAGAACAACACCAGGAGTGGCCGTGACAGAACAACACCAGGAGTGGCCATGACAGAACAACACCAGGAGTGGCCATGACAGAACAACACCAGGAGTGGCCGTGACAGAACAACATCAGGAGTGGCCATGACAGAACAACGCCAGGAGTGGTCGTGACAGAACAACACCAGGAGTGGCCATGACAAAACAACACCAGGAGTGGCCATGACAGAACAACACCAGGAGTGGTCGTGACAGAACAACATCAGGAGTGGCCATGACAGAACAACGCCAGGAGTGGTCGTGACAGAATAACACCAGGAGTGGTCGTGACAGAACAACACCAGGAGTGGTCATGACAGAACAACACCAGGAGTGGTCGTGACAGAACAACACCAGGAGTGGTCATGACAGAACAACACCAGGAGTGGTCGTGACAGAACAACACCAGGAGTGGCCGTGACAGAACAACACCAGGAGTGGTCGTGACAGAACAACGCCAGGAGTGGCCGTGACAGAACAACACCAGGAGTGGTCGTGACAGAACAACGCCAGGAGTGGTCGTGACAGAACAACACCAGGAGTGGTCGTGACAGAATAACACCAGGAGTGGTCGTGACAGAACAACACCAGGAGTGGTCGTGACAAAACAACACCAGGAGTGGCCGTGACAGAACAACACCAGGAGTGGCCGTGACAGAACAACGCCAGGAGTGGCCGTGACAGAACAACGCCAGGAGTGGCTGCCCTATACGTTGCTGTCGTTACCGGTGGGGCACACAGAGACGAGAGGGACACGGTTGGGAGGATGGTTGGAGGAGGAGGAGGGGGGATAGGGAAACCACTAAGGATCTTCATCTGGTACCAGCAGAATTATTCCCTGAGAGAGTCACCGTGATCCTAAAACGGCGCCTCGCGCCAAATTTATTTATCGAGCCCCCCCCCCCCTCCTAGCCCCCCCCCCTACCCACTAACCCCCCTCCCCGCCCCCCGTTTTCGCGGCGGAAAGTGGCTGCCGAGCCGGGACGAGCGTGGGAAACGCGGACGCACCGCGCGCCCGTGGCTCTTCGCGCTGGGAAAAATAAAAAAGGAATCTCGCGGCGCTTGTTTTTCATTTAATAAAGGCACTTCTGTCAACTTGGGCAGACTCGGCAGATTAATAAGGCCTTCTGTTTCTGTCGACTGCCTGGAGAGAGAGAGAGAGCGAGCGAGGGAGCGGCAGAGAGGGAGAGATGCACACAGAGCTGGGAGAGTGCAAGGGGAGGGAGAGCTCGGTTGGGAGGAGGTGGTGGAGGAAGAGGAAGGAGATGGTGGGGCAAATTGAAGGAGCAGGGGGGAGGTGGAGGAGGTGGTGGTGGTGAGGAAGGAGGAGGATGGCTAAGGGGCGGAGGAAGAGTGGGAGCAGGAGGAGGGAGACAGGAGGAGGAGGAGGTGCAGAAGGTGGGGGGGTGGAGGGTGGAAAAGCAAAGGAATATGTGGGAGGAGGAGGAGCTGGTAGGTGTAAAATTGGAAGGTGTGTCACAACAATTTCACACTTTCCAATTAATGTACACATCTCTCTGTCTCTCCCCCACAGGGTCACCCCCCCCCCCACCATCACGCACCCAACATACATTAGGAACACGCCGCAACACACTTGCTAAAAAATGCATTACCTTAACCAAACGAGCTCTTTCAATTATTAAAGAGACAAACATCCAACCCGCCTCCGCCGTAGTTTCACAGCGGAGTGCGTGCTGTTAGAGAGCGCTTATTACAGCCGCTATGATAAACGCGGGGGGGGGGGAGGCAGTACCACTCCAGGCTGCCTTTGTATCTCCCGGGTGTTGAGGTTCACAACACCGCAGCCCCCCGATACTCAATCAGTCGACTCACCAGGCCGAGCCGACCGCTGAGAGGCCCAGGACCGGCCGGGACTTGCAACAACAACGGCGACGGCAGCCATTAGCCGCAAAGCAGATGGTGAGACGTCACCACGTCACTTGTGCCAGGCTAGGTGCACCTTGAGGCCACGTGGTGAAGAGCGTCGAAGGACGCACAACGCACGCGCCAGAGTAAATTGGCGCTGTCAATCATCAAAGCGGTAAAGAGCAACCACCCCCCTCCCCCACCCTGTCTACGCCTCCACCGCACTCGGTCAAAGTGCACGGCGCAGCCAACCCATCCGCCAAACCCATCCTCCGCCGAAGTCAGGGAGCGCAGCGGCTGCTCCCTCTCGCTCGCTCGCTCTCTGGAACGCGTCACGGAGCGCAGCTATTTATTTTATTGCTCGAGCAAAGGAGTGGGGAAAAATGAACGCGGGCTGTGGATGAGGGGCGGGGGTTGGAAGTGACTGTTTTTGTTTTGTTTACGCGTTTATTGCGCGTGCGTGCGCATGTCACGTACGACACAATGGCCTGCTTTGCACCGGACGACGGGAACAAGTTATTCGCTCGGGCTTCATCGTCGTCGTCGTCGTCGTCTTCCTCAGCCACGGTCAATCCGCTGCTGGATGAATGCCGTCAATCGCAACTCTCACGGGGTTCCACCACCCCCACGACGCAACAATTCCGTCGAGCAGCCGCGTCGTTCCGTCTCCGCGACGGGGACGTCCCCTCTCGGGCGGGCTCCCCCTACCTCGACTAGCGCTCCGTCGTCGGTCTCGACCCTCCGAGCCGCGACGCGTTCAGCCCCGTCCCACCTGCTTCATCTTAACGGTTCCATGAGGGTGTTGCAAACGTACGTTCCCCAATCCACGTGCCCCTCCCAACGAGAGATTTGCGCCAGGGTTTGCGAGTTCTTAAGGGCGGCACACGCACAGGCATCTCTCTCTCTCTCTCCCCGCTGTTTCCAATTAGCGGCAGGTTTTGCTCTTTCTCAGCAACTGGAAGACGTAATAATATTAATAATAATAAAATAACATATTTTAAAACCATATGAATAATAAAAATTCCTTTCCCCTCCACCCTCCTGTAGACTCCACCACAGACCCAAGCTACGCCTCACCGGCTTTTCCTGGCGACACGCCCCCCGCCCCTCCCCACCATAGGAATGTGGAGTTTCCACTGCTGGCTGAGGATCTGCTGATGGAGGCAAGTGCTGCCCGATGCCCGCGTACGTAGAGAGAGACTTTACGCATTGACGGTTGACAATCGCATCACCTACAACACCATAAATTCACCGACACCATCACATCACCACCACCCATACCACTGCATCACCGACACCATCACATGACCACCACCCACCCACACCAACACATCACCTACCCCATCGCAACGTGGCCCAAAACATCACAGCACCACCCGGCTAACATCCACACCCCCATTCCGACAACCCTCCTACCCCCCCCCCAGCACCACACACCACCACCCCACCCCCCATCGCGCACTCCTACACACCGCCACCCCCACCAACATCCTGACCCATCCGCACCGCCGCACCACACCGCCACCCCCACAACGCCCAGCAGGGGACAGCTGCGTGTTATCCGGCGAGTGGGAGTGGGTGACGGGCCGAGCCTAGCGCAAGCGAAACATCAATTTCTCTTGCCGTGCCTCCCTCCCCCTCTCTCCTTGCCTCCCGCGCCCGCACACACGCACGCACGCACATGTGCATGCGTGCGTGCGTGGGGCGCGGGGGTCTCAGCACAAAGGTCAATTTGAGCCAGTGAGCGTTAGCGGGAGGGGAGCGAGCGAGGGAGGGAGCGGAGCACAGTTGTGCGGGCGATGGTGGGGGTAATGTAGTTATGGTCACAGGCACACCCAGATAGGTGGAGGGGGGCAAAAGGGGGAGCTACCCCCCCCAAAAACAAGTGTGCGTGTGCATGTGGCAGTGTGTATGTATGCGTCGTGTAGTGGTGAGCACGCTGCGCTACGATGCCGGCGACCCGAGTTCGATTCCCGCTCACGGCCACCACCAGCACCAGTGAACTGGTCCTGAGCCTCCTCTAGTTCGACTCAGCCTCAAATGAGTACTGTTACCTGGTGCGGTGTGTAAACGAGGGAGACAAAGGCGGCCGGCCGGCTCGGGCGTGGTCCTCGCCACCAACCCCCCTCGTGTGCCGCTCCGGCCTTCATCGCTGCAACTCGCTAGCAGCACTTGCCCCTAGCAGTCTGTTATGGCTATACGGGGGAGCTTTGTCTTTACCGCTGGCCACAACACCTCCCCCCCCATGCGCGCCGCTCCGGCCTTCAAAGGGTGGCGGCAAACAGCACGTGCCCCCTACAGCCCGCTAGAGGAGGCTACACACGTGTGGGGGACGTGTGTCTGTGCGTCTTCACGCATGCGTGACAGGAGTACGTCGTGCACCGCACACGTACGCCTGTGCAGCACGTGTAGCATGCACACACTTTCCAGTACGTGCGTGTGTGTTCGTAACGAGGTCGACTCAGCCTCAAATGAGTACCTGGTGCGGTGTGTAAAACATCGCCGCTGGGGAGACAAAGGCGGTTGGGCGTGGTGCTGGCCAACAAACCCCGTCGTGTGTCGTGCCAGCCTTCACGTATGTTGAACGTATGTACGTTGGACGTATTTCGCACCGTACGTAGCCAGCCGAGCTAAACGGAGGTGCTGCTCGCCAACGGCACTTGCCCCAAAAGTCCGTGAAGGCTACACGGGGGACCGCTGCCTTTGTCCGTTCGTCAACTTTGCGTTGCGTTATGGCTCCGGGTTTGTGGGTTGACGCTGCAAAGGGGGAAGGGAATGGCGGAGATTGGGTCGCTGGCCGACGAAAGGAGGGGTCGGGGTAGTGTAGTTGGTGAGTGGTGAGTGCTCGTGTCAATGGTGAGCGCACTACACCACGAACCTGGCGACCCGAGTTCGATTCCCGCTCACGGCCGATAACAGTGGCGAAAAAAATCTGAATACGGTCCTTGATCTGCCCTAGGTCGACTCAGCCTTGAATTAGTATCTTGCTGCAGTGTGTACACATCAGCATTGGGGAGACAAAGGTGGTCGAGCGTGGATGTCGGCCACACCTCCCTGCCCCCCCCCCCGTGTGCTGTTCCGGCCTTAATAGGTGCTTGCTAACAGCACTTGCCCCAACAGCCTGTAAAAGGCTATAATGGGGGCGGGAAACCTTTTGTCTTTGGAGTCTCAGTCGAGTGTGGGGTGCGTTGTGGGCGGGGCGAGGGGCAGGGGGGCAGGGCGGGTGGGCAGGGGGGCAGGGCGGGTGGGCGAGAAGAAGGGGAGGGGTTGTTGGGTCACGGGAGGAATCTCACCACCACCACCACGCAGCACCACGGCCGCCGCCCTCTCTGTTGGCTGTCGCTAATTACATTTGCAGACGCCGCCGCGATGGGAAATCAAGTCGGGGGGCGACTTTGCATGCGCGCAGTCGCTCTCCACTCGCCCGCTCCCACCAACCACCACCACCACCACCACCTCCTCCTCCTCATCGCAAATTCCTTCACAGCTCTCATTGTCGTCGCGTGGGTTTGGTTTTTTTTCCCGCGCCCCCCCCCCCACCACTCCCGCCACACCCCCAAGTTGCCTAATTCGACAGGAGGGCGGCAGCTTTGGGGGCTCGACGTGACCCCCCCCACCCCCCCAACGCGGGCGAACGCCGCTTTCTCTTGGCGGCGCGGGGAAAAAGTTTGAATGTTTGCCGTCGCCGCGTCGACGGATACAAATTGGAGCTGAGCGACCATCGCACACGTGTGCTCGAAGACATCCTTACTCGAAGACATCGCCGAAAGACGCGCGGCGGTATCGGAAGACGCTTGCAAAACACGCGGCCTTAAATGTCGCCCGACGTGATTAGCGCCATTTCATAATGCCGTGAAAAATCAGCGAGCGGCGCTAAAAACTGAAACGGTTTCTTCTCTCGTCCCCCCGCCACCTCTCCCTCGCTCTCTCCGCGAGAGGGATCTCGTCGCGCGGCTCCGTAATGAGTTCTCGCGCCGGCGGCGACGATTACCGCGCCCGCGCCGTTCGCTAACTCGCGACGGACGAGCCGGGGGTCGCGAAAACCTTCACGGGGGAGGGGGGGGGGCTGCCGCCGCGGTGTTACCGACGGCTGCAGCCGCCACCGAAGAACGAACGGCGACGGTCGGGAGGGGAAGCTGCCGGGAGCCGACCCCGGCCACCGGCTCACACGGGGGGAGGTCATCATCGCGCTGAGAATGTCGGCGTCAGTGGGACGCTGGGCGCAAACACCACCACCGCCCCCCAAAGACAAAGATCCCGCCGTGTAGCCTTAACAGACTGTAGGGGCAAGTGCTGTTAGCGAGCACCTTAATGGTCAACACGGCACACGAGGGGGTGGGGTGGCCAGCACCACGCCCGGTCGCCTTTGTCTTCCCAGTAGCTGTGTTTACACACCGCACTAGGTACTCATTTCAGGCTGTGTCGACCTAGTGGAGGCCCAGGACCGGTTCAGATGATCGTCACCGGTGTTGGCCGTGAGCAGGAATCGAACTCGGGTCACCGGGTTCATTGCGCAGCGTAGCGCTAACCGCCACGACACTACCGCTCCCCGCCCCCACCTCGAAACACACCGCCCTTCAAAGCCACTTCCTCTCCCCTTTCATGTTATCATCATGACTATTTTTTTATTACTACTACTAATATCCACACGGCTGTTTACCCCCAGCAAAGCGTCTCATGACTCTTTCAGGAGGTTGCTGCCAAGTTTTTGCAGCAGGAGGAGTGGGGGGGGGGCACGATGATCGCTTCCCCGCGCAGATCCCGACCGGGTCGCTTTTCTCCACCGAGACGCCACGTAAACCACCCACAATGCAATGCGCGCGTTGACGCTTCTCTGCAGCCATCGTAATCCTATCAATTAACGCCCTTCCCATTACGACGACGTACGTGTACGTCGTCAGTTTCTCTGCACGTACGTCATCGGCACGGAATCGCAACGGAATCGTAAGGAAAAAATAAAATAACATTTTGGGTCCCGAGGCTCCCACAAGGCCACGCGGGAGGGGGGGGGCGTGTGGCAACGTTTGGCGCCAGCTATCGTACAGTGCGGTCGTGCCGCTAGTTCTCTGCGTGGAGTACAAGGACTTTATAAACAACGCCGCTACTACGCCTCTGAAAAAAATTAACGTCGAACCGCTTGCACATTCCGGCGGTGAACGGGAACAGCCCACACCCTGCGACTTGCAGACGTCTCGAAACGGGACGGGGTCAAGCCATGATTCATCCACTGCTAGATTCCTCCAGTCTAAATAAACAATCCGACTCTGATAATAATTCACGCAGCCCTCTGTGTCAATCCAATTCTGGATGAAGAAGACCTTCCTTTCCTTCGTTCCTTCCTAACTTCCTTCCTACCTACCCTTCCTTACTTCCTACCAACCCTTCGTTACTTCCTACCCTTCCATCGCACCTTACTTCCTAACCTCCTACCTCCCTTCCGCCACTGACGCTGGCCGTGGCAGAGAATTCAACTCGGGCCACAGCGGCAAAGGAGTTGAGCTGCCCTTGCGCCGATCTCCGATTTTGTTTTTGTGTTTATCCGAGGCTCAAGCTGCGCCGTTTAACCACGTCGTCGGGCGGGCGGCGAAAAACGTCCCTCTGGCGTGCGTCTGTTTTAAATCAAAATAAACAAACAAACCCAAACCGCCGCCTTCGTTATTAATTTACTCGCTCGCTCACTAATTTATGCCGCCGCCGCGCGTCGGCATTGTTTCGGTCCGCGGCGACACAACGCATCCGCGGCTCCGTGCCAAGCGCCCTCTCGTCGCTCTCTCTCTTGCTCTCGCCCAGCCTTCGTGGACGTCACTGGGTTCGTAGGGCACCGGCAGTAAGGGCAGTCCCGCGATCTAGTTCTCAATCGGCGCCGCCGACGATCGGACGAAAAATAAATCGGCGAGCTGTGACGATGACCGCGAGCCTGCGGCCGCCGAAGGGACGGACCGGCGACAGTGGCGGAAGTCTGTGGAAAATAAAGAGCTTTGCAGCTCATCGGATTCCTGCAGGCGAGACAAATATTCTCATTCTGCATCACGGGTCGTCGGTTTAAGTTAAAGAGTTTGTTTAGGATTTAAATAAAAACAGCACCCCCCCCCCCCCCCCCCCCCGGTTTGAGTGCCGGCCGCCGCTTCAACGTGCCAACAACGGGGAAGGGCGTCGTTTGGTGAAATTTGCATGATTGGGTTTGACGAAATGGCACGGGCGACCAATATGCTAATGGTAAAAAAATAAATCTGTATTTTTCTGTGCTTTGTTTTCTTAAGCGACGCATCACCAGCGGTGATGGAACTGTTGCGACATCAAACTGCAGGGAGGCCCCCGTGTCCCCCGTGCAAATTGGCTTGAGATGTAACAATGTCCCGACGACAATGATCAGAACGGAGGGAGCGGCAGTGCAGCGGTTAGTGCACTGCGCTTTTAAACGAGGATATCCCAGTTTGATTCCCGGCCGAGGCTAACATCAGAGGCGAATGGCATCTTTAAACGTTTCCCTGTAAGTGATAGAGAGCTTAGTCAGGAAAAGAAACAAATTTAATGATCAGTTTCTGAATAAGCTCTCATTGCGTGCAGTGAAACGTCGGACGCCGTGCCGAACTTGCACGCCGGCACAACCCGAACACGCGGAATGCGAAAACCTGCGCAGGCCTAACACACGACTATCACCGATCTCTGCGTCATCCACCAACCCCTGCTTCCAAAGCCCCGGATTAGCGGACGCACATCCCCCCCTCCCCATGCGGAGGATAAGCAGCGGCAGCTGGGACATCCGCGTGCTAATCGGACGCTTTGCATGCATGTTGAACTTCTTTAGCACCGCACGTAGCCAACCGTACTGATCGGAGCTATGTATAATACGGGCTTTTTTGGGGGTTGGATCGTGTAAATCTAACCCCAAAACACCTTTATTACGGCGCTTTGTATGTTGAACTTCTTTCACACCGTACGTAGCTAACCGTTCTAATCTGAGGTGTGTGTGTGAGAGGGGGGGTGGACACCAAAACTAAACACGAAAAAAAAACAGTTCTAAAGAAATTAGTTTTCAATCTAGATTTACACGTCACGACACGCACACGCACGTACGCCTGTCCGTCTGCCTGCCCGCTCGGTTGGTCTCAAAACTAAAATCATGAAAATATATGCAAGACTCAAGGAGTAGGCGCGACCATCGAGATGCTAATTCAAACAGTGAATAACATCAGCTGGAATCCGTTACATTTTTTCTGGTCAACAAAAAAAACCAAAATCGTAAAAATTCTGGCCGCCTTATTTTTCACTCTCTCTCGCTCTCTCTCGTTTAATTCTAGCGTGCAGAAATGTCCCCTTCTGAGTTTTGAGTTTTTGTACGCGCAGTCGCCGATTTAGCAAGCGACAACGAGATTCCGCATCACAACACGACGCTACGACTCAACTGCAACGTATGCCACATGGTGGCGAGGAGATGTTAACTCCCTCGCCTGGTATGCAGGAGGTCGTGGATTCGATCCCGCCATTGACTCCTGCTGTATATTCGGAGTTTGCGTGTCTCTCTCTCTCTCCCCGTGGTCGCGTGGATTTTTCATCTGGGTCCGCCGATTTTTCCCTCCACATTGAGACTCAACGTTCAGATGATTTGGCTGCTAGAAATGTCCACGTGATGATAAGCCACTTCGTTGAGCTCCCATTTGTGATAGCAAAGGGTCGCTTCTGAAAAATTAGCTCAGTGGGCCTGACCTGGTAAAATAAAAAATAGTTTACAGCTTAACTCTCTAAAACTATTCCCGGCTCGCGTACATACGTCACTCAAGTATACAAGAAGGTGATGTGGCCATACACTTAGGATACTTGCACACAAAGACAAAAATCCCCCGTATCGCCATAACAGACTGTTGGGGAAAGTGCATACACACACACGCACACACGCCACGACGTTTAACCATCTCCTGTTTAGCTTTGCAGACCGGGCGAAAATGCTGCCAGTGAGGACCCATTAAGTCTACAAGTCTACTTAAATACAAAAATATCATTAATACTTTTATTTACGATGGAAGGCATGGGGCAAACACCGGTTCAGTCATCGCCCGCCACTGGTGCGAGCCCTGGCCGCAAATCAAACGAGCGTCGTCACGTTCAAACAGCGGTGCGCTCACCACCGTGCCACCATTCCCCCAACCCAAGCAACAACGTAATATAAAGACAAAGATCCCCCGTACAGGCTTTCGGGGAAAGTGCTATTAAGCGAGCACCTACGACGGCCGGTATGACACACGAGCGGGTGGGGGTGGGGGGGCAGCCTTTGTCTCCCGACCGCTGATTTAAAATTAAAATAAATTACTTTTACATTACACACGGCACACAGCGTACGCGTTTAAGGTTGAATCGACCAAAGAAGGGGGGGGGGGGAGGAGGCCCAAGACCCGTGCGGGAAAACCGCCGCCGATGTCGGCCGCTGCCCCTGGAATCGAACTCGGGTGCCGCGGGGTTCAATGAGTGTAGTGAAGACATTAGTTTAGTTTATTTCATTCTATTTCGATTTAAAGCTTTCGTGACTGCAGGGATTTATCTTCTTGGTTCTTTCGGTAAAGTCACGTAGAAGGGAAGTAATAAAATAATAAAAATAAAACATAATAAAACAATTCTCACGACGTTTCGGCCACAACGCACCCCAATGGGTTCGTGCCGCCAGTGCGGCGCGCTAACCTCCCGCGCAGCGCGCAGCAGCAGTAGCAGCAGCAGCAGCAGCGGCAGCAGCAGCAGGGCGCTTGCCGCGGCTCGCAATATTAATGTGCGCACACATACGCACGCGTAATGATTAATTCATAAAACCGCTTAAAATCTTCCCCCCCCCCCCCCCCATTTAATGGCGATTAATAACAATCAGCGCTCGCCACGGCAATAAACGGAAAGCGTTTCTGTTTTTCGTGAGTAGGCGCGCAATTGCTCATAGGGGAATGCTCAATAATTCTTTGGAAGGAGCCCTTGGGGAGGAGAGGTGGGGGGAGGGGCCGAGGGAGGGTGAGAGAGGCTCGAAGCGGAGAGTTGAAGGGGCGGAGGCGCGCAGTTTATTAATCTGCGCTAATTGCCCTCGTAGAGTAAACTCATAAAACCGCGTTGCAGCAGCGCCACAACCGCCAGGTTAATGGCGTTTACACGCCGGGGGTTGCGTGTCATCGGCGCGGCGGCCAGGGTGGGGTAGCCGTGGGTGTGGGTGGAGGTGGTGTGGGTGAGTGTGGGTGGAGGTGGTGTGGGTGGAGGTGGTGTGGGTGAGTGTTGGTGGAGGTGCTGTGGGTGAGTGTGGGCGGAGGTGGTGTGGGTGAGTGTGGGTGGAGGTGGCGTGGATGGACGTAGTGTGGGTGGAGGTGGTGTGGGTGAGTGTGGGTGGTGTGCGTGGAGGTGGTGATGTGGGTGAGTGTTGGTGGAGGTGGTGTGGTTGAGTGTGGGTGGAGGTGGTGTGGTTGAGTGTGGGTGGAGGTGGTGTGGGTGGAGGTGGTGTGGGTGGAGGTGGTGTGGTTGAGTGTGGGTGGAGGTGGCGTGGATGGAGGTGGTGTGGGTGGAGGTGGTGTGGGTGGAGGTGGTGTGGTTGAGTGTGGGTGGAGGTGGTGTGGTTGAGTGTGGGTGGAGGTGGTGTGGTTGAGTGTGGGTGGAGGTGGTGTGGGTGGAGGTGGTGTGGGTGGAGGTGGTGTGGTTGAGTGTGGGTGGAGGTGGTGTGGATGGAGGTGGTGTGGGTGGAGGTGGTGTGGGTGGAGGTGGTGTGGTTGAGTGTGGGTGGAGGTGGTGTGGTTGAGTGTGGGTGGAGGTGGTGCGAGCGAGTGCCGGTAGAGGAAACCAAACGTGGCCGTTCCCGAGGTTGGCGACACGCGCTCACGAGGTTGGACCCGCCAAGCTTTGTGCCGCAGTGGCCGTGCCTGGCATTGGCGCGTACACGGGGGAGCGTTTCGCCCGGGGCATGCGCTATCTCCGAGGTCAGAGCGCCGAGCTGGCAGCGCTGAGATCCCGCGCTTCGAATTCCACATTTCAACCGCCTGCGATTAAACCGCGTTCTCAAGCGCGGCGAGTTGATTGACTAGGCCCCGTCACGAATGACTGCACAGAAAGAAGAAAAAAAACAACAACAACAAAAACATCGCATTCAAATTGATCCTGCCTTTAATAGGCCAAATTCCAGGGACGTATCGCGGTTTGACTGCCGTGCGACGGACGCTGCTCCTCTGCAGCGGAGCGTGTGGGAATCACGTGGGCTGGTGGTCACATGAAGAAGGGGGGTCTCGTCTCCTCGAGGTAGCCCTACGATATCCGCTTACCCCGGGCCGTCCCCCAACACGAAGGCGCGACACCGATTCCCCGTGTCACGAAGCGACACTCATGGTGCGATCGGGATAACGATTTAACAAATCGGGGGGAAAATAGCAAAGTTAAAACTGCGGGGGATTTATTTATCCCGGAGAGACGAGAACAACTAAAAGTTAAACTAAGCGACCACCAACAACTCCAACTTACACAACCAAAGAGCCATTTGCTGCATTAATGATCTAGATTCGGAGATAATTATGCAGACGCCTCTAAGGCCGACCAAATGGCATGCCAGCAAGCCAGCCGCTCCACCGAGCGGAGCGTCTCTTCTTTACACGATGCCACTCTCCCAGGCCCGAAAGCCTTCTCCCACATTACTCACAGCCGTGCCAGCGGCCTCCGGGGCTTACACGAGGGCAGCTGTTTATTACAGTTAGCATCTCAAACAAGACAGACGAGGAGGAGGAGGAGGCACAGAGTGAGCGAGCAGGAGGAGGAGGATGGGAGAGCAGGGAGTTGTGGCTAAAGCCAAACTAGTTTAATGATTAGCTCTCAAATACTTCTCCCAGGCTCTTGTAGCAAAAGCCCGCGGGGGGCGACAGTGGTTGCCTTGCCGCGTACGCGCCAATAGACCAACAGCCGCCTTGCCAATCAATCCGCTGCTGGATGAGGTTCGTGTAAGGGGGGGGGTTGCCCGACCACGCTTGGCTGCGCCGTGTTGGTGGAGGCGTCGGAGTACAGAGTGACAACGGATTTAGCCGCACAGCCCGCAGCGTAGGCCCCACGACGGCCTGCAAACGCCCGCTATTCCACGGCGGTCGCACGTCCGAGCGCAGACACGTCCACAAAAGTCTGCTTAGCTTGCGAGGCACCACGAGACCGGATGCCGGCCGGCACGCGAGCGGGTTGGGTATGGCCAGCGCAACCTCCGGCCGCCACCGTCTCCCCAGTGGCGACGTTTTCACACACCGCACGCCGGTCTACTTATTCGAGGCTGAGTCGACCCTAGGGGAGGTGGCCCAGGATCGGTTCGGACAATCGTCACCGGTGTCCGTGGGTGTGAACGGGAATCGAACCTCGGGGTCGCTGCCGGGTTTTCGTAGCGCACGGCAGCAGCAGCAATAATAATTCAGCGCGTAAATAACAATGCAAACGAATCGTCGTCGCGAAGAACTGCGTTAAATCTCCACGACGACGACGACGACCCATATGCTTGTTGTGCGTTCTGTATTCCTGCAGAATTGTGCGTCGTACCAGGATCCACATCTGGCAGTTCCCACAAGCGTTGGCTGGTTCAAGCGAGCCACGACTCTGCTCACGAATCGCTGGATGTCGAAAGCGGGCCAGAGTTTTGCTCGTGCAGAATTCGATGGCGCACACAATGGTGCACTCCCAGAAGGCCTTGTGGCGGACGGGAAGTGTAAAGGATGGGGGGGGGCGGACGTGTCGAGGAGACGATGCTTGACTTAAAGCTTTCGCGAACGCAGGAATTCATATTCTTTGGGTCGAACGGTAAAGCCACGTAGACAGAAAAAATGACAAAAAATATCGACGTTTCGATCGCAACACAAGCGGTCGTCTTCAGGAAAATGGCTTTACCGAAAGACCCAAAGAATATGAGACAATGCCGATCCATTATCTTCACGGCAACAGGCCCGTTTACTCCTCTGTTCAAGACCGAAACAGGAGGACTTCTTCACAATTCTGGCTAATCGACCCAATGGAGCTGGTTGTTGCAATCGCCAGCGAGACGTCGTTAAGTCGAATTGTAAATGTAGTGGGTTTAACTCTCCAACACACCGTTGTGTGCTGAACGAGTAACGAATTGGCACGTTTGGTTTATGTGACAATCCTTACTAATTGGCTGCGTCGGGTGGTGGCGGGTTTAACGACACATTTATGTTCACGCGATCTGACTAAAAAAAACTCCATTATGGATAATATTGGTCGTGAAAGCCTACGACTACTACTACGTGTTAAACTAACACACCAACTGCCACGCTAAAAATTAGAACCGCGGTCTTATCGGCCGGGTGACAAACCGCCACTCCTCCGGTACCCGATTAGTGCGCCCAAGACGCTGTGGGCAACGGACAAGCACCGCTCTTCATGCTGTGACTGTTCCACCTGAAGACGGAAGCTTGTGTTGCCTCCGAAACGTCGTGATTTTTATTTTATTTAACTTTTATTAATTAAAATTTTTTACCTACGTGACTTTACCGAAAAAACCTAAGAATATGAATCCTTGCAGTCACGAAAGCTTCAAATCTAGAATTAAGCACCGCTCTCTCGCCCGTCATTTTCCAAGCGGCCGTGGGACCTCCTCGTACGGTCGCGTGGAACGGGGCCGTGGCCCGTATCTGGCCGCCCACGGGGGGGGGAGGGCGGAGGGGTCGTAGGTTCGCCACATCCCCCTCGGTTAACGGAAAGTAATTTCTGCGGCTGCCTTATCGCAGGCCTTCATCACCACCGCCTTTGGTGTTGTTGGGCAAGGCACCCGTTCGCTCGGGCAACGACGTTCACCTGGCGACAGGAACGTGACCGGGTGGATGATGAGGTGGGCTCGCAAACATCACCCGCGCACGGGCCTGAGAGCACCGTGTTCCTTCTGGACTACTCTTGTGCCTCTCACCTACGCTCGGCGCGCGTTTCGATCGCGACCGTGACGCACCTCGTTTGTCCGTCGTGCAGTATTCCCTGAAGAAACCCCGCAGTCGTCCTCTGCAACGCTGACGTTCGTGTCTCTCACCGCTTTGCTCAGACGCGACATCGCGGATCTCCCGCGTAAAACAGCCGTGCAACCGGCTGCGAGGAGGGACCCCGTCGTCCGTGCAACGAATCAAATCGGCTCAAGCTCCATCGCGACGTGGACGAAATCCGCGATCGGATGGGAGTCGCGCACCACGACCCCGCCCCCCCCCCTTCCCTGGTGTGTGGCGTACGAGCGCGCGCGACAGACATGACACGCGGACAGACGAAACCAAGACAGACACGACTCATCGGACGAGAAGCCCGTGCGGACAGGAAGAGAGCGGCGGCGGGGGGGGGGTGTGTGCCCGCACGCCGGTGCGAGCAGTCGCCCACCTGCTGGGCGAGCGACGCAGTCCCGCTTCACCAGTCCGTTGGGCAGCAGCGGCGCCAGCTGCGGCGCCAGCTTGGCCAGGCTGGGCACGTCGAACTGCTGCAGCTTCTGCACCAGCAACACGAGACACACACGAAAGAGGGCACGGGGGAGGGGGGGGGGGACACCTCCGCGTTAAAGACGGTAATGTAAGCGAGCGCCGATTATGGCCGGCACGCCACGGTGGCGGGATGTTAACCACCTCTCGCATGGCATACAGGGAGGTCCCGTAGGTTCGATCCGGACCCTGAAGCCTGCTACGTATTTGTGGCCGCGTGGATGTTTTTTCTCCGGGTCCTCCGGTTTTTCTCTCCACATTTTGAATCAACGTCACACACGTTCAGAGTTCTCGGCTGCGAAACATTTCCACGTGCCGACGATGAGCCACTTCGTTGAGCTACCATTTATGGATGGACAGGTCGCTGCTACCTGGAGAAAAAAAAAATTGCTTCGTTTTACTTGAGCTTAACTGGGGGATGGTGTCGTGAGAAATGTGCCCGGCCACCTTTGTCTCCATTGGAACTATAATTTAGGGCCGAGTCCACCTAGGGAGGTTCACAAAGGCAAGGCGACATGCAGGCTCGGAGGTCAGACTGCCGACGCCCAGGGTTCAAATGCAGGCAGCTGCCCGTGACTCAGCCTGGCCACCACCGACTTGTGCAAAAGACAAAAAATTCCCATATAGTCTTAATAGACTGTTGGGGCAAGTGCTGTTAACGAGCACCTATGAAGGCCGTCACAGCACATGAGGGGGGTGTGGGTGGCCAGCACCACGCCTGGCCGACTTTCGTCTCCCGAGTGGCGATGTTTACTACACACCGCACCAGGTACTCATTTGAGGCCGAGTCGGCAACGCGCTGACCAATACACTACCGCTCCCCACACTGAATAAAACAGAGACTCATAGACTCGCATAGGAGACCCATAGAGTTGTGATTAAACTGGGTTCTCAGGTGTAGCGACGTCGATGGCCTCAGCCTAGTGACCAACGAGCAGACTAAAAAAAACCTCCCCATCGGATAAAATTTGGTTTTGCACTCAACTTGGCTAAATTCCAGCTCTTGAGAATTCAAAATATCCGTTTGATCATCATGCGAAGACCCTCACTCTCAAAAAACGGGTGGGAAAGTGCTGCCCCCTCCACTGCGTGTGGTGACCGGAGATCAGTTGAAGAAAAATTAACCCGTAAAAACAAAGTTTTTCACTATAAATCCTTTATGCGTGGCGGCTAGAGTCCTCTCGTCCTCTGGCTTGAGATGGCTGCCACCTATGGGTCAGATGATTGCCTGCCACCATTAAGCAATTGGTAATTAAATATAAAAAAAAATTTCAAAAAAGTGTAACATTTTGGGGAAAAAATTTCACGAAAAGAAATTGTCACGCACAACGAGTCTGTGTGGAAAATGTCAGCTCGATTAGATTACGGGAAGTGGGTTAAAAAACGACCGAAAGATTTGCACGGTCGTAAGCAAGCAAGCAAGCACGCAAGTGAACTTAATATAAAGGATTTAAAAAAGAAGAAAGCATCTCAGCGGTAGCTCTGCAATGTCTGCTTCTGTGGGCCCACTAACTCCAACGCTGCTCTGCGAGATTTCCGACGGTAACAGCAGTGCGACGTCCATGGCACAACCGCGATAACAAACAAAAATTGGGGGGGGGAAACGGGGGGAAAAAAATAAGAGCTGGAGCTTCCCTACCAACGGCGACCGACGGACCCCCCGACATTTAAGCCCAATCCTCGTCTCCCTTGCGGCTGTACCAGCTGGTCAATCTGCACAGCGCTGCTGCTTGTTCACCCTCTACGCAGACTGCTGCTTGTTCACTCTCTACGCAGACTGCTGCTTGTTCACCCTCTGCGCAGACTGCTGCTTGTTCACTCTCTACGCAGACTGCTGCTTGTTCACTCTCTACGCAGACTGCTGCTTGTTCACCCTCTGCGCAGACTGCTGCTTGTTCACTCTCTACGCAGACTGCTGCTTGTTCACCCTCTACGCAGACTGCTGCTTGTTCACTCTCTACGCAGACTGCTGCTTGTTCACTCTCTACGCAAACTGATGCTTGTTCACTCTCTACGCAGACTGATGCTTGTTCACCCTCTATGCAGACTGCTACTTGTTCACTCTCTACGCAAACTGCTGCTTGTTCACTCTCTATGCAGACTGTTGCTTGTTCACTCTCTATGCAGACTGCTGCTTGTTCACTCTCTACGCAGACTGCTGCTTGTTCACTCTCTATGCAGACTGCTGCTTGTTCACCCTCTACGCAGACTGCTGCTTGTTCACCCTCTACGCAGACTGCTGCTTGTTCACTCTCTGCGCAGACTGCTGCTTGTTCACTCTCTACGCAGACTGCTGCTTGTTCACTCTCTACGCAGACTGCTGCTTGTTCACTCTCTACGCAAACTGATGCTTGTTCACCCTCTACGCAGACTGCTGCTTGTTCACTCTCTACGCAAACTGCTGCTTGTTCACTCTCTACGCAGACTGCTGCTTGTTCACTCTCTACGCAAACTGATGCTTGTTCACTCTCTACGCAGACTGCTGCTTGTTCACCCTCTACGCAGACTGCTGCTTGTTCACTCTCTACGCAGACTGCTGCTTGTTCACTCTCTACGCAAACTGATGCTTGTTCACCCTCTACGCAGACTGCTGCTTGTTCACTCTCTACGCAGACTGCTGTGTGCGTGTGTGTGTGTACCAGTACGGTGCGAGAGAAGTTCAACATGCATAGATGATGGTCGGATGGATAGTGTTAGTTCAAGGGATCTACACACGGTTGCAGCAAGCACCGTGTGTGTGACACGGTGGCCACGCCTGCCGCCCTTCTGTCAATCCCCCGCTGGACAAGGCCTTCCTCCAAGCCGTGCGGGATTTATCTGACCATACTTCACCACGCTGGCCAGTGCCGTGTTGGTGAATGTGCGGAGCGTGGACGCGGGAGCGCAGCAGTGCGGCACGGCGCTGCCCTCCACTGCCCGTCCCGTGGCCCTGCAACACCCCTCTCTGTGCCCAACCGGTGACCTTCCAGGCTCAAACCCTGCTGAGCTACTGAGGTTCGACGAGGCGGGACACGTTCTGATGCGCTCCGCTCACTGGTTCTGATTTCACGCAAGCGACCAATGGCCAGACGGCATCTGCGATCCGCCGAAATAAAGAACGTAGCGCGCTTTTGCTCAATTTAAAAATGGGTTCTTATGAAATGTATATAGATTGATGTAAATTATGCCTGGATGGCGCTTCGATGGGTGACCGACTCCATGCATAACAGGTGTTGTAGGCTGGCTGTAGGGCGACATTTTCAGCAGGGCCTACATCAAAATACAGGACGCACTACAAAGCTCCAACGTCTGCGCTCCCCACCTCCACCAAACCCGCACCGGCCGGCGAGGTGAAGTACGGTCAAAATAACCCCCCCTCCAACCCCCCCCCTCCCACGACCCGCACCTTGAGCGGGAGGGGCCCTCATCCAGCAGCGGATATGTGGCAACAGAGCCGTACCATGCGCAGGTTTATTGGGGAGACGAAGAAACAATATTTCATTAAACCTTCTCACCCCGTGACGTAACCGTGAACGGCCGATGTGTTCTGCTTAAATAATTCACAGTCCCTCGCGGCGCATGTTTGCACACGCAACCGCGCGTGTCCCGTACCAGTGCGAGTACACGCAGGGGGGGGGGGGGGGCAGAGGCTTAATTTCTCCCCGAATATTTTCCCCGACGCCGCTGGCAGACCCGGAGGGCAAGGGAGCGACAAAAGCCCCCGGGGGTCATTCATTCGGTGGCGGCGAATTAGTTGTACATTTCTGGGTGCCCGCCACGGGGACGGACATTCTTTTTATTTTCGTATGCGCTTCGGACGAAGCGTGTTGGTGCTCACCGTGTCTCAACGAAGGTTGCGGCTGGAAATTAGGCGGCGGCGAGTGCACGCGTATACATATTTAATTACAAACGCATAAAACGATTCGACGGCTTCTGTGAGGGAGGGCAACACAAGATGTATCGCCTTACGGGGCGACCCGCGCCCGCTGATAACGTCGTCGCGTCTCCACCGAACGTCAATCGCCGTCGCCGGGACAAGCCGCCGCCGACAGCCGACTCGCCCCCGAGGAGACGGCCGCGGCTGACACTCGTGGTCACGGTGACAACACGCACCAAAGAGCAAAACAGCCGAATGAGTAAATTAATCAAATGCCACCACGCCATCGTTGCCTGTCGCCGGCCTTTGACCCACGGCATCGCGATAGCGGTCATTCAAACGAACAAATACGGCGTGGCGCTTGTTAGTGGTGATTGTGGTGGAGGTTAGCGGTGATTGCGGTGCTGGTTGACAGCAACGGTTAGAAACGTCACGCGGTTTTCTTTTGCGCTGGGTTTCTATGCTCGGAAAACCTGGCTTCCTCCCGTATAACCTGGCATTTGGTCAAACATTCCAATCAACCAGGAGCCACCCCCCCCCCCGAAGAAGAGAACTGGTGAGGTTTCCCTGCGTAAGCGTCATCATCATCATCATCGTTGATGGCGAACAATGATATGAGGGCGGAGCGAGAGACGGCATTGAGTGGACAAGCGAGACACGAGGCCACACAGAGGCCCACGACAAATGAGGAAAGGAGCAAGCGATGTCACATTTTTTTAGACGATCGTTGTCCCATTAATCCCTCGCTTAGTCTCTCTCTCTTTCTCTCTCCCTCCCTCCCTCTCTCTCTCTCTCACTCTCCACGAGCGCCGATAATCAATGGGACGCCGACGCGCGAATTACATCTCCGACACGCGGACAATATAAAAACAAATATCGCTCAGAGTTTTCCCCGAACGTAAATATTTGTCTCGCGCCACGGGGACAAATTAAGTGGCGGGGGTGGCGAACCGGGGGGGAAAAAGCCGAGAGAAATTAAGTAGCGGCCGCAGAAGCAACCTTCAGAAATACACAAACACGACACCGCCGGCTCCGAATATGAAAGCGGTTACTGTCAAAAGCTGAAGAGAGAGAGGGAAAAAACAACCATCGCAGGAATGTTTTTGAGTTTTTGTTTTTCTTAATATTTTACGGAGCTTGTGTGCGTGCGTGATTCCAGCCGCACATTTCCACGGGGAAGAGGAGGGGGGAGGGGGGGAGCCTTGCCCCAGCCCACGGATTTGGCAAAGTCGGTGGAGCCACAGGGCCCATCCCACACATCCCCCCTCAGTAGACGAACCAACACCCGCCGGGCACAGTCCGAGTTTTGTGTTGTTGCGTTTACGCAGCTGGATTTTAAAAAAACGTAAGGGAGGCGCAAACTGCGAGGCACATTTTTTTTTCCCCGCGACTTTTTCTCTTCGTTTCATTTAACTCACGGGGAGGGGGAAAAAAAACTTCAGAACTCTATTAATAGGCCAGTGTGCCCGGGACTTGCCGAGGATGGCTGTGAATTCCACCGACACAAGAGTGCCCATTCAAAAGCAGCGGCTAAAAAGCCGCGCGCAAAGGGGAGGGAAAAAAACAACCAAACGGACCTCAAAAATAAAAAAAAAGACCACACAAACATTTCATAAAAGTTACGGTCTATACCTTGTAGCGGTGGCAGGGGGGGGGGCGAGGCCCAACGACAACACAGGGCGCGCACCTCACGCTCGCGGCCGCGCGGGAAGCCCTCTCCGCAAAAACAAAAAAGAACAGAGAGAGAGAGAGCGGGCGGCAAAACGAGCGTGGACTGAGCGAAGCCTCACCTCCAGGGCCCTGGTCTCGATATTATAATAACGATTCGAAATTAAAAACCCGCCAGCGAGCCCTCCACCAGCTCGCACGCTTTGTAATTCCTCTCCTCTCGTCACCTCCCCCCCACCCTCCACGCTCGCTCAATCCGAGAAGGCGTATTAAAAAAAAAACCTCGTCGTTTGCAACCTTCAAGAGCGCCCCGTTTGTCGCCGGCCATGTGGCGTCTCGGGCCTGCGCTCAGAATCCCGTGATATTTTTGTTCGACGCAAAAGCACCCCCCACCCCACCACCTCCTTCCCATCGCAGCGCATATTAAATGCAAATCGCAGCTGTTTCGAGCAGCCGCGCGGCAGAGTGGCAAGCAGCCGTGGCAGACCCCCACCACCACCGCCGCCCCTCCACCCCTCGCGAATCCTCCGATTTTACCCTGGGCGTGCATGTGCGTGTGTGTGTACGCGCGTACACGTACGTGCGGGAGAAGAGCAGTGGCAGAATGGGCGAGCGAGCGAGGGAGCGAGAGGGAGCGAGATCAGCCAAGACGAAGGGCGGTTAGTGTGTGTGTTGACCGTGGAGGCCGTCTTAAAGCCACTCGTTGTAGCCGAGGCGGCCAGGGAAGGAACTCGCAGTTGGGGGCCAGCCGGATTTTTTCAAACATTATTTTCTCTAATGCCCCCACCCCCCGCCCGCCCTCCACCATCCACCCCCAACACTTCTCGAGGGAGTGGGTCAATCAAATCGCACTCACACAGGGGAGCGGGGGGGGGGGAATGGCAAAGTAGTCAATAAACAAAGGCGCGAAAAGACCTTCGGACATCATCAAAGGAGCGGCGATTATCAGTGGCGCAAAAATCGACTCGTGGCTACGCGAGCCGCTGCCGCCGCCGGGATTTCTGTTCTCCGGCTTCTGCCGCGGGGGTGCCCGGATGAGGAAATCGCGGTGCCCTTTTCCATTAACGTGCCGGGAAGCATTTCGAAAACAAATCCGACGTGCAACTAAAAGAAAAATATATCGAGATATATAATAGGAGCACATAATTGCTGTTCTTTAACAGCGACGTTGATTGTTTTTGTTACGAAGAAAACAAAGCTCTGATTTATTATGTAATGGGGTTAGAACAATCTTTTTTTTTTGGGGGGGGGGGGGGGTCACGTGTTGTTCTTAGAAATGTTGTGCGGTTGGTGAACGGGCACCATGGTTGCGAGATGTTAACACCCTCGCCTGGTATGCAGGAGGTCGTGGGTTCGATCCCGACCCTGACGCCTGCTGCTGAAAAATTTGGAGTTTGCGGTGTCTCTCTCCCCGTGGCGGCGTGGATTTTTCTCCCGGTCCTCGGGTTTTTCTCTCCACATTTAGAATCAACGTGCGTTTAGAGCATTTGGTTGCTATAAATGTACACAAGATAAGCCACTTATCGTTGAGCTATCAATTGTGGCCAGGTCGCTTCTGAGAAAGAACTGTGTCGTTCAGTGGGCCTTACCTGGTCAAATACAATCGCAAAAATATACAACGGTGGCGCTGTGGTTTGAAATACAGTGCGGTGCAAACTCTGTTACCCGAGCTCCCTTCGTCGTCACGGCAAACATCAGGGATGAGTGATACCTGAACCCCGTGACCTGGGAGCTGTACTGACCGGTGTGGTGAAGTATGGTCAATTAACCCCCATGGAAAGGCCTTCATACAGCACTGAATTGGCCAAGTCACAAATATTATTAAACTGTACTGAAATGTTTCAAACACTGGCCAGTTATCATCATGCTCGTAAAAAATTACACATTAGGATAAAAAAAGGCTTTTTTCATATAAAAACGTTACAATTATTTTACAGATGGACAGACGGACGTACAAACGAAAAGACAGACGCAGAGAGAGAGATATCGACAGACAGACGGACAGAGTGATGCTTTAAGGTCGACTACAAGCTGACTCCGTGTCTAAGGGAATGCGCAATGCATTCCACAATCAAAAGCACAACCCCGCACAACAAGCGCCGGCCACCAACTTTTCGTCAGCGAATCGACCGCTCTCACAAGTAACAGCCGACGGCGGCCACTCAGGGCTTCGCATCTCACCGGACAACCTCCGTTGTTGCTGTGCGACGAACTAGAGGAGGGGGCAGCGACACCGCGACAGGTGGTAACCGCAGCCCCACAGCCGGAGAGGTAGCCTGGACGCGGTGTGCCGGGCGTGGAAATATCTTCTTGGTCACCGACACAGACTCGGCTGAAATGCATTCCTTGGCGCCGCTCACGACGAGGCCTACACACCGGCGATTTGCAATCTCCGAAAATCAACTTTCTCGCTTAAAATAATTCACACGGTGGTATTAAACATCATCGTTATTATTTGCACTACTTTCTCGTCCAACTCAATACTTGTTTTCTTTCTCGGTTTCATTTCCGTTTCAATTTTCTGGGCCACCTCGCGAAGTGAAAAGACAAACATGCGTGGGGGGGGGGGTGTCAGCGTTTCTAAATTTTGAATTGGTCCAAAGCGGCAAAATCCCTGGCTCTGGTTTTGCACGACGCCTACTCTGTAACGCGCCCAGCCCGCCTGCATAACCGATAGGCAACAGATGCTAGTGGGATTAGGAACGCCGCATCGCTGGCTTGGCAGGAACCGCCTTGGTCACGGCGGGCTGGGCCAGACAGACGGATAGACGGGCGTAGTTGGGTCATTATAGATGGACGGACGGACGGAGAGACAAACTAACAGATGGATGAAGAGGCAGGCGAATGGACGGACAAGTACAACTTGGGAAACAGGCAGAGGACAGACGGACGGAAAGATGGATGGACAAATAATAAGAGCGATGGACAGACACACAGACATATGGGCATACGTACGTACAGAGACACAGAAGGACGGAGAGAATGGCAGACAAACACACAGACAGGCAGACATTTGAAGACCCACACACACACACTGACAAACAGATACAGACAGATAGGCAGACACAGAGCCTCCTTATAGCCTTAACAGACTGTTGGGGCAAATGCTGCTAGCGAGCACCTATGAAGGCAGGAATGGCACACGAGGGGGTGGGTGGTCAGCATCACGTCTGGCCACAACACACACACTGACAGAGAGACACACAGGCAGACAGACACACGCACGCATCGACAGAGAGACACAGGCAGACAGACACACACACAAACCGACAGAGAGACACACAGGCAGACAGACACACGCACACACATCGACAGAGAGACACAACAACTACAACCGCCATTCGCCACTAAGTCGCGGTGATGTCACCACGGCGCTTGTGCCAGGCTATGTGCCACACAGCATGTACGAGGACGACACACACACAGACAACGACGCTGCAGTGCGATCCAGGCAGGTGGCGCTACGAGGATACTGGGAGGAGGTGGCAGAGAGAGAGGAGGAGGAGGGACGAGGAGGGAGGGGGGGAGATATGAGATGTTAGCGCACGGGAGGGGCAGAGGTTTGCTAGGGTGGGTGGGAGGGGTGGGTGGGAGGGAGGGGTGCGATGAAAGGAGGGGGGGGGCTTGGGAGCCATCGCTGCACACCCAACAGGCGGTGGGGGTTAGGGGGGGGGAGGAGCGGAGGGGGGTAAATAGGGAGGGGGGATAGTTGGGTGGGGAGGGCAGTTGGGAGGGGGGGGGGCAGTTGGGAGGGGGGGGACGGTTGGGAGGGGGGGCGGTTGGGAGGGGGGGGCGGTTGGGAGGGGGGGGCGGTTGGGAGGGGGGGGGCAGTTGGGAGGGGGGGCAGTTGGGAGGGGGGGCAGTTGGGAGGAGGGGGCAGTTGGGAGGGGGGGCAGTTGGGTGGAGGGGGCAGTTGGGAGGGGGGGGAGCAGTTGGGAGGGGGGGGGCAGTTGGGTGGAGGGGGCAGTTGGGAGGGGGGGCAGTTGGGAGGGGGGCAGTTGGGAGGGGGGGGCAGTTGGGTGGAGGGGGCAGTTGGGAGGGGGGGCAGTTGGGAGGAGGGGTGGGGGTAATAGGGAGGGGGGTGGTAATGGGAAGGGGGAGGGGCGCCGAGACCCGGTTGTGAAATTTTGGCCGAGCTGTCTCGCTGCATCTACTGTACCGTACTGTACGGCACTCATCACTCCCAGCCAATGGCCCCAACGACCGCCGCCACGACCACCACCACTACCACCACCACTATCACCACCACGACCACCACCATTACAACCACCACCACTACAACCACCACCACAACTACCACTACAATCACCACCACTACAATCACCACCACTACAACCACTACTACCACCACCACTACCACCACCACTACAACCACCACCACCACTACAACCACCACTACCACCACCACCACCACTACAACCACCACCACTACAACCACCACCACTACTACCACCACTACAACCACCGTTACCACTACCACCAGCACCACCACTACAACCACCACTACAACCACCACCACCACCACTACCACCACCACCACTACAACCACCACCACCTACTACAACCACCACCACCACTACAACCACCACCACTACAACCACCACCACTACTACCACCACCACCACTACAACCACCGTTACCACTACCACCAGCACCACCACTACAACCACCACTACAACCACCACCACCACCACTACCACCACCACCACTACAACCACCACCACCTACTACAACCACCACCACCACTACAACCACCACCACTACAACCACCACCACTACTACCACCACCACCACTACAACCACCGTTACCACTACCACCAGCACCACCACTACAACCACCACTACGACCACCACTCCCACCACAACTACAACCACCGTTACCACTACCACCACTACCTCAACCACCACCACTACGGTCACCACCACAACCACCACTACCACCACCACTACAACCACCGCCGCCACAACCACCACCGCAACCAATTGCAACATCAAAAACAAGAATCATACTTTTCCAAACCACTACCACCACCACCATCATCATCGCCGCCGCCGCCGCCAAGGCAACAGCGGCTCCTGCGTGCGAGGGGGTCAAAGCAGCACTTGTCCCGGTTTTCCTGCCGCGCGGATCGAGAAGCCTAATTAACATTTCAATTAGCGACGCGGGCAGCGATGGATGGGGGGGGGGATGAGTGTCCGTCTGTAAGTCCATCAGAGATAAGACGAGATCCAATTAGTGAACAATCTCATGTCACCTTCCCACCCGTTAGGGTGTAATGACTAAGTGCCTCATTATGACTACGACGACAACGACGCTTGTTCACACAGGAAAGCCGAACAGAGTCTCGAGACTCGGTGATGAGGAGGGTCTTGCCAAGGTTTTTGAAGGGCGCCACGGTGGCTATGAGATGTTAACTGCCTTGCCTGGTATACGGGAGGCCGTGAGTTTGATCCAGACGCCGATGTCTGCTGGATATTTGGAGTTTGCGTGTCTCTCTTTCTCGATCTCATCATCACGGTGCCTCGGAGATGTTGACTACCTCGCCTGGTATACAGGAGGTCGTGGGTTCGATTCCGACCCTGATGCCTGGTGCTGTATATTTGGAGTTTGCGTGTCTCTCTCTCTCATCATCATCATCACGGTGGCTAGGAGATGTTAACTACCTCGCCTGGTGTGCAGAAGGTCGTGGGTTCGATCCCGACCCTGACGCCTGCTGCTGTATATTTGGAGTTTGCGTGTCTCTCTCTCCCCGTGGTCGCGTGGACTTTTCTCCGGGTCCTCCTGTTTTTCCCTCCACATTTAGAATCAACGTCACCACGCGTTTAAGAGTATTTGGCTGCTATACATTTCCACGCGATGATAAGCCACTTCGTTGAGCTATCATTTGTGGCCAGGTGACTTCTGAAAAAGAGCTACGTAGCTCAGTGGGCCTTACCTGGTGAAATGAATAAACTGGGAGCGATGTGACAGACGTACGATACGCAGCTGACACCGAATACAACGAGGACAAGTTTCGATTTAAAGCTTTCGTGACTGCAGGGATTCATCTTCTTGGTTCTTTCAAAGACAGCTGTGTGAAGAGAGGCTGTGTGCTTATATCCCAAGTGTGCTTGTATCAGAAGTTGCCCTTCACCTTCCACCACAGCAGTGCAAGGGCGTGTTGCTTATATCAGAACCGTGCTCACATAAAGGCGTGCTTATATCCAGCTTCCACAGCGCAGCGATGAGATCGGCTCAAGTGCACGCTCGAAGCGAGTCGTGGCATTGCAGAATGACGGTGACGGCATGAGGGGGAGAGGGAGGAGAGCGGCCTTCATCCAGCAGCGGAGAGACCACGTCTCACAATGGATGAATGAATGAAGGAACAAAGGAGCCAATCATTCAATGAAGGAACTCGAGACGGTTCGTCCGGACTGCTCCCAACTTTGGCGAGAGCATCTGTGTCAACGGTGGGAACCATCTCATCGGCGCGGAGCAACGGCACGAACCAAACACAACCCAGACAAAACCCAACCATAGCCAACCCAAACAACCCAACCAAAACAAAACCCAACCAAACCAAAACCCAACCAAACCCCAACCAACCCAAAATCCAATCAAAGCTAACCAAACCAAAACCCAACCAACCCAACCCAACCAAACCAAACCAAAGTCAACCAAACCAAAGCCAACCAAACCAAAACCCAACCAAACCAAAACCCAACCAACCCAACCCAACCAAACCAAAACCCAACCAACCCAACCCAACCAAACCAAAACCCAACCAAACCAAACCAAACCAAACCCCAACCAAACCAAAACCCAACCAAACCAAAACCCAACCAAACCCAACCAAACCAAAACCCAACCAAACCAAAACCCAACCAAAGCCAACCAAACCAAAACCCAACCAAACCCAACCAAAGCCAACCCAACCAAACCAAACCCAAAACCCAACCCCCAACCCAACCAAACTAAACCAAACCCCCTGGACCCCCACCGCGAGAGCCCCCTGGCAACCTCGCTCTCCGCCACCAACCCAACGGAGGGCAACGAGCCAGCCGCCGCGGACGGGCAGCGGGTGACGTGCCAGGCACAAATGGGACGGTGGCAAAGGCCCCCCCCCCCTCACCGCCCTCCCCCCCCCTTTCAAACTTTAGAAGACGGCGGGGAGAGGGGGGGCCCGCGAAGCGTTTGCGCACAGCGACGCGTCAACTAGGTGATGGAGACGGAGTCTTGTCCATCTCTCCCTCCCATGCCCCCCCGCCCCCCCACAGCCACGACACAGCCTCTAACCCACCCCGTCGCGCAAAAACAAAGATCTCCCACGTAGCCTATACATAGATGGTGGTCAGGGGGGGAGGGGGGGGGCACGTGTAAGCTACGTAGACATCGTGTCCATGAAGGTTCTCGCACACAACGCACAAAGTGCCCGCCACCTCTTAGCGTGTCACTGACTGTTGGGGCGAGTGGGGTTAGTGAGCAGCGAGGAAGGCCGGCACGGCACGCACGACGGGGTGGTTTGGCCAACACCCAGCGCCTGCCCCGCGCTGGGTGTTTACACGCTGCATCACTTACTAAGCCATGGTCGCGTCGGACAACCGACGAGAGAGGGCCCCCCCTCCTCCATGACTGGCTCTGATACAATTGGCCACTAATCCAAAGACACACGAAACAAAGACAACGATCCAATCCTCCCCCCCCCCACCTCTATAGCCTTGAGACGTCTGGGGGCAAGTGTTGTGAGCAAAGACAAAGATCCCCACCCCCGTATAGCCTTAACAGACTGTGGGGGCAAGTGCTGTCAGCACCTATGAAGGCCTGAACGGAACCACGAGGGGGTGGGGGGTGGCCAGCACCACGCCCGACCGCCTTTGTCTCCCCAGTGGCAATGTTTTTCACACCGTGTCGAGTACTCATTGGAGGCAAATAAAGTCACACAAATATGGCCACACACAAAGACAAAGAATCTCCTTACAGCCTCTTACAGACTGCCGGGGCAAGTGCTGTTAGCGAGCACCTACGAAGGCCGGCACGGTACATCAGAGGGTGGGTGGCAAAAACACCACGGCCGAGCTGTCTTCGTCGCCCCAGTGGCGATGTTTACACACCGCACCAGGTACTCATTTGAGGCCAAGTCGACCTAGGGGAGGCCCAGGACCGGTTCAGATAATCGTCACCGGTGTTGGCCATGAGGCCATGAGCTGGAATCGAACTCGGGTTGCCAGGTTCGTAGCGCAGCGCGCTAACCGCTACACTACCGCTCCCCACAAAGACACACAAAGATAAAGACAAAATGCCGAGTATAGCCTTAACAGACTGTTGGGGCAAGTGCTGTTTACGAGCACCTATGAAGGCCGGCACGGCACACCAGGGTGTAGTTGGCCAGCAACCACGCCCGGCCGCCTTTGTCTCCCCAGTGGCGATGTTTTTCACACCGCACCAGGTACTCATTTGAGGCTGGTGTTGTCACTGGTGTTGGCCACGAGCGGGCATCGAACTCTGGTCACCCGAGTTCGTTGCGCAGCGCACTCACCGCGACACTGCCGCTCCTTGTAAGCGAGCACGCACGCACGCAACTCCGCGGTGATAATCCTCTCTCTCCGATTTAATTCTTCGTAGAATTCGGACTTTTTGTTGTTGTTCGCTGTGGTTCAGCGGTGGGCCTCAGCGTGCCACCTGGCCCGCGTCGCAACAACAACGGCCGCGGGCCCTCCGTCGATCCCGCGCCTCCTGCCTCCGAGCCGCCCTCCTCCATCCCCTCGCTCTCCATCCCATCGTCTCCTTCCCCTCCGCAAATTTGACCTTAATCTTAAAGCGCTTTAAATCTGGCTTTGCATGGGAGGCGAGGGGAGGGAGGGGAGGTCAATACGGCAGTGATTGCACGCTAAGCCCCTAAATCGCGTCATATTCATAAAGATTACGCGCCCGCCCGTCATACCGAGCGCAAATTGATTCGCGTGCGAGCGTCGCCAAGACTCGCCAGAATTGCTCTCGCGCCGTCACCGCCGTCACCGCCGTCACCGCCGTCACCGCCGTCACCGCCGTTTCACTCCGCGCGCCGGGGGCCGCTTCATTTCGAGTTCCGCCTCGTTTGAGAACGACGCTTCCCGCGAACGTGGAGCGGAAACGTTGGACATCGTTCCCCCACGAGCCCTCGGGGGACCCCCTTGCTGGGCTGGATGATAGTCTAGCGAGGCATCATCCCTCCTCCCTCTCGTTAATTGGCGGAAGAACTCCTCAGCCACTGCGTGTTCCGGCACAATCGCCCCCTCTCTCGCCGTGTGTTCCGGCACAATCGCCCCCTCTCTCACCGTGTGTTCCGGCACAATCGCATCCTCTCTCACCGTGTGTTCCGGCACGATCGCCCCCCCTCTCTCACCGTGTGTTCCGGCACGATTGCCCCCCCTCTCACCATGTTACGGCACAATCGCCCCCCCTCTCGCCGTGTGTTAAGGCACGATCGCCCCCCTTATCTCACCGTGTGTTCCGGCTACAAGGGCCCCACCCTCCGGGACAACGACAACACGGGGCACGGCGGCGGGACGCGGTCAACGCGCTCATCGCACGGGTGCCCCTCTTCTACCACGCGAGCTTTCGCGGCCGCTTGCAATCGGAGTTCAGCGTGCAGTTTCGCCCCCCCCCCCCCGCCCGTTCCCGGGCTTGGGCCACGGTGTGTTGAGCGCACCTCCCCTCGCCGGGGCGTTAACCCACACGCAACGCAACGCAACTCCTGAAGACGACCGTGGAGACGGTCGACAGGCAGCCCGACCTGGCAAGGACGATGTCCCTTTCGTTTATCCGTAAAAGGATCGCTGAAAACCGAGACTTTGTTTACGCGGCTTTTACATTGTCGCATGTACGCTCGTAAGCAGAACCGCTTTCTCGAACCGTGCGCAGCCGACCGTGATAATCGGAGGTGTGTCGACGCCCACGTTTCTGTAATTTGCACTGTGCGGGTGCTATGCTCTCATTGAAGACGTTCTTATTTTACACACATACACACACAGTCATGTGGCTTTTTCAGTATTCGGCTCAGCTGTTCGGATAAATTCCAAACTCTCTCTCACCTGCCCCCTATCAATCAATCATTATTTATTATACGGAAAATTCCGTGTAGCCAGTTGCGGGGGGGGGGAGTCCATGGTGCTATCAGCACAGAATAGGAACAACAACATCAAAGTGATCCGTACGGAGGAACAGGTAGCAACGGAACAGAATGCGCCAGAGGTGCAGGCTAACGCAAGAACAAAAATTGACAATATGAGCGATCGCAAGATTCAAACTAATAACGCCCTTTAACGCGGGAAAGCATGGCGGAGCGTCGAGACCACGAGGGGGGGGTGGGGGGGAGGTTCCCTTGGTACGTTTCGATGTTTTTTTTTTTGCAACGAATGCCACGGATGAGAGTTTGGCGTCGTGCGGGAGAAAACCGGAGACGCCGACCGTCAGCCAAAACCCACGGTTACACGCAAGCGGCGGCGGCGGCGCTCAAATCTCCCCGCAGATACACCCTTGGAGAATCCCTGCTGCTGCCCGACTGCACGAGCGTCCACCTACCGCGCCGCCTCGTCGCCCAGAAAACCGGGCAAACGCGCCTGGCATCCCCCGAGGCGACTTCTGACCGCTGACTGACCGCCCCTCGAAGCCTGCTCAGCTCCCGAGAATCCAGCAGGGCGAACCGGCCGATTCGGAACCCGGTGGCCAAGGTCGCGAGCGATTTTTTTTTTGTTCGCGTCCACGGCTTGGACGGACCCGAGGATGAAACCATTTCGCGGGGTCTCAAAAAAAAAAAACTGGCACGCGCACACACGCACGCACGCGCGCACGCGCGCATACGCGCGCGCACGAGCCAATTTCACCGCTGCGGCAGCTCCGAGCAGGCACGGTGTGACAGCCTCTGTGCTGCCACAGGGCTCCGGCAAGACTATTTCAGCGGCAGTAATTTCCACCCCCCGCCCGCCCGCCCGCCCGCCCGCCCCCGCCACCCTTCTTGTTCCAGTAAACTGGAAGAAAAACCAAAAACCCAACCTGGCCGACCGTCATGGTTACCGCTGGCATACGACAGAGGAAGGTGGTAAGAGAGCGGGGCTCGTGAAACATCTTTGGAGAAATGCCCTTCGAGTGTTCGGGAATGAAAAAGCGGTCGATTGCCCCAAAAAGGGCCGGCTCGCTCACATTTAAATAAGCGCTCACGGCGGGCACAGCGAGTGGATCACACTCGGATGGTTGCGAGTTCAAGATCCTGAGTGGTGGGGTTAACTCAGCCCATCATTCCTCTGGGGTTGGTAAAAAAAACAAGCACCACTTTGTGGGAAAGCCAACAGCGGTTGTCCTATGGATAGACCGGGCCCCTCCCCCCCCGTCCACCGTCCCTCCCCCGCCCCGCCATGGGAATGTGGAATTACCACCGCTGGCCCCGATTTAAACAGGATATGAGCACCTCATCAATGGGTGTTTATTTGGTCTGCGAGCGTAAACACAGCACTGCCAACGCAGTCCCTGAAGCTTTTTTGGTTTAATTAACTCGGGCTTTTTACGATTTATTATTTATTACATCCTGCATCTTTAACCCTCCCCCCAACTCGTACAACTGCCACCTGCCCACCTGCGCCGCGTTCACTCCCAGCGCCTCACCTCCATTTCCACCCTGCCCGCTCCAACCCCGCTCCCCCTCCAATTCCCCACTTCCCTCTCCAACGCACAGCCGACATATGAACCCCATCTCGACGGTGTGCTCCCTCCTCCCTTGCCTTCCTCCGTCCCTCAAAATCCATCCCCCACCCACCTCCCCGTCCCTGCTCGCCGAGCACACGCTCCCTCCCGCCCACCCACCCCTCGCGGCCAAGCCCCCCCTCCCATCACGGACGGGCGGTGGGGGCCGCGGGGGAGCGCGGCGATGCCTCTACGCGGCGTCGCTCCGCTCGCACGCACGAAAAAAATGACAAGGTGGCTACGGAGAGATGAGGCCCCCCCCCCCCTCCGGTTTCACAACGCCGGGGCCTCGCCACCACCAAGCAAAACACCGCGCCGCCGGCCGCGAAGCAGATTAGCCGCAGGGCTTTACCGTGAGCTCGTCCAACGGATCCGAATTCTGAGCCGACAAGATAGGCATGGCCGCTGCTGCGGATGTTCCGCCGTCCTCCTCCTCCTCCTCCCGCGATGTCTGACCAGCGTGTCTGTGACGAGCCCAATTTTTTTTGCTTTCCGGGAGAGGTATAAAAAAAAACGCCCGCACTCACGCACTCGCGCATTCACGCACGCACGCACTACGCCCACAGCAAATCCACCGAATGTGAAACAGGCAGCGATATTAAAATTGTAGGCGGCTCGGGAGCCAGGGGCACCATGCGTCCCCCTGCTTCTCCCGGCCGCCCACGGCATCGCCGATGGTCCCCGCCGATGGTCCCCGCCGATGGTCCCCGCCGATGGTCCCCGCCGCTCGCCTCGCCGAACCCGAGGGGATGGGCGTGAGCGGGCTCACCGCTCGCCACTACTCACCGATTCCAAAAAAAATCCCGGTCCGAAGGTGTAACACCCACATGGTATCGCAAGCCACGAGACTGCATTCGGCGCGCTACGAAACGCGACGACCCGAGTTCGATACCTGTCAACGGCCAACAAACATCGCTGAATATTTGAACCGTTTCTTGGGCCCCCACCTCGGTCGACTCGGCCTCAAATGAGTACCTGGCGCGGTGTGAAAAACATCAGCAGGAGTGGTGCCGGCCACCCACCCTGTTGCGTGCCGCATTGGTCTTAATAGGTGCTCGCTAACAGCACTTGCCCCAACAGTTTGTTCAAGGCTGTACGGGGGATTATTTGTCTCCGCGTGTGTGCCTGTTGGGAGAGACCGGCCGTGCAGTGGTTAGCACATTGCCCTATGAACCCCGGCGATCAGAGTTTCATTCCCAGCGATGGCTAAAACATCGTTGAAGAGTATCGAAACCGTTCCCGGGCCTCCCCTGGAGATGGACTCGGCGAGTACCTGGTGCGATGCGTAAACATCCACAGCACCCCCCTCGTGCGCCGTGCCAGCCTTCGTAGGTTGATACTCGCCAACAGCACTTGGGCCCAACAGCCTGCTTAAAGGCTACACATGGGGACATCTGTCTCGAGCGTGTCAGGGCCTTCCCCTTGCACACAAATTGCATGTTTTGTGGTTTACGCTGACAGATGACATGAAAATAAAAATAAAAACTCCCGTGTCAATCGATGAGTACAAGTTTTTTTGCTGTGACAAGAGCTCTATGCAAATTGCTATAAACCTTAGAATTATATTTTGCATCTAACAATTTGAATAATTTAAGGGGGGAACGTGAGATCCCATGTGTGTGATATCCAAAGATAAAGATCCCCCGTATAGCCTCCAACAGACTGTTGGGGCAAGTGCTGTTAGCGAGCACCTATGAAGGTCGGCACGGCACAGGAGGGGGTGGGTGGCCAACAACACGCTAACACACACACCGCACACATGAAAGCGCACACACACTCGCACCGCACCGCACGCACACACCCACCTACACACTCGCACCGCACGCACACACCGACCTACGCACGAGCGCAAGCCACTAACACCGTCGATCACAGTACCCCCCTACCGCCCGCCCCCCCCCCCCCACGTTTCTCGAGTCACACATCGACCTGACCCCACGAAATTCCAGCGCCGTGTGTGAAATGTGCCACCTGCACCGCACGGCAGGGCCCGCCGCCGGGACGCCGCGCACATCCCGACTGCGTGGGAGCCGCGATGACCCCGGTGGTGGGGGGGGCTTCCCATCCCACCGCCCCCCCCCCCACCTTCGCTCGACCCTCGACCCCATCCGCAAACACCTGGGGTTGGCCACCTGTCTGGGGTTTGACACGGAGAGTCACGGACTTGGGTATCTGTGCTTGGGTGGCAGGAATCGATTTGTACCCAGATGTGGCACCGGCGTTGTGCTGAACTTCACTGCAGTGAAGTGCACCGCTTTGATGGCCCAAGTGAGTGCTGACTGCCTGGGCTTGATCTGTGGAAAAGGTGGCCCATCTGCTCACTCACCCACTCACCCACCTACTCACTCGTTCACTCACCCATTCACCCACCCACCCACTCACTCACCCACCTGCTCAATTACTCACCCACCCACATGCTCACTCACTCACCCACCCACCTACCTACTCGCTCGTTGACTCACCCATTCACCCACCCACCCACTCACTCACCCACCTGCTCAATTACCCACCCACCCACCTACTCACTCACCCACTTGCTCACTCACTCACCCACCCACCTACCTACTCGCTCGTTGACTCACCCATTCACCCACCCACCCACTCACTCACCCACCTGCTCAATTACCCACCCACCCACCTACTCACTCACCCACTTGCTCACTCACTCACCCACCCACCTACCTACTCGCTCGTTGACTCACCCATTCACCCACCCACTCACTCACCCACCCACTCACTCATCCACTCACTCATCCACTCACCTACTGATTTTTTGTTGTTGCTAATCATCAGAATCCATACTCTTCAGTTCTTTCGGTAAAGTCACGTAGATAGAAAATTAATAGATCACGACGTTTCGATCGTGATCTATTAATTTGTGTTGCGATCGAAACGTCGTGATCTATTAATTTTCTACCTACTTGACTTTACCGAAAGAACCAAAGAGTATGGATTCCTGCAGTCACGAAAGCTTCAAATCAAGATGGAATCATCAGAATATCTGCCAGCTTAGACAACCGTGGGTCGGCGCTCCTCTCCATTGGCTGTGCCGAGCCATGGGTGGAAGTTCCACATTCCTATGGCTGGGAGCAGTGAAATAATGCAACCCGTTTGTGTAACAGTGACGGCCTCGCCGAATCACGAGGTTGCTGCTACGTCGGGACGTTTGGCCAATTCGACGAGTGAGAGTTTGGCGTCGCGTGGGAGGGAGAAAAACGGGAGAAGCTGGAGACAACGCCGTACGCGCACGAGGGGAGAAAGCTCAGAGCTCAGCGGAGGCGGACTCCATAGCCGGGCAAGACTCAACCCCAGCAGCAGTTGGGGCAAATCCATCGGTGGAACAAATCCATTGCTGCGCCGCCATCTCCTGGCAGCGAGCGGGAGTGCAAAAGCAACCAGGCACGTGGGGGGGGGGGGGGGACACCGAGGTCCTCTAGCACAGCAACGCCTAGAAGAATCCATAAACTGTGGCATACCCAGGCAATCTCCCCATCCGAGTAGTAACCAGGGTCAACGCTGCTTAGCTTATAATGTTGTACAGGGAGGGTGGGGGGGGGGGGACACTCATTACGCGACCGGTGTCCGCCGGTAGGGGTCTACGCGGCGATTAACGAGTGGTGACGACGGGGCCGGCGACGCGGGCGCCTAAGGGACACCACACAGCCGCCCGTTTCTCCACAGCTCCCCAACTCCTTACCTTAAGCCAAGCAGGGCTCGAGCCTGGATTAGCGCTTGGACGAGTGACCACCACGCACGATAATTGGCTTGTCGCAGGCTGCGGGAGCCGGGATGGAGGGGGTGGTTGTGGCAAAGCGTGGTGCAAATACACCGGTTGCAACGCGAGCCGTCGCCGTACTGAACTTCCACGCTCCCGCGTCCTTCCCCGCTATGACGGCAACGAATCGGTCCCCTTCCTCCTCCCACTCCGCCCAGGCCACCCCCCGCCGCCCCCCCCCCCACCCCGAGGTGTTGACGGTACGTGCAACGAGACGGCTGCGGTGAACGCGCGCGTGCGGGATTAGCACGTGGGATTAGGGAGGGAGGGAGGCATGGGAGGGAGGCATGGGAGGGAGGCATGGGAGGGAGGCAGGGAGGGAGGGAGGCAGGCAGGGAGGCAGGGAGGCAGGCATGGGAGGGAGGCATGGGAGGGAGGCAGGGAGGGAGGGAAGGGAGGGAGGCAGGCAGGCAGGCAGGGAGGCGAAGGGCCGACGTCGGAAAACATTAGAGACGACGAAATTCAGATAGTCGACGAGGTGCGCTTTCACGATGCCACCGTCTCCCACCCCCCAGGGTCGCCTCGGCCAGAGCGGAGGCCAAAAGCGGCTAATTCGCACGATGAATAATCCACTTCCCGAAGAAGCTCCCAGAGCAGGCATGTGGAGCGAAACGTCGGACATCGTCGCGCCGAACACAACGCAGAGGGGCGTGCAGTGGCAAGATGTTAACTACCTCGCCTTGTACACAGGAGGTCGTGGGTTTGATCCCGACCATGACGCCTGCTGTATATTTGGAGTTTGCGTCTCTCTCCCCGTGGCCGCGTGGATTTTTCTCTGGCTCCTCCAAATACTCTAAAACGCACGTTTAGAATCAACGTGTGCTTAGAGTGTTTGGCTGCTATAAATTTCCACACGATAAGCCACTTCTCACTGGGATATAATGTGTGGCCAGGTCGCTTCTGAAAAAGAGCTATATAGCTCGGTGGGCCCGAGCTAGTAAAATAAAAAATAGCTTCCAGTGATAGTTTTGAAGTGGGGTGGAGCGACGTCGCTACGAACCACGCGCCCGCCTGCGCGACACTCTCCGCCAAAACTCCCCGGGACGTCTCCGCGCGGCGGCGGCAGCGATCAACGCCGACCGCTGGCGCCGCAGGGCAGCGCCAACATTGGCGTGCCGGAGCGGAGCAGACGCGGCGGGGACGTGCGCTGTTGGCGACGCCGACATAACGACAGCCTCGGAGGCCGTTGCCCGCCCGCCCGCCCGCGTCCCCGTCTCGTGCGATTATCCCCGCAGCGCGTCGCGAGCTCGCCTCCGTAATTACACCTCCGGGAGAGCAATTAGCTAACGAATCCCATCAACGATTGGCCATAATTGTCTCCGAGCGGATGGGAGGCACGATGATTGCGAGACGCATATCGCCGGGAAGTGGGGGGAGAAAGAAAGAAAGAAAACGCCTGCCGACGTTCATCGTCGCTAAACCCGCGGTCCGGCACGGGTTTAGGCCGCGGGGGTGGTCACGTACGCGCGTTTCAGCAAGTTTTGTTTACACTCTGAAAGTATGTACGGACGTGGAACTTTTTCGTCGCACCGTACGTAGGAGACATCCGCGGCTCTGGAGAAAAAATTGCAAAGAGAGTTGACGACGAAATTGTGTCCGTTTTTTACTTGCCGTCCGTTTGGAAGGAACAAGTACGGCCGAAAGAGGCGTCGCCAATTCCATCCGAGTCAACGCGATTAAGCACATTTCAGTAAGCCGTAGTTAACGTCTCCACTTCAGAATAAGCCACTATTTAGGCCAGTCGAGAGCCCAAATTGTTTACGCGCGTTTATTACCGTGTCTGAAACGGTCCTGCATCATATGTACCGTGTCGTCTGGAAACTAAGATGCTCTGCAAAGTGAGACCCACCCTAACCTTGTGCCTCGGTTATCACTAAAGTTACACAAATCTAGCCACACACAAAGATTCTCCTTACAGCCTCTCACAGACTGCTGGGGCAAGTGCTGTTAGCGAGCACCTACGAAGGCCGGCACGGTACATCAGAGGGTGGGTGGCAAAAACACCAGAGGGTGGGTGGGCCAGCACCACGTCCGAGCCGCCTTTGTCTCCCCAGTGGCGACGTTTACACACCGCACCAGGTACTCATTTGAGGCTGAGTCGACCTAGGGGAGGCCCAGTACCATTTCAGATAATCAGCACTTGTGTTGGCTGTGAGCTGAAATCGAACTCGGGCCGCCGGGTTCGTGGCGCAGAGTAGCGCTAACCGCTACACTACCGCGCACGCATGCACGCACGCACGCCTCCTGGATTATGAGACGCACACCCCCTTCATCACTACTTTAAAACACGGGGATCAAAGTGGGTCAATGTGGAGAGCGATGGGTTTTCTCCGGGGCCTTACCCTTGGCCGATACACCACAAGCAAAAAATAAAGCGACGATAAATGGGGAATACAAAAATCTTTCTATTTGGTGTTTGAACATCGTAGCACCTCCTGTTCTATTGCCAGAACGGGTAAAACAAATTCTTATTTTTTCACACTTTGATAATGGGGGAAAAAAGGTCCCTTTTTTGTCGCTGCTCACCCCAAGCTATAAATGCTCTGCTAGTGCATTGCCTTTGTACCTGCTTCACTTTTTGGCGTTGTTCTCTAGTCTGACACTGGTGAGAGACTAGGCCCTAAAGAAGGCTGCCGTTTCTGGTGAAGGCCAATCAGCTTCAAAGACAATGCCCATTCAATATTATTATCAGAGCATGTTTGTTTGCATGTTCACAGCAAGTAGCGTGTGTGTGTGATTAATGCAGTAACTCGATTCCTTGCGAGAGGTTTCTATTTGGTGTTTGAACATCCCAACACAACTCCTGTTTAATTGCCAGAAAGGGTAAAACCTATTCATGTTTTTTTTCATAAAATGGGAACAGGCCAAACATCCCCATGCAGGACCCTCTTGTAAAGAAGTCTCGAGACGCGGCGGGGCCTTCGTAGGCAATTAAAGGGCAAGGATCAAACTAAAATAATAAAACATGTTACCAGGTAAGGCTCTTTTTTCAGAAGCAACCTGGTCACAAACGATAGCTAAACGAGGTGGATCATCGTCGCGTGGACAAGTATTTATAGCGGTGGCCAAATACGCTGGACGCGTGGTGACGTTGATTCTAAATTGTGGAGGGAAAAACCGGAGGACCCGGAGAAAAATCCACGCGACCACGGTGAGAGATACACCGCAAACTCCAAATATCCAGGCATTGTGGGAGTTGGGATCGAACACACGGTTCCTGTACACCAGGCGAGGTAGTTAACATCTCGTCACCATGGCGCAGCGGCAAAAATGTTACCGCGCCGCGCCATATGAACCCGGTGACATGCGGACAACTCCCGGCCACGGCTAGAATCAGAACATTTATTAATCCTGGAGGAATCTGGCGAGTGAAATGTGAACCCATCCTGGGCTACCTACCGCCCTTCGCCAACCGGCACGGACGAGCGCGGTGAAGTACGGTCAAACGCCGGCCGCGACCGACACGGTGTACTGGAGGACCCCAATCCAGCGGTGGATTGAGGGGCTGCCGACTCGGATCATCATCATTGTTATTGTTGTCATTGCTACTACGAGTTGTACTATTTAAAAAAACCGCTTCGAGTGCTATCTTCCATTTGACTGGAATTAACTTCCTTTCCAAGAAAACGTTGCCAGCGCACAACATGTCCATGCGGACACGTGGCACGCACACTTGCATCGCAACCACGCTGACGATCCCTCCCCGTCCTCATCCCCACCCTACCTCCCCGCCCCCTACATCCCCCTCTCCCCCCAACATCTCCCCCCCCCACTACACCCCCCCCTTTCCCCCCCTCCCCACCTAGATCACCCCTTTTCTCCCACCCTACACCACCACCCCCTACATCCCCCCCCCCTCCATACCCCTCCCCAAATCACTCCCTCCTTCCTTCACACCCCCTCCTCCCCTAAAAACTCTTAGACCAGATCACAACACCTCTCCGTCCTTCTCCCTGGGCCCACATCCACCCTCTCCACACCACACTGATCACCAGCCCCTCAATCTCGCGCTCTCCATCCCCCATACAGCGCAACTCCCCCCCCCCCCACAGCCTCTCCCTACTCACCCTCTCCCCAATCGCCCCTCTTTACACACACCACAAAACCCCCCCTCCTGTCTCTCTCGCTCCCACCCCACAGCGCACCCCCTGCCCCCACGTCCACCATCCTGCCCACCCTCCCGCCCGCCCACCCTCCCGCCCGCCCTCCCGCCCGCCCGCCCACCCACCCTATGTTATATTTTATTTAAAAAATACTACATTTATAGAAACTGTCCTCCCCCCGCACCTCCAATTAGCACGACTGGTTACGTACGGTACGGAAGAAGTTCAACCTGCATAAATGTACATTATATATATTTGTTTATTTTACCAAGTAGAAGCGACGTGGCCAACGCAAGTCACAGCTCTAAAGAGTGGCGGCTTACCATGGCGCAGGCATTTATAGCGGCCAGCCAAACTCTCTACACGGCCGCACGCCCAACGCCCGTGAGGGTGGTGCCCCACGTGCGGCGAGGGCAGCGTGAAACGAGGGAAACCTCACACTGGGGGGGTGGGGGGGGGCGTTGGCGGTGATCTCCTCTCCAGCGCCCGTCACGGCTTTAGCACGAACGAGCACGTGGGCACGGCCGCCGTGGTTGGGGTGACGGTCGGAGCGCTGGACTTGCGATCCACACCTCCTGGTGTGTGGCAGTCGTAGCCACGAAGCACGATTCTTAAATCCCCTCCCCACCACACAACCATCCACCCACCCATCCACCCATCCACCCATCCACCCACCCATCCATCCACCCACCCACCCATCCACCCACCCACCCATCCACCCATCCACCCACCCACCCACCCATTCACCCATCCACCCACCCATCCACCCACCCATCCATCCACCCATCCACGCGTGGTCACGTGGATTTTTCACCTGGCCCTCCAGGTTTTCCCTCCACATTTAGAATTGACACGTGTTTACAATACTTGGCTGCTGTAAATGTCCACGTGATAAGCCACTTCGTTGACCTTTCATTTGTGGCCGGGTGCCTTTTGACAAAAAAAGAAGAGCTAAATTGCCCAGTGGGCTTTAACTGATCAAATAAAAAAGAACGGCATAGTTTTAGTTTCATTGGAGAAAAACCCACGCGCTTTCAAGACGTCGTGACTCTGAACAACAAAAAAAGCGGGTAGTGGGCAGGACACGTCGCTATGGGCAAGATGACAGGACGCTGGGGGTCGATCGTCGCATGGCGGGACCGCAACTGGCAACCAACGCAACTTGGTGGGGAGGGAGGCCTTCATCCAGCAGTGGACTGGTCACGGCTGATGGTGATGATTGTGATGATTGTGATAATGATGAATACGTTTCAAAAGTAAGGGCCCCCCCCATGCATGGATTTTCTTGCTTACCCAGAAACCCCGGAGAAGAGGGCGCATCAGAGCGAACGACATTCCTGCGCGAGATGCATAATCCCCGATCGCTGGACAGTGTATCTCACTCCGCAAATATGCGACAGCGCGCCGGGCGGCCGAAGGAGAGGAAGGTATTCTTGCATTTTGTTACTTTTTTCCCCCCCCTCTCTCCTTTCGTCATCTTAAAAACAATTTAGTTTCCATTATCCAACGATTGCCGGGGGGGGAGCGGTGGCGCAGCGATTAACGCACTCGCTATTGCGCTAAACTAAACAATGTTTTTTATTTTACCAGGTAAGGCCCACTGAAATGTATAGCTCTTGTTCAGACGTGTCCTGGCTATGACGAATGATCACTCAACCAAGCGGCTTATCACGTGGAAATTTATAGCACCCGAATAACCTAAATGCAGGTTTCTAAACGTGGAGGGAAAAACCAGAGGACCCGGACAAAAATCTACACGCCCAGAGAGAGAGAGAGAACATGCCAACTCCAAATATACAAGCATCCTCAGGGTCAGGATCGAACCCACGATCTCCTGTATACCAGGCGAGGTAGTTAACATCTCTTTCTAGATTTGAAGCTTTCGTGACTGCAAGGATTCATACTCGTAGGTTTTTTCGGTTAAAGTAACGTAGGTAAAAATTTTTATAATAAAATAAAATAATAATAAATGAAAATAACTCAATTAAATCACGACGTTTCAGAGGCAACACAAGTCTCCGACTTCAGGTGGGACCGTCACAACTAATCACTTGATACAGTAAATGTAGCTGTGACGGTCCCACCTGAAGATGGAGACTTGTGTTGCCTCCGAAACATCGTGATTTAATGGAGTTATTTTCATTTATTATTATTATTTTACCGACGTGACTTTACCGAAAAAACCTAAGAGTATAGTTAACACCTCCTCGCCACTGCGACGCTATGAACCCGCGGCCCGATTGAGTTCGATTCCCCGGTCATTCCGATCCAGTCTTCGGACCCCCCACCCCCGCATGCAACTTTTCCAGCCCTTGCCACCGATGACTGCAAAAACGACAAAAACTTTCACATTCAATTAATTGAGAATTAGCCGGGCACTGAGAATTTACCCGGTGTGGGTTTGAGACACGTGGCCCGTACACTTTGTCAGGGCGTGTGCAACGTGGGTGGCTCCGAGTGTGGATCAAGATGGATGTTGAACTGGTTTCCAATTTTTTAAAAAAATTTGCATGACATCATCTTCCAGGGCTGTTTCTCGGACACTTGGTGGCGAATCCCTCGCTGTGGGAATCAATCTGAATGGCCATTCTTTTTTGTTGCATCTTAATCGCACGAGATGGTTTGCCGACAGTGGAACATAACTGGGAACTATTAAAATCAATAAAAGAAAAAACAGACGAAGAACTAGCGCTCTGCAATGTCATTTTCCAGGACGCTGTAAAAAAAAAAAATTCCCCCGAAAAAACCGATGTGAGCCGGGGGGGGAGGGGGCGGGATTCGAACCCACGTCACCGGTTCCGTAGTCCGTCATGCTAACTGCGGCGCCACCGCTCTCGAATACGAACGCACGAGCGCGCGCACACAGGTACGCAGGCGCGGACATCGCGAACAGCACGCGCGCCTCTCCTGGTGGGATCTATACCCATCGGGAATCGGCAGACACCGATATCTGTCCCTGGCGCGTTGCGTTGTGTCTGTTGCGCTGCGCGTTGCGTTGCATTGCGCATCATTTCTCCACGGCGTCAAGCTCCAAATCGGAACGAGTCGGGCAAGAGATTTCGGGCCCGAAAAGGAAGAATTCCGAAAACCTCCCATGTCCCAAGCGCGTCCTTTTCCAGACTCGGCGTTTCTGTCTTTCTGAACGAGGCTCGTGTTTCTTTTCGACCCACTCGTAAAAGTTGAGCGTCTAAAAGAGTGGTCCTTCTTCTGAACCTGGGATGCAAACGCCGCACTCCCCCAAGGGGGTGCGAGATGCCCTTTCGGGGGGTGCGAGACATGGCCGGATTGTTTTCGACGCTAAATCATCAAAAACACGAATTAAGCACGGTCGCGTAACAACTTGATTCACCTCATCAAACCCGATGTATCTATTAACATTCTACATTTTTTAATGATCGAGTACCAAAGAGGTACAGGCTGCAGTAAACAACAAACCGCTGGTCTAAAATAACACCGCCGGGGTTGGCGGATCGCGAAGAGGAGGGGGCAGCGATCGCTCAGGAGGGCGACGACATTTTTGTAACGGCGACGTCAAACGCCCCCAAACGATGAAAACGCACGCACGCACGCTCGCGCGCACACACAGACGCACGCGCGGCAAACCCACGCGCGGCAAACCCACGCGCGGCAAACCCAAGCGTCCGTCGACGGGCCGACTTCAAAGGCGGCCCAATAATCAGCGCGATAAGGGTGCGAAGGGCGGCTTCGGGATCGATGTGGCCGGTCCTTAAAACATTCACATAGCGCCGATCGAGAGGCGATGGAACGCAGGCGCCGGCGCAAGGAAATCGTTCGGGATCCATCAAACTTTCAGCGTCTCGACTTAATAATGCAGCGGGGAATTTTCGTTTTTCTTCATATTCTTCGTCGAGGATGGCGTCGCCCTAAATTTTGCAACGGGAACGATGTCGAGAGATGAATAAATCACGACGCCTAAACAAAACAGGGCAACGATGCGTTCCCTTCAACCGACGATGAATAATAACAAGGCCTCATACTCTTAGTTCTTTCGGTAAAGTCACGTAGGTAAAACATGAAATTAAAATAAATAAAAATAAAATAATAAAAATCATGACGTTTCGGAGGCAACACAAGTCTCCGTCATCAGCCAACTTTGCTGCATCAAATCTGGCTGTGACGATCATCAAATCTGGCTGTGACGATCATCAAATCTGGCTGTGACGGTCCCACCTGATGACGGAGACTTGAGTTGCCTCCGAAACGTCGTGATTTTTATTATTTTATTTTTATTCATTTTTATTTCATTTTTTACCTACGTGACTTTACCGAAAGAACTACGAGTATGAATCCTTGCAGTCACGAAAGCTTCAAATCTAGAAATAACACGGCCGCCGTCGTCGCCGCGGTGACGAAACGGTTAGCGGCGCCACTGGACTCCGATGTGCGGAGGTAGCCGGTTCAATTCAATCTCCCGGCGCGGCAGCTGAAAAAACGGGGGGGGCAGGTTTCTTAGATTCCCCCCCCCAACCACCACCACCCACCCCCACATTATTGTTTTCCTCCAATGTGTTTGCTACTCATTATTCATGATTTAATTGCTGCTGTAACTTCCTGTTATTTTTTACCGAGGTCCTACGCTGGACATTGTTGTTAATCATCTCAGGGCTGAAACGTTTTTTTTTTTTGGGAAGCCACGGAGGTGTGATGTTAACCATCTCGCCTCGTATACAGGAGGTCGTGGGTTCGACTGGAGCCTGACGATGTCTGTATATTTGGAGTTTGCGTGTCTCTCTCCACGCGGTCGCGTTAATTTCTCCCCGGGTCATCAGGTTTTTCCCTCCACATTTAGAATCAACATCACTCGTTTAGAGCTTTCGTGACTGCAGGGATTCTCATCTTCTTGGTTCTTTCGGTAAAGTCACGTAGAAGGGAAATAGTAAAATAAAAATTCTCACGATGATGATGAGCGACAAAAACAGCCGTCTTTCCGACAGCTCTGTTACTTCACCTGAGGACGGCTGCTTGTGTTGTGGCCGAAACGTCGTGAGAATTTTTACGTTATTATGTTTTATTTTTTATTATTTTATTATTTCCCTTCTACGTGACTTTACCGAAAGAACCAAGAAGACAACCTCACTCGTTTAGAATATTGGACCACCGCTATAAATTTCCACCTGATGATGTGCGACATTGTTGAGCTATCATTTGTGGCCAGGTCGCTTCTGAAACAGGAGCTATACAGCTCAGTGGGCCTTACCTGGACAAAAATACAAAAATCATTTCATTTAGCGTAGTGGCAAGTGCGTTAACCGCTGCGCCACCGCTCCGCCCCGCCGGCAATAGTTAGTTTTGCTTGTTCTCCCCGTGGCCATGTGGATTTTTTCTCCGGGTCCTCCGGTTTTTCCCTTCACACTTAGAATCAACTTCACGCGTTTAGAGAGCATTTGACCGCTATAAATTTCCACGTCATAAGCCACTTCGTTGAGCTATCATTTGTGACTTCTGAAAAAGAGCTATACAGCTCAGTGAGTCTCACCCGATAAAATAAAAATAGTTTATAGCTTTAGTATGCACGTTGAACTTCTTGTCGCACCGTACGTAGCCAACCGTGCTAATCGGAGGGATACTGCACACCGCACGTACGCGTAAAACAAATACAATCCGTCAGGTTGCGTGTGGCGGGGTAAAGTGTGGGTAACTCCCACCTCTCTCGACGTGAGCGAGCAATTGCAGGGCTGCGCCTTTGCCTCTTTCGCTTAAAAAAATAAAATACTAAACGACAACAAGCGACGCCGGTGAGCTCCTGAAAGCGTCACGGCATTGGTGAAAAAGCGCTTCACAGCTCATCGGATTCCTCCCAGGATCCAATCAATATTTCGATTCTCATTCGGCGCAGCCCGCGGGGGTGAGCCAAAGAGGACCCCCCCCCCCGGCTCATCCGTCGTTTGATCGTGCAGTGGTTCGTCGATTTTATCTGCGAGCACGCTTTTTTCGCCCGTTCCCTGCGCCCACCTCTCCACCTCTCACGGCGAGAAGCGGATTGTGCTCGGCACGAGCAATGATTAATGGATCAAATTGGGATGCTCGAGACCCGCGTGTTACCACGCACGCGTGGGGACCCGCACACGCGTGCGCACGCAGAAGTCGATAGGAATGGATAATGCAGGCAACTAGCGAGCGTGATCACGCACAAATCTCACGTTCGGGGCCTAATGGGACGGGCGAGAGAGGACCAGAATAAACGTACGGGACAGATACGTACAGGCGATACGATATTCATCGTTTTTTTGAAATAGTTAGGAAGTAAGAAAAAATGTTTACCCCCAACCTCGACAACAATTTTTGGAATTGCGGCAAGCCGTTACCTACCGAGTCGTTACCTACTCAGTCGTGCTTCACCTACCGAGTAGCTACCTACCGAGTCGTTACCTACTCAGTCGTGCTTCACCTACCGAATAGCTACCTACTGAGTCGTTACCTACTCAGTCGTGCTTCACCTACCGAGTAGCTACCTACTGAGTCGTTACCTACTCAGTCGTGCTTCACCTACCGAATAGCTACCTAACGCTTTTCCTTGTTCCATCACGACACGGTGAAGGCTGCTGGGGCCACAGTCCGCCACCCGCCGCAAAGTACGCGACGACAAACTTAGAACGTCGATTCTTTTCACGCGGGAGTCGGGGGGGGGGATTAACGCCTTGGGTCGCGATCGTAGGGGGGGGGTGGATGGGGGTTCATTGGAGGACCGGCGACCCCCGTGGTGTCACTGTGGTGTCACCACCGCGGGTGCGAGCGAGAGACTCACCAGCAGCAGGCTTTGGTGGGCGGCGCCGTCGACGGGACTGGGAGAGTCTGCGGAGCGACAACGGACACACACGCACACACACACACGCACGCACACGCGCACAAACACAACGCGCGTCAGGACGCGGAGGCTTCGCGCGCGACCTCGTCGGCGGCGGCAACCGCAGCAGCCTCGTCGTCGTCGGCAACGACCTATCTGTTAGAATTTTTTTAAATGATAAAACTCAACACGTTCGTCAATTGTTATTTGCGGTATAAACACACAATTGACCCATCGCATAGTTGCATTCTCCACAACGGCGCTCATGATTATTGTGCGTTATGTACCCATTCGTCAAGGGATGAAGGCCGTGATATTTATCTTGAACCCGACTTTGCTGTACATCCCAGCATTTGCGTTCGCTCCTTGCCACCCGAAGTCATACCGACGACGATTGCCGTCCGCCAATTTGAGACGGCGAAATATTTTCTCCAATTATATTCATAGGGCTCGGAGGAGAAATGTGGCGAAAGTAAAGGCCTCCACGATTTCAGCAGAGGCTTCTCCGGGTAAGAATGCGCAGGCCACATCACGATAGCGGGAGACTCCGCTACGGAGCGGAGACAGAAAACCCAGTAAACATACCAATAGAGGGCCAACGTTGGTAGGTGGTTGGAACCGTTGGCCCAACGTTAACCTAACATCGGACCAACGTTGACGCAATGTTGACCCAATGTCGAACCCAACGTCGAACCCAACGTCGAACCCAACGTCGAACCCAACGTCGACCCAACGTCGACCCAACGTCGACCCAACGTCGAGCCAACGTCAGACCAACATCGAACCAACGTCGACCCAACGCCGGACCAACATTGACGGACCCAACGTTGATCCAACGTCAGACCGACGACGTTGACCGGCCCGACGTTGACCCGAACGCTCCATGTTTACTGGGTTCTATTTTTGGGCAGGTGAAAGAAAACTGCGTTAAGAGGTGGCAGCGGAGGGACGACGTCACAGGGTTCACCGGACAGGAACGGGGCAGGAAACTAAGGAGTGGAAGAGAATTGCGGCGGCCTTCTCTGCCCAGCAGGTTGACAACGACAACAATGACGACGACAACCGCGGGGACGACACCAACCGCAACAATGGCGACGACAACAACCGCAACAACAACAACGACAACAACAACCGCAACGACAACAACCGCAATGACAAACAACAAAAAACAACAATGACAATCGCGACGACGACAACAACCACGACAACAACAACAAACAAACAACAAACAACAATGACAACCGCGACGACAACAACCACAATGACAAACAACAACAAACAAACAACAACAAACAACAACAACGACGACGACTCCTCTGCCACACCCCAATCCAGTTTCCGGACAGCGACCCTCGTTCCGTCGCCGCGAATCAACGCGCGGAAACCAGACGCTCAAAGTGCCCACACACCCTGAGAGCGCGACCTCCCCCACGGGCGCCGAGCGCGGCGACAAGCTTTGCCGAACGCGGTCGAGGCGGAGGAGGGGGCATCGGTGTGACGAGCCGAGTTCGCGGCGGTGGCTTTAATCAACACTCGACTGAGACACACAATGGAAATTGCTAATTTTTGCGTAATTGGCTTCGTTGCGGTGAGATAGAAATTGTTTTTTTTTTCACGGAAAGGGACGATTAATCAAACCCCATTAGCGACGGGGGGAGGGGGGGGGTGGGGGGGGGGGTCTGTATGTCGTTTTTAATTTGCGACTGGAACACTTCTTTATTATTTTGCGTGCGGGATACGGCCGTTAAGCCCACCGCCACCGCTCCGTGGTCCCCCAGCCGCATGACCTCCCATTACCGCAATGGAGAAAGCGATTAGTTTTGGTTTATTATTGCCGCGACGGTTTATCGGTTTCGGGGAGAAAAGAAAGATAGGGGACAGAAAAAAAACGACCGGGTGATCGAAAACACGGGGAGAGCGCGATTGACCGCACGACGCTACATCGACTCACAGCCCTCACCCCCCCCCCCCACCACTACCCCCCAACCTCCGCTAATTGACTTGGACGACTCTCTTAACGAGGTCTTCCAATATTTATTTGAAAAAAAAAAATGCTCCGGCATCATCATAAAGGACAGCCGATATTATTGCAAGGAATGTGGGTCGCTGGCAAATTACGTTTTTTTTTTTTAAACGAATTGGAAAGGCGGCGGCGGCGGCGTCGCGCGTGGGAAGCGTCGTCTGAAAAAGAGCGCGCGTCTCGTTGCGTAACGACATCCACTCGGACATTTCAGAAATTGAAATTGTATTAAAACATTGATTAAAAGAAGGTTTTAGCGAGGTCGTTTTCATTCCCCGCGCAGATGAATTATCGTCATCATTATTATTTGCTCAGAAAGCCTCCAGGAAAAAGCCATTACGAGAGGCAGCTTGAGGCCTCATCAGTGAGCCACTCCACTTTGGAACGCCAAGCAAAAATCTCAGTGTTGTTATACGGCTCCTCACAATCGTTGGGGGGTGCGCGGTGGGGGGGGTTTCATCGGGTGAGTCATGCCCAACTCTCAAGAATTAAGATTTTTTTACGGACGCGCTCATTTTCAAACGACGCACGTCAGGTATCCCGGCCTCCACGCGAGCGACGGCGAGCGACGTCTCTGACCGCCCCCCCCAGCCCCATCTCAACCCGTGGCTTAGTTCCCGGCGAGCTCGGTTGGCTTCGTACGGCGCGGAATAAGACGGGCACGCGCGCACGTGCACGCACGCACGCGCTCAGGCGAAGCGATAACGGGGCAGGGCGATCGATGTTCCGCGCGCGAACCCACGGCCGCAGATCTAGTTTCATTTCTGCGCGACAAAACCGAAAAAGGTGAACGAATGGGGACAGGATTGAACGGGTGTGGGAGGGGTAGAAAAGTGGGGGGGGGCGGATGGCAGGGGGTGGGGGGGGCTTTAGCCCTCTTCAAAATTAACCCCGGCGCTGGCTAGAGCCAAGGTGCCACGGTCAATTATAGCGCGGTAAACGGAGACCCTCTCAGCTGTTGCAAGATTATAATAATAAGTAACTGCCACAGCGCTGTAATGGTTAGCAGCACACTGGAGTTTTTGCAATCTAAGAGGTCGCCGGTTCCATTCCATCTCCCGTTTCTTAAATTCCTCCCGGCTCTGTCCGTCCAGCGGCACCGATGGGCGGCCGGGTGAGAAGCGAGCACTCCCAACGTCTTTGAGGAGCTTCGGCAAGTGTGGAAGAGAGTTGACCAAATATCCTGCAGATTAGAGCGAGATGGGGGGGGGGGTGGTGGCGGCCTTCCGCCAGCGTGGAGAGAGCAGACAAGCGGACGCGGGACGCGACGGCGACCGCAGGAAGGCGGCGATTGGGGAAAAAAAGACGGCCGTCCAAGGATCGGCGTGGGGGGGGGGGTCGGGGGAACGGGCGGAGAGAGCCCTGATTACGATCCCTGATTGCGATCCCGGCGTCGCCGTTCGTCGCTTTAATTCGAGCCAGGCCACGCGGACGCGGGGGCCAGCCGCTCGTGCCCCGCCGTCGGCTCGGCTCTCCGTGACTCGGGTTACAAAAGTATTTAAACGCAATTAATCAACGGGGTGGTTTCTTTTTTTTAATGTTACGCGGCGACTGCCCGCCGCCGCCGCGCTATTTTCGGCCGGATGATCGGGAGAGAAGATCCTTGGGGTGTATTGTGTGGAAGGCCGGCGGGGGGCGGGGTGGGGACCGCGAAAAAGAGGACAGATTAAATTAATTTATTTACGGCATAAAAACCGTTTCGTCGGGCGGCCTAATCGGCGGCACGGCCTCGTTTCGAGTACCTCGAAACCAAACGCTGCACTCAGGCGGGATTGCTTCACCGCCGTTAACATCGTTAACATCGTTACCCCCCACTACTACTTCACCATTTAGTTCTCTATTATGCAAATCGTAAGCACGCGTAATTAAATTCCACTTGCGTGGAAAAAAAAAAACTCGGGAACGCGATGTGCGGATTTAAAAACGCGGCAATCGTCCACCCGGGAGCGGCCCCGATGATTTATACGGGGCGGGCGGGCAAACAAAACACAAAGCGGCCAAACGACGCCGCGGTCGTTTCCCCTCCGCTAGTCAAAAAAAACCTCCACAAATTACATAACCCCCCGGAAAAAAAAACAGCCGCAGAATTCCTTAACCGTGAACGGGGTTGTTTTATTTTCGTTAAATATTCTGCGAGTAAAATATGCTCCCAAGTGTGGTTTACCGGATCGAGACGGTGGCCAGGAGATGTTAACTACCTCGCCTAGTCTAGCGGAGGTCGTGGGTTTGATCCCGACGCTAATTCCCGTTAGATATTTGGAGTTTGCGGTGTCTCTCTCTCTCTCTCCCCTTGGTCGCGTGGATTTTTCTCCGGGTCCTCCGCTTTTTCCCTCCACGTTCAGAATCGACGTCGCGCGCCGAGAGTATTCGGCCGCTGTGCATTTTCACGTGATAAGCCACTTTGTTGGGATATCACTTGCGGCCAGGTCAGTTGGGCCTTGCCTGGCAAAATAAAAACAGTTCCTAGTGGAGAGACGTCGCTGCAAACCGAGCCGACGCGACGCTCCGGTCTGTCCCTCTACGTTAAGAATAAACACGAGGCGTTTGGGAGAGCAGAAGACGACTCCACTTGTTGTCTGCGCCCGGCAAATCGACAAGGCCACATTCTGCCCTTTAATCTCTTCCCACCACCGCCCCCTCCACCACCAACCTCTCTCTGCGCCGATACAGACCACCGCTGCGCCCATTGCTCCGAGCGCGCACGCAGCCTGTCGCGCCGTTCCTCCTGGTCGCGACGACGCGTCGCCACGCGCCCACCGATCGCCGCAAGCCATCGTAACCCGCCGGCCAAGTTCCCCGCGGGTGCGGAGGACGTGCGAGGTAAACAATGCAGTTTAACACGTAGGCTTTCGCGACCAATATTATCCATAATCAACGTTTTTGGGTTTAGATCGCGTTATTTATAAATGTGTCGTAACCCTCCTACTCAAAAATTGTTAAATGTTGTGGTTTCACGCTTCAACACACCGGTGGGCTAAAGCAGTGAACTATTTGTCTTTTGTCAACGTGACACTTTTTTACTGATTGGCCGTGTCGGGTGGTGGAGGGTTACGACACATTTATAAATAACGTAAACAATGCAGCTGGGTGGGTGCGCGATCGACAACGCGTGAATGGGCCCACGAATGAATGAACGAGCGGGCTGGGGTGACTTAATGAATAAAATCAGCTGATTAAGAGTTGACGGATCGATGCTCATGGAGGGGTGAAGGAAGTTGGGCGAGGTTGCACAAAAACGGGCGTGAATGAACGGGACGGGCGCGTTAATGACTGTTTGAATGAATGCTCACGTTTCTCAATTAATGAGCTAATTAATTGATGAATGTGCTCAATTCACTAATTCGTGTATCAATGAATGGCTCGGTTATGATTGTTCCAATGGATTATTCGATGCACGCATGATGTAATCAAAGAGTGAAATGAATGAAGGGCAAGTTAATTACCGCGTCAATGAATGAAGCAATTGATGTGTGAATGGGCCCAATTAGTTAATCGGCGAAAGTGAAAGAGTGTGCCAACGCACCGATCAAACATGCGGGGGAAAAAACCCGACGAATACACCGGACATGAAACGAATGCACCTGTTCAGATCTTATTTGGAGAAGCGTAAACAGTCCGTCGCGAAGGATGCCCTGCAAATCTGACATTTGCCTGGTCGGTTTGGGTGTCCTGCAGGATTGCCCAGTGTCGGACCCTGTCCTGTTCGGCATCAATGTCCCTCCCCCCCCCCCCCCCCCCGGTTAGAGCCCCACTCGTCACCGCCTCGGTCCAAGCGCTTCAATATCGCCGCCACGCAGACGACACCGAAATCCGTCTACGACGTCGCTTGCTTCCGAGCTCTGCGAGCCGACGCCATCCGCCTGCGCAACTTTCCCCGTCGCTATCGCCGGTTGTGGGGGGGGGGGGATGGGCGGGCGGGAAATGTCATAATAAATAAGCGAGACTACGACAAGTAAATAAAAATCGTGGTCACGCAAGCCCCACAACCCTCCGACCGACGGACGTGGATTAGACGGAGGCCGTGCTAATTGGGACACCCACACCGCTGGTTGCGTTAAGCTGGCTCTCGCTTGCCCTGACGATTGAAGGCCACGACATCTGCACGGCCCTCAGGAAGCCTTTGCAGGGGGGGCGAGGGGGGACAGGGGGGGGGGGGTTGACACTGCGCTGGTCGTTGGAGACTCGTGGTTACCAGACGACCGATTTGACAGACGCGATGTAAACACCCTCGCTGTGAGGTCAGAGTAGGAGTGGTAGATGCATTCTAAAAAAAAAAGGCGCACAAAGCAAAACGCTGCCTGCCGAGTAGTGCGGTACACACTGAGTGCACGCGGTACGCACACTGTACACAACAACAACAACCGCCATTCGCCACTAAGTGGCGGTGACGTCACCACGACGCTTGTGCCAGGCCAAGTGCACTTTGAGGCCACGTGAAGTGTCGAACGCCCGCTGGCAGGAGGTCACGGGGCAGACCCAGGTGCCATGGGTCGAATGACCCCCTACCTACTTGCGGTGCCGGACGGGCAACACTGTCGTGGACATTGCTATGGGGGGAGTGCCAATGCCCATTGGCCTCTCCCCTCATGGCGTCTGTGACCACCACAGTGGCTAAACGGGGGCTCTGGACGGGTGCGATAATCCCTCCACCATCAATTAATTACCACGAGACTACGATATAAACATACAACACTGTACACAGTCCACACAACACACACGCAGTACACGTAAAGTACACAGTACACACGCAGCACACACACAGTACATGAGCAATACACGTGCGGTAGACATAGTACACACAGTGCACACACAGTAGACAAAGCTGTCCCATGTCCGACTGCATATCCGCATGTAGAGTGAATTAAAACCACGTAACACAGTGAATTCTGGGGGGAAAAAAAAAAGAGGTTAGCAGCTGCGTATACAGCACGGAATCGCACGAACCGATCCCGCATACAGCGAGCGAAACCTGCATATGATCTCTATTGAATGAGCGAATGAATACACAAATGAATGAACGACTGTTAGCGGCTCTCACCTGTCCTGGCGTTTGGCCGTGCGACGTTCCCCGGTCCGGCACCTCGCTGCTCCCCCTCCTCGTTGGCGCCGCCGCCGCCGCCGCCCCTCGGCTGTGCCGCCTGCTGCTGGCGCAGGCTCAGCAGGTGCTCGTCCGACTGCATGTGGGCGATGAGCGCCTCTTTGGACGCGGCTGAGAACGAGCAAACCTTGCAGGAGTAGCGCCCGCCGCAGCCACCGGCAGCCACGGTAACACCACCGGCAGCAGCAGCAGCACCGGCGCCGACGCCACCTGCCACCAGCGACCTGCCGGCCTTCGGTGGCCGCGCCGCACCGTGGAAGCCGAACCCCGGGCGGTCGGCGCTCTCCTTCGCGTTCGGTTCGTCGGCGCAGACGCGCGACCCGCCGGCTCCCTCGCCGATGTCCGGCGCTGGGGGCGCAACGCCTGAATTCATCGCCGCATCCTCCTCCTCCTCGTCCTCCTCCTCCTCCTCGTCATCCTTCTCGTCGTCATCTTTGGAATAGTCGCGTGCTTCGCGCAAGGGGAAAACCGCCGATGCCGCCGTTGCCACCGCCGGATCGGTACTTCCCCCTCCCGCCGCTGCGTCAGCCTCGCCGGCTTTGGAAGCCGCCTCGTCGCCCGGCTCCATCTCCGCGGCCGAACCGGCGCTCTCCGCGCTGCTCACGCTCGTGGAGTCAGGCGAGTCGACTCGCTCCGCCGTGGCCCGCCCCGGCTCGGCGTCCCGACCGCACCGCGTCGCGGCGCCGCCGCCTCTTTGGTGATCGCCCGGCTCCACGAGCTCCACGTCCGGCTCGCTCAGCTCCGCATCCGACTGGTCCGTCGAGTCGCCCCCGTACACGGCGCCCAGCCGAGGCACCAGCTCCGACAAGCGGGAACCGGCGTCCGGGGAGAGCCGGCCGTCCTCCGACGCGGCCGGCGCCGGCGCCGCCGACTCGGACGCCGGCGACGGCACCTCCCGGCCCGCGACGTCGCAGCCTTCCTTGGCCGCCGCCCTCCGCCGGGGCCGCAGGAAGCTGACGAGCGGCCTCTGCTGGTGCCGCCCCTCCCCGCCGCCGTCGTCGCGCATCTGCACGATGGCGGACGTGCGCTTGTCGGTCAGCAGCCGGCGCTCCTCGGCGTTGAGCGCCACGGCGTGGTCGTGGGCGGCGTGCGACACGAAGGAGCGCGTGTGCCCGAACGTGAGCTCGCACGGGAAGCACATGAGCACGGGGCGGCTCTTCACGTCCGCCACTCCCACGTCGTCAAACTCCGACAGGTCCAGCGGCTCGGCGGCGCCGGCGCCGCTACCGTCGGCGCGCACCGGCCGCACGCTGTAGAGCTCGTACGCGTTGCACACGGGGCTCAGCAGCTGCGCCAGGGGGCTGCCCCGGTAGGCCCAGCTCTGGCCCTGCCACGCGCGCAGCAGCGACGCGAATTGCGAAGAGTCCAGCACCTGCGTGTACGGTTCGGCGTCCGAGTTCGGCGCCGCCGTCGCGCCGCCAGGATCGTCCGATGCCGGCGCCGCGACGGAAGCGGCCGACGACGACGACGAGGACGACGAGGACGAGGACGCCGCCGCCGCGTTCTCTCTGGAAAGTTCCGAGCGCCGGTCTCTTACGACGGAGTCCGCGGGGCCGGAAGCGCCCGTCTCGTCTGGGGCGCTGTCGGCGTCCGAGCCGCCGCTCCTCGTTTCCCTCGGCGAGTGGGCGCGGCGGGCGGCGTCCGAGGGCGCGGCGCAAGCAGCTTCCAGGTGATCGCCGGATACGGATTTCGGAGTTTCCGGGCGTTCCGGATTTCGAGCGTCGGTAGCCGGTTTGTCCCCGTCGCCATTTCCATTTTCGTTGACGTCGTCGTCGTCGTCGTCGTCTTCGTCGTCTTCCTCCTCCTCCACCTCCTCTTCCTCCTCTTCTTCTTCCTCTTCGGATGACATCACCACCGGGGCGACCGGGGCGGCGGCGCCACCGCCCTCCATGGCGATGGCATCATCGTCGTCGTCGTCTGAGGTCACGTGACCGCGAGGGAGTTCCGCGATTGGCTTCCTAGGGCCGCCCTCTCCGCTGCTGAGCGAATCGTGGGCATCCATGGAGACCGGCAAAGAGGATTCTCATTTCAGAAAATGCCCAGAGGACCTGCGGCACGACCGACAAGAGAAGACAACGTGCACGTTGTTATTTTTCGATTTAAAGCTTTCGTGACTGCAGAGATTCATCTTCTTGGTTCTTTCGGTAAAGTCACGTAGAAGGGAAGTAATAAAATAATAAAAATAAAACATAATAAAATAAAATAATTCTCACGACGTTTCGGCTACAACGCAAGCAGCCGTCTTGCTTGCGTTGTAGCCGAAACGTCGTGAGAATTATTTTATTATGTTTTATTTTTATTATTTTATTACTTCCCTTCTACGTGACTTTACCGAAAGAACCAAGAACACGTTGTTATTTGTTTTAAAAAAACATCAACCATATTTCAGATAACGATCAGATGATTAACAGAACACACACACAGGGGCAGAGACAATTTTGACCGTGAAGAAACATATCAAACACTATGCTGATCGACTCCGGGCTTTGACGGAACACCATCGCGAAACAGGGATAATGATGATGCCGATCGACGGGACGAGGCCGGCGAGCCAACGGCAGCCAAAGAACGGAACGCATCCGACCGCCGTGGAGACGGAGCGGTGAAGTTGGCTCGAGACGCAAGGAGGCGAGATGGACCGGTTGGCGGATGGCGTGGGAAAGCTTCCATCCAGCAGTGGATAAACATGACCGATGATGATGATGATGGATGATGATGCTAAGTCGCTAGGACGGTACACTTCATGAGATTAACTCCTGAGTGGCAGGTTTGAGGGGACCGTAAAATAACACTGGTCAACTAATTTCAGGGTGCCGATTCCAAATCTGATCTCAAATTTGCTCTATCACATCTCATTTTTATGCGATCGGCATACCCCATTTTCATTGATTTTACCCGAAATTAACTCTGTCACTTATGATTGCAAGTTGTTGCGAGTCGGTGACTGTGTTAAAATGTAGTGCTGTATTTTTAGTCTAGTGTGTTTATAATATAATTTTATGTAGATATCCACATTTATTTAATATTTTTCTTCTGCAGTTTTTATTGAAAATGCAATATTTGATATATGATGCCCGATTTGGAATCAGCACCCCAAAATTACCTTAAAACCGTTGGAATACCTTATGCCAGAAAAAGTGTGTTGACCAGTGCAATCAAAGGAAGGCGAGCGACTTGGAGGGGGAGGCCTTCATCCAGCAGCGGACTGATCACGACCGACGGGGACAAATTTCAAGACTAACTCAAGTCGCGCGCACGCGACGGGGGCACCAAGGCCGCCCGCTCTCTCCCGGGAGCGTGGCGGCGTGAACGTTCAACGGCCAAGCCACCAAACCAATTCTTGGGAAGAGAAACGACCGCGGAAAATCAACGAAGCTAAACTTAAACTAAATTAATTTCATTTGACCAAGTAAGGCCCACCGAGCTATGTAGCTTTTTTCCGCAGCGACCACATGATAGCCCAACAAAGTGGCTCATCATCACCACGTGGAAATGCACAGCAGCCATACACTCTAAACGCGTGACGTTGATTCTCAGTGTGGATGGGGACCCGGAGAAAAATACCACACGGAGAGAGAGAGAGAGAGACACGCAAACTCCAAATACACAGCAGGCGTCAGGGTCGGAATTGAACCCACGACCTAGCGGAGGCCCAGGAGCGATTCAGATAATCGTCGCTGGTGTTGTCCGTGAGAGGGAATCAAACTTGTGTCTCCAGGTTCGTAGTGCGCACACACACACACACACCTCCCACTGTCCCCCCCAACCCCTAACCCGCCCACAACTCCCTGACAAAGAGTGGGGGGGGGCGTAAGCTCACACTTATTATCGGAGTTGACTTAATAACATTTGGCAACACGGCCCCCGTAAATTGATACGCTCTTCCATGTCACCATTGATATTGTGCAAAACAAACCGCTTAGGAAGTATCGAGCCGGCACTTAGGGCGGCCGCTAACGAGGGCCTCTGACGCGCGCGCACACGCGCACACGCACACACACACGCACAGAGAGAGGCGAGGGGGAGAGGCGAGAGAGCGTGGCGTCGATATTGGCGCGGCGCGGTACAAGAGGGCCGCGTGGAAGCGCATGCGAACCCCGCACCGCCAGTTCATTTTTTGAGGAGTCGATCGGCGTTAACCCCTTCCTCCCCTCTCCACCCCCCCCTCGCTCATCCGCGCCGTTGCAGAGAAAGAAAAAAAATCTCTTCCCCCGTCGAACTTGGAAATAAACCTCGGCGGTCAATTTCACCGGATCCGCGGTGCAGCCGCGTCGACACGGAGGAGCCCGCGTTGGCGGTTTCGGCAAGCAAATTTTAAAAAACGCCGCGCGCCAAAGGACAATTCCGGCGGGCGCTTTAGCTTTGGCGGGGGAACGCGCGGCCGAGGGTTAATGATTGAAAATCGATGACGCGGCTAATGCGCCATCGGTCGCAGCTGACAAAAGGTGGGCCGAACGACTCGTGGAGGACGGTGGAAGGGGGCGGGGCGCGGGCCAACGTGCGCAAGCCACCGGGACGCCTCCAACAACGCCAAACGACGACTTAGTTATCTATCACACGCTTTCCAGATGCGCCTCTTTCGCACCATACGTAGCCAACCGTGCGCGAATCGGAGGTGCGGGGGGAAGGACAACGGACTAAACAGAAAAAAGCGGTTCGTTTTCAATCTGGATGTAAAAGTGCATCGCTCCCAGGGGCTTTCTAACATCGGAAAAAAGAGCGTTCCAGACGGCCGCAGAAGCGCATCCAAAAGCGCCGTCGAACCAAGACGGTGACCGTCTTGGTTCGACGGCCAGCCAAAAGCCGCTGCTGCGAGGATGACCGGAGTTTGCGCGATGGTTGAATGCTCCTTGAGACGTGACCATCACACGACTTGACGGTCACGCGATGGTCAGACCGACGATGAGAACTGACGAGCGTTGAGTGAAGAGCCCCAATTTTGTGTCCCGTTATTTGCTGGTGGGAAAGTGCTGCCCCCCCCCCCCCCTATTCTGTGGAGCAGAGGCCACTTGAAAGGACCTCAGAGGCAGCTCTGTGTTATCTGCTTTCGTGGGCCATTCTCTCGCATGTATGTATGTCGAACTTCTTTTGCACCATACATAGCCAACCGTGCTACTCAGAGGTCCGAATTAATTTTCGCGACATGATGGTGCAATGCAATGGTGCAACTGGGATAAAATTGTAAAAAAAAATTGGTGCAGAGGTATTGAGTACATAATGCTTTCCGACGTGCGTGTGTGCATTTTTAAATAATCACTTTGCGTGTTTTCAGTTTCCATGTTCTGGGAGCGATAACGCTCCGATCAACGTGGCCGGTTTTCTCTCGGGTGCTTCCCTAATGGCGATGCAACTTTACCCTGAAAGTTCGCTCACATTGGTTCATCAGTACGAGTCATCGTGAACCCCCCTCCACCCCCAAGTTACATACGGACGGAGGGACAAATCTCCGGAACAAGACGAGTTGGGAAAGCCTTAACAAACGACAATAATTCGCAATTGTTCGTAATGATTTGCGATTCATCCGTACCTTGTACAATGTTTAACTGTCGCGGTTATTTTTGTTTATACATTGGCGCTTTGTTAAAGTTTTGCGTACGACCGAGTTTGCGCACAATTCATCCATTTGTCCACCCGTGTAACGTCCCCTGTAATCTGTCCAACAATCTGGTCGACAGCCACGGAGCTGAACAACCTGTGAGAAAAAAAAAACTTTCGCAGGTGTCACTGGGGTTCCCGCTAGCTTTCATCAAACGCCGACCCCTTTGACCCGAGCCGTATCCGACAGCCAAATGGCGTCTACTCGCCGATGCCCGGAACCGCATTTGATTCGCGTGCCGATTCCCGGTCTTAAGGCGTCGTGGGAACTAATCGAGCGTCCGTGGTTGCGATCGACGGCCTTGCGTGCGGCACCCCGCTTTGGTCCACGCGATGAACGCTGAAGGGGCCCTGCCCTGCCCTGGGCCAACGGTGCGGCCTTGCGTCACCACCTGTGGGGTCTCTATCGTGGCTCCCCCTGCTGTCCCACACTCTCCTGATGGTCAAAATCACTCTTCAATTCCAATTGACAGTCGGGTGGCTTGCAGACAGCGCTGCACCCGTCCGCAGTGCAGAGGTGACAGCGAGGCATTGTGGGCGGAGGGCGTGGTCAAAGTCAGGCGGCAGGGATCCCCGCAAAGCCTTCTCTCTGCGCGCGTTCGTCATCCGAGCCGGGAATCGGCAACGTTCAAGATGTCAAGGAGGGTCCCCCCGTGGATGGCTGACTGAGAAACGATCGCGGAAAACAAACGAGCCGCTGCTTTTGTTGCCTCCTGCGCCCGCACGTGCGACAGGCAATGCGTGCGGGCGAGCGCAGACAACGCGTCGGCATGGCGAGCGGTAAAAATAAAAAAATAATCGCGAGACTCGTTATCAAGAGAGGCCTGCTGGGCGGCGATACCGCGGCGCGTGAAAGTTAGCAACGCCGGACTCGCACTCCAGAGGTCGCCGAACCCAATCACCGCTCACCGACGGTCTTCCAAGGCGTCAACATGGAGCACCGATCACAAATCGGCAGCAGGGGCCCGACTCCCATCATGCCTTGCACGGGCGTCACGCGCGATCACCACGTGGGCACGTGCACGATGCTCTCGGCCTGGCCCGGACCGCCGGGGCTCGAGAGTCGAACGTGCGACCGTCGCCCGTTGAAATTCAGGCGGCCGAGAGTCGGGGAGCTTGAAAAATTACGGGCGTTCCCAGGGCACGCGCGTCGTCCCGGTCGCGCCGGGTTTTCTCACCGCAGACAGAAAGCGCGCTGCCACCGGCACGCGCGCACGGAATGCCTAATCGCAAAACGAGGGCGCCGCCAATTTACGCCCCGGACCGGCTGCTAATTGGCCTCCTCAACAACGCCGAGTCGGCAGAAAGCGCGGAACCCTTGCCCTGCCCAGGCGTGACCATCACCCCTCCCCACCACCGCCCTACACCGCCCCGGCGCTTGTCTGTCCGTCCGCCTACAGAGGGGTCAAAGTGCCCGCCCGGTGAAAATACACTGCGTGCCGGTTGACATGGACAACTGTAAAAAAATAAAAGCTTCGTAGCTCATCGGATTTCTCCAAGGTGAACCTTGTGGCGCAGTGCACCATCCCCATCATCATCATCATCGTCGTCATTGTCGTCATTGTCGTCGCCTTCACGCGACATCTATCCACTGCTGGACGAAGGGCCCTCCCCCGCCAAGCACGTTGTCCTCGTCGCTCGAGCTGCGATTCCATCGCTCCACATCCGCCGCCACGGCTGTGGTCGTCACCGCCGTCATCACCGTCGCCGTCGTCGCCGGCCACCGTCTCATCCAACGACGCGTCTGCCCTGCCTGGGGCCCCCGCTTCACTTCTCTTCCAACGGTCAAACACGACGTCACCGACCTCGCGCGTGTCTCCCACTGAGCTAATGGCACTTTTTTTCAGAAGCGACCTCGCCACAAATGATAGCTCAACGAAGCGGCTTATCGTCACGTGGAAATTTATAGCGGACAAAAAATCGAAACTCCCGTCGATTCAAAACGTGGAGGGAAAAACCGGAGGACTCCGAGAAAAATCCACGTGACCCCGGAGAGAGAGAGACACAAAAACTCCAAATTTACAGCAGCAGGCATCGCAAGGGTCGGGATCAAACCCACGACCTCCTGCATACCAGGCGAGGGAGATAACATCTCGCCACCGCGACACCCGCACAATCACAAATTTGAACAAAGCGCCGGCTCTTCCCAGCTCGGGTTCCAGCACAACGGTTCAACAGACGAACCGCGTCCTCGCGACACCACGGGGCCGTGTCGAGCTCGCGCGTTGTTGAAACAACGCCACATCAGGGTGCCGTTCAAGCCGAGGCCGTTGAATGCCAAGGCCGCCAAAGCTCGCTACCCTGCGCCAGCTTCCCGCGGCTGCAGCGCCGCCGCAGCCGCAGCCTCCGTCTCCGCGGAGACACGCGGGCGACCTGCAAAGATCTGCCCCGACGGCGCCCCACCATCGGCTCGCTTCTCTGGGGTCGTCTCTTGCCACTGGTCGCCGGACTCGCCGGGAACGCGTATAAACAAATACCAGTTCTCGCGCAAATCCCCCCGCTAGCCTCGTACGTACCGGCGTTAAAGTACGTGTTAAAAAAAGCGGACGCACGCACGCACGCACACACACACGCACACACACACAAGGGCCCCGCACGCCGGCCAAGCAGTTCTGTCCACCGCCGTTTCTCTCGGCCCTACCCCGCCGTCCGCCCGCCCGCCCACTTAATGCCCCGTCCGTCTCGCATCCCACCAGCCCCAATCGCAAGGCCTCCCCCTCCGACGGGCGCGCAATCACGCCTCTTTGCTTCCATTCCACAAACGACCGACCCCATCTTCCTCTCTCTCACCCCTCCTCTCTCCCACCGGCCCCCCCTCCCCCCCACCACCAATTGCCCAACCGCCTCCCCCCTCCCCACCGCTCCGAGCCACCAGCCCCGGAACTGCCCCAATGAGACGTGCAGCAGCAGCAGCAGCGGCGGCGGCAGCAGCATCTGAACCCGTTCACCGCTGGACCCAGTTTCTCACGCCATCAACAACAGGAAGACGGGGGTGGGTGGGGTGGGGGGGGTGATGGAGATTGGGGATGGGGGGTTAGGGGAGGAGGCGAGGGAGATGCGACCGGCTTGTGCATTTGTGGTCGCACGTGGCTGAAAAAAGTTGCAACGTTCGAGTGGTTGCAGAGCCGTTGCGAGTGGTTACACATTTTGGGCGGTCGTGTGGTTGAACGTAGCTGCGACTGGTCGCGAGCGGTTGCGAGTGATTGCGAGCGGTTGTTGGAACGAGCGAGCCTTCCAGAAATCTGCCGTCAAATAAGGCCTCGGAAAGCGGCTCCCAATCTCAGTGCCAGCGACTAACCCCGCACCCCCTCGCTCCCCCCCCCCTCAAAACCCAAAGCCCCCCAACCCCCGCCCCACCCCCCCCGTTCCCCACTGCCCCTGCCCCCCCATGGGAGCTGCTAAATTTGTGCTCGGATCAGGGAGTTTGGGGTTTTCTGGGAGGTGGAGGGAGCCGAGTGGGGAGCTAAGGGTGGGAGCAGAAATGCGATTGGGTGGTGGGAGCGAACTTTGCGGGGAGGAAAAAAAAAGAGAGGGAGGGGAGAGAAAAATAGAGAAAAAAAAACTTTCCAACTTCTCCGTGTAATTCATTATCAGTGTGTTTCCTGCTAGGCGGACCGCGGCTCAACGGCCCTCTAATTGAAAACAAACCTGAGTCTGCGCAAAAAAACAAAACCATTCCGACACTCTGCCCAGATGTTATATAAACGCTCGCTCGCGTCAGCCTGGCCGCCCGCGTCCACCCGCCCGCCCGCCCGCGAAGGGTTTTGCGTAAGAGTTGGCGATCTGAACGAGAGGCGGATGGAATCACGCGCGTCCATTAACACCAACTGTACCATGTTTGGACACGGGCGCGGGCGGCGCTTTCGGGAGGAAACGAGTGAAGAGAGGAAAAAGTGATGGGAGGCCGATCGCCTCCATCAACCGAACTTCTAGAGGCAGCGGACGCACGGCCGCTCACCTCCCTGAGGCAGTGGCGGAAGTTCCACGTTGCTATGGCGGGGGGGCGGGCAAGTATAACCACAGGGCGACCGTCGTTAATTCGTACACAAATTTGAAAGGAATTTTACCAACCCACGGAGGGATTGTGGGGGGTGGGGGTTGAGTCGACACCCCCACACGGCAAGCCGCTTGCTCTACCGCCGAGCCTCCTGGGAAACAAAAGGGGTGGGGGGGGGGATGTACACGGGGTGATCCTTTAATAGACACCCCACTAGAGGTGGGGGTAGAAGTGAGGGTCTGCTTCCCACCACTTACGACAAGACGTCAGATCAGCGGGGCATGGTAGGCCAAAACCCCCCCTCCTCCTTAGAGAGTTCCGCCCGCCCCCCCATCACCATCACCCCCCCTCGCCACCTCCGCCGCAAGCGGAGTCCCCTTCCAGCAGCAGCGGCATGAGCAGGAAGTTTCGGGGCTGCAACTTGACCATTGCCACCGAAAGAAAATGTAGAGAACGTTTTTTTTGTGATGTATTCAGAAGACAACAATTATATTGGGGGGGGAGGGGAATGAAAAAAAACCAACCGCTCAACAGGTCTCCCCCCCACCAAATTTCAATTCACCCGTCTAGTTATTTTAAGACTCTCCTTCCGTTAAGATTTGGGGCACCGGCCGCTTTCGCCGTGTTCGCTCGGCTGTGGAGAAGAGGGCCATTAGAGGGCGGTGGGGTGTCTACAACCGGATCACTCTGGATACCCGCGCAAAGAAAGAGGCCTTCGTGTTGTTGTTTGTTGTTGTTGTTTGTTGTTGTTGTTGTTGTTGTCGTCGACCCGCGGGAGACTTCATCAATGATAACGAGAGCGACAGGAACGTCGCGACGGACGGCCGGTGGGCGTTCGCCACTTGTTGCTAGGGGGGCTTGGCGGTTCTAACCCAGCGGCCAGCGCTGGTTAATACGGCGGGGGTGGGGGGGAAGTGACGGGGGAAGGGAGGTGGGCGCGGGCGCACGCGCGCGCCAACCGAAAAAAACGTTACGTTTCACGGCGGGCGTCAATAAAGTTCCCGTGAGGATCGTCGAACGAGAGCTCGGCGGGGGTAGGCGAAGCAGCAGGCGTCATGGTCCACAAATTGACCGAAATTTCAGAAAACCAGATGGCAGGATCGCTCACCACCGACTCTGCCCTCACCGCAGACCCTGCCCGGCGTGCGTGCACGCGCAGCTCCTTGGCGAGAACGACGCGGGCAGCAAACGCTTCGTCAACATCACGAGCCTCCGATTGGCACGGTCGGCTACGCACGGCGCGAAAGAAGTTCAACGTTAAGAGATTTATTGTTTATTAAAACTTGTTGTGCCGCTCTCTCGGCGACGAGTCCGCTCGCCACGCGTGGAAAACCGTTGCGGGCGCGACAAACATTAATTATCATCTCGCACTTAAATGTAATTTGCTATTTCGCCGCAGACCACGGAGGAAATGCGTGATGACGACTGCTTGTGTTGCGAATCGAAACGTCGTGAGAATTTAATTGTTTTATTATTATTTAATTATTTCCCTTCTACGCGACTTTCCCGAAAGAACCAAGAATAAGACAACGACCATATCCGCCAGCGCGGCTACCGCACCCAGCCGCGCTCCCCCCCCCCACCACCACCACCTCCATTTCTCGACGATCGCCCCGAACGGAGGGAGGACAGTTGCGCGCGGTTATGAAACGCAGCTGTGTTGCTCGTAATGCGCTCCAGACAAAAGACACACGCGGGGTGTGCGCTCCCGCACACTGTCCCATTTTCAGAGGCCCAAGCCGTGAATATAAAAAAGTGGGGGGGGGGGCGGAGGGCGAACGGGTAAACAACGAGGAGACGTTCTCTCTACGGGCGGAGAGAAGACGCCAAACTCTTAGGCTTTTCAGAAAAGTCACGTAGGCAAAAAAGTTTAATTAATAGAAGTAATACAGCAAATCTGGCTGTGACGGTCCCACCTGATGACGGAGACTTGTGTTGCCTCCGAAACGTCGTGATTTTTATTATTTAATTTTTATTAAAAAATTTTCCTACGTGACTTTACCGAAAAAACGAAGAGTATGAATCCTTGCAGTCACGAAAGCTTCACATCTAGAATTAATAGAAGAAATAATAAAAATAAAATAATAAATCACGACGTGTCGTTTCGATTTAAAGCTTTCTTGACTGCAGGGATTCATCTTCTTGGTTCTTTCGGTAAAGTCACGTAGAAGGGAAGTAATAAAATAAGAAAAATTTAACATAATAAAATAATTCTCACGACGTTTCGGCCACAACGAAAGCAGCCGTCCTCAGGTGAGAATTATTTTATTATGTTTTATTTTTGATATTTTATTACTTCCCCTCTACGTGACTTTACCGAAAGAACCAAGAAGATGACGTGTCGTTTATTTTTTTATTTCTATTATTACTTCTAGTAATTTTATTTTCATTTTTTTTAATCCTTTATATTAAGTTCACTTGCTTGCGCGCTTACGACCGTGCAAATCTTTCTGTCGTTTTTTAACCCACTTCGCGTGATCCAATCGAGCTGACATTTTGCACACAGACTCGTTGTGCGTGATTTCGTGAAATTTTTTCCCCAAAATTTTACACTTTTTAGGAAAAAATTAATTATATTTAATTACCAATTGCTTAATGGTGGCAGGCAATCATCTGACCCATAGGTGGAAGCCATCTCAAGCCAGAGGACGAGAGGACTCTAGCCGCCACGCATATAAAGGATTTATAGTGAAAAACTTTGTTTTTACGGGTTAATTTTACCTACGTGACTTTACCGAAAAAGCCTAAGAGCAATGAATTCTTGCAGTCACGAAAGCTTCAAATCTAGAAGAAGACACCAAGTCTCCGAGTCGTGCGGTGTCAGCCTTGTGACTCGTGCAAGATTAACCCCCACCCCCCCCGCCCCGTCTGACCCCGTCACTCCACCCCCGCCGCCAGTGATTAATGATCTTTATTTAATCAGCTGAGGCCACTGGGAGTCATCTTCTCCCATGCAAGTGGAGACCTGGGACGGTATTATTACGGTGAGACGGGGGTTTTTACAATGTCTGGATGGCTCGTCATCGGACTTGTCGAATCTGGGCCACGGCGCACAATGGGTTGAACAAATCACTTCTTTTTTTTTGCTTCGGTTTGGACAAGCACAATTGACCCTTTAGTATTATTATTATCTATATACGTAATTAATTTACTTATTTTTGGCAACTCCGTCCCACCGCGCACATAAACGCGGCGACCCACCTGGCAGAAGAAACAAAACTTTTAATCTTTGATTAGCGCATCGTGTAGAGCTCGCCTTCAACAGACGTAAAATGACGTCGCAAGGCAGTTTATGCGAGAGCCGGGGGCTTATGTGACCCCGGGGTTCCGCCATGAGGTTCACGTGTCTAAATCAGCTCAAGTCTCCTGTCAATCACACGACTTCTGTGTGGCCACCCCCACTCTGAACTCCTCCCCCTCTCCCCGCCCACTGTGAAAACAGACTCCGCTCCTCCGTGCAGCAGCAGCAGCAGCAGAAGCAGCAGCAGAGGCCCTGACGTAGCAGCCTCCTCCTTCTCCTCCTCCCTCTCCTCGCCCGGTGCTCACGTTTCAACGTTCCTTTGACATTCTCCTTCCTATCATTCCCCCATTTCTTTGTCTTCTCCCGTCCCTGTTACTTTATTTCCCCACGCATTACATCCTTGACTCGTGTATCAAGTCGTTGGTACTGTTTAATAAGAAGAATACGATGCCCTACGCCATATTGGCAATAGCAGTTGTTTGACCATACTTCACCATGCTGGTCAAAGCACGACAGTGAAATGAGGCACCACCAGGACTGCTTTTGATATCACTCAACACTTCAGAGAGGTCAAGCTCATCCCCCCCCCCCTATCCAGTTGTGGAAATTCCACATTCCTATGGGCAGGGGTGAGTATCTCCACAGCAGTACCACTGTTGACTTCCCCACAAAGTGGTACTCAATTTATAGATCCCAGGGAGATGATGGGCCAAGTTGACGCTCAAACAGGATTTGAACTTGCAAAGTTATGCTTGCCCTACCACTTAGCCATATATATACAGATATACGTGTATATAAATAATAACGAGTGAACAAAGACCCCCCTGTCGCCTGAACAGACTGTTGGGGCAAGGGCTATTAGCGAGTAGCACCTATGAAGGCCGGCATGGGGGCGGGTGGCCAGCACCACGCCCGGCCGCCTTTGTCTTCCCAGTGGCGATGTCTACACACCGCACCAGGCACTCATTTGAGGCCGAGTCGACCTAGGCAAGGCCCAGGACCGGTGCTATTGAGATAATCCGCCACTGGTGTTGGCCGTGAGAGCAAGAATCGAACTCGGGTGGCCGGGACTCCGAGTGCATTAACCACCGCACTGCCGCTGCACACATAAACAAACACACTCTTGGACCAGAATCAAAACATACATTGTGAGTGGCAGCTGAGATTGACTCCTTTCTTCTAGACTCCCCACCCCCCAAGGGTGGTGGTCCCGTGTCTCTGGTTGTCAATGTGAACACACAAACACGCAAAGACTAAAAAAAAAACCCTCGAAGCCTGAACAGACTGTTGGGGCAAGCGCTGTTAGCGAGTGGCACCTACGCAGGCCGGCACACGAGGGGGTGGGTGGCCAGCACCACGCCCGGCCGCCTTCATCTCCCCAGTAGCGATGTTTACTACACACCTCCGCCAGCGATTGATTTGAGGCTGAGCCGACCTAGGGGAGGCCCAGGACCGGTTCAGATAATCGTCATAGGTGTTTGGTGGCCGTGAGCGGGGATCGAACTCGGATCGCCGTGTTCGTAGCCCAGCCCCCACGCACACACACACACAGACAAACGCGCGCGTGAGCAAACACACACACACGGCGTTCGCTCTGACGAAGACAAAACGGGAACAATTAAAACCACATCGCCCACCCTCCCTCCGCAAACCCGACTCAGGTGGCCGGGTGGCTCAGAGGGGTCACGCGCCGGTCACCCCTTGACCGGCGGACGACCGAGCCGCGATGGGTTCACCCCGAGCCAGCCCCGGTTGTTTTTCCACTGCGGAACGACGTCAAGTGCTGCATTCCGGGGGCGCCCGCGGTGGCGAGACGTTAACTACCTCGTCCCGGTACAGCGGAGGTCGTGGGTTCGATACCGACCCCGACGACTCCATCTTTGGAATTTGCAGTGTCTCTCTCCCCCCCGTGGTCGCGTGGATTTTTTCCGGGTCCATTTAGAAACATGCATGTTGAGTATTTGGCTGCTATAAATTTCCACGTGGTGGTAAGCCACTTCGTTGGGCAATCATTTGAGGCCAGGTCGCTTCTGAAAATCAGCGATGTCGCTCAGTGGGTCTTACCCTGATTAAAATAAAATTGTTAAAATCTTGACTTAAAGCTTTCGTGACTGCAGGAATAAATAATCTTGGGTCTTTCGGTAAAATCACGTAGATAGGTTCGAATTGCTTGTGTAGCTATCGAAACGTCGTAGTTTTTTTTGTTATTTTCTTTGAACCTATCTACGCGACTTTATGTAAAGACCCAACAAAATAAAAATAGCTTAGTTTAGTTATAATTAGCCCGCTCGGCCAGGCTACCAACTCAAGACTGAGCCGACTGTTTGTGTAGGAACTCATCAGCCGTAGTTGTCGAGCATTATGGGGAAACGCGTGGACGTGTCTGCTCGCTGTCGGGCGCTGTGGTGGCAAGATGTTATCTACCTCGCCTGGTAAATAGGGCGGCCGTGGGTTCGATCCGGAACCTGACGCCTGTTTTTATTTCGGAGTTTGCCCTATTTCTCTCCCCGTGGTATGGTGGATTTTTCTCTGGGTCCTCCGATTTTTTTCCCTCCACAGTATTTGTCTGCTATAAATGTCCACACGATGATACACCACTTTTGTTGAGCTATCATTTACAGTGGTCGTGTCACTTCTGAAAAAAAGCTACATAGCTCAGTGGGCCTCACCTGGCAAAATAAAAAAAGATAGTCAATTTAAATAGTGTGCTATATAGGTCTGGAAAGCCAGCGGGAGGCCTACGGACTCCTGCTGGTGCGCTCCCGTGTACGCAAACGTTCCCTCGTCGGCACCATCGGCGTTTACGTCGCTTCGTCAAACGGAGGGAAAAAAAACCACGGATTCACAAAATGTCACATTGTGTCCAAAATGTCGTGGGCGTCCCTCTTAACCGTATCTGAACATGCTGGGGGGGGGGGGGTGGGGGAGTGGTGTCCGGACCCCCTGCCACCCACCCACAGACCTAACCCACCCACCCACCGTCACACCCACCCACCCACCCACACACCCACCCACCATTGGAGGCCACCGCTGTGCGGGCGACCTTGAATAAGCACTGCCCAGCGTGTGTGGCCCAGACACCGAGGAGGAGGAGGAGTAGGAGGATAGGAGCCCGCTAAACCGCAATGACCTACTTTCAACGCGCCCTTTCATTCGTGACAATCCGCGTACGGCCTTGCTACGCGCGCGTACGGTCCCCATTCGAGCCAAACCGTCCGCCGCCGATCCAGCGATCACCCAAAGAATCGTCACGATTCTCAACGGCCTTGCACGCTCCGCCGACGAGTGTGTTGCTAAACTTTACAGCGGCATCAAGCGCGCGTACGCACGCACGCGCAATGTTAAAGTAACGTTGTGTTGTAAATGTTAATTTTTCTCAGTGTCAATCCGCTTCTGTGTGCATGCCTCCCCCAAAACGCTGAGTCGGGTCTCCGGAGTTGTTCTTCTTGTCCCTACTTCACCACACTGGTCCGTGCGGGTTTGTGAAGGTGGGGTAGGTGAAGGTTGGGTAGGGGAGGCACAGGACCCGGTAGGGATGTAACTCACCACTGATGTTTGCCGTGGGCTAGGAAGTGACTTCACCCGCTGTCAATCAACTGCTGCATGACAGCTTCCCCCAATCAGCATTGGGGGTCATGGGAATTATATGATTATTTGACCATACTTCACCACGCCGCAGGAGGCCGAATGCAACAAACATAGTCGTGGGGGGAGGGGGCACAGAGGTACAGCACAACAATGTATTGTGCTTCACTGACGCCCTCTGCTGCCCACCACCACGTAGCCCCCCCAGAGCTGATAACAGCCTGTTGTGCATGGTCACCCATCCAAGCACGAGCCAGGCTCAACTCCTGCTTAGCTGATCGAGGGGAGGTCCACACCACGGAGGGGTCAGTGACAACATCAGCCGGTGCTCGATGGATTGTTACATCGCAGCGTGGTGAGCGGTGGCGAGCGTTGGCGAGCGTTGGCGAGCGTTGGCGAGCGGTGGCGAGCGGTGGCGAGCGGTGGCGAGCGGTGGCGAGCGGTGGTGAGCAGTGGCGAGCGGTGGTGAGCGGGTGGCGCTACACGTCGCGCTACGAACCCGGCGAGCCGGGTTCGATTCCCGCTCACGGCCACCAACACCGGTGGTGATTATCTGAACCGGTCCTGGGCCTCCTCCCCTAGATCGACTCGGCCCCAAATGAGAACCTGGTGCAATGTGTAGTAAACATCGCCACAGACGAGACAAAGGCGGACGGACGTCCGCCTTTGTCACCCACCCGCCTCGTGTGCCGTGCCGGCCTTCATAGGTGCAGCTCGCCCACGGCACTTGCTGCTACAGTCTATTAAGGCTACACGGGGGATCTTTGTCTTTGTTACATCGCAGGACCGTGAGATATAGCCACGACTTGGGAAGGCCTTCATCTAACAGTGGAGTGATCATGGCTGATTGATAATGATGTTTCAAAAAGCCGTTAGACTACGCGGAATATCTTCCACTTCGTCTGAACAGAGAGGGCACGAACATTATCAAATCTGCGCGCGCGAGCGCGTATGTCAGTGGCCTTGTGTGCTTTCATATTTACACGCTCGCTGCGGGAGGACACCAACAAACACTGGCATCTTGGTGAGCGCACCGCACGATGAACCCGGCGACCTGAATTCGATTCCCGGCAACGGCCAACATCAGTGGCGAGTGATATCCCAACCGGTCATGGGCTGCCCCCCCCAACCCGCTCTCCCCCCTTCTCCCTCCTTCCCTTCACCAACTCCCGACTGACCAGCGTGGTGAAGTACGGTCAAACAACCCCCGTGACCCCGGCGAGGGCGCGGCTGAAGCCCTCATTGCAGGAGCCGATCAACCAAGCGCTGTAAAATTACGCGGATACCCGAACCCATCCTTACCCAGACCCCCTCTGCGTGGTCAACTCGGCCCTGCGCAAGGCCTCCCACGGGAAACCGTCTCCCAGCCGCCTCCGCTTCTCTGCGCAACGTTCGTAGGCCGTGCCCGGAATTTCTCGCGTCCGGTTACGCAGAAGTCTCCCCGAGGATGGCGCCGCCGATGAAGAAACCGCGAGCACCCGGGCGCAGCGTGTAACGAACGTCTGCACCCGGGCGCAGCGTGTAACGAACGTCTGCACCCGGGCGCAGCGTGTAATGAACGTCTGCGCCGGGGGGGGCCAAGGGAGCCCCCCCCGCTGGAGCTGGGTGCTCACGCCCCCCACCCCTTACTTGCTTTACAAGCAACTACAAAATTGTACGTGTGGTGAGTGGGGTTGAGATCACGAGTGGGGTTGTCGTCGCTGTTGTTAAAAGCGGCGGTGTCGTGATGGTGACAGTTACGAGAACAGGCGGGAGTGGTTAAGGAGGGTTTGGGGTAGTGATGAGGTTTGGGTAGCGATGGGGGTTGGGGTAGTGATAGGGGTTGAGATAGTGATAGGGGTTAGGGTAGTGATAGGGGTAGTGATAGGGGTAGTGATAGGGGTTGTGATAGGGGTTGGGGTAGTGATGGGGGTTGGGGTAGTGATGGGGGTTGGGGTAGTGATGGGGGGTTGGGGCTAGGCCTGGTCTTGGCTGTGCGGGCAGGACCCTGCCGGAGCGGAAGCTAGCCACACTGCACGGCGCGACGATAGGAGCTCGCTAACACGACTGGCTACCCGCGACAGTCTGGAGGAGATCGTGTGCCTCAAGATACCTCGGTGGACAGGAGAAGAATCGGGGGGGGGGGGGGCAAGAGACACTCACCCATGTGGCCGTTTCGGCAGCGGTGCCAAACAGACCTCGCAAATTTGCATCGTCCGGCGAGGCATCGCCTCCGTCTGAGACGCGTTCACACCTCCCCACCAAGAAGCTGGCCCAACCAGAAAATCAAACCACGCACGCACATTTACATTCAATTAGGGCCGGGATGCACGCCCCGACAGTTCCCCGGGCGTGCTCGGAACGGGAGAAAGGGGGGGGGGGGAAGCGTCGAGGTGGCTGCTGGGGGGGGGGGGGTGAACCGGCAGAAAACAAAACGATAAAAAAAATATATAAAAAGAGAAGGAAAAAATTTAAAACGAGACGAAGCCAACGCCAACGCGTACGTCGCTACATGGGTGGAGGAGAGCAGGGGTGAGCGGGGGGGGGGGAGTGGGTGGGCAGTGAGGGTGAGAGATGATGGGAGGGCAGGGCGGGGGAGGGAGATAGAGAGAGGGTCAGACACGTAAGAGAGATGGGTGAGAGATAATGGGAGGGCAGGGCGGGGGAGGGAGATAGAGAGAGGGTCAGACACGTAAGAGAGATGGGTGAGAGATGACGGGGGGGGGGGTTAGAGAGCAAGACGAGGGAGAGGTGGGGAGGGGGGGTGCAAGGGTGAGGTGGTGCGAGAAGGAGGGCGAGGGGGTGAGACAGGGCGAGAGTTGGTGAGTGGGTGTCACGGTGAGCGGGTGAGTGGGGGTCACGGTGAGTGGGTGAGTGGGGGTCACGGATGGTGAGGGGATCAATGGTGGTGGGGGTTGGGGAGGAGACACATCCAGACACCGCGAGATATATCAGGAAAGATGCAAAGGCATGGTGAAAGATGTGGACATGGGGAGATATTGAGAGATGTTTATATGGGGAAATAGTTATAGATGTTGACATGGGGAGATAGTGGAATATTGGGAGATATGGGTGGGGGGGAAGGGGAGACCTGGTGTATATTAAAAGATGTCGGCCAATCACAGACGGCTGCGATCGCGAAGCCGCCGTGAAAAAAAAAACACAGCGCGTGGCAAGATTCCATTTTGAAGAAGAAAAAAGAAAGACGGGAAAAGTTGCCTAAACTTCATGACGGACGAACACGCATTCTTGATTCGGAACAAGCGGCGCCCTTCCTCCCAACTTCGTCTCCTTCGCCGGCAAATCCGGCGACGGGGGGAGAGCCGTTCGAGAGAGCGCAGAGAACCGGGAGAGAGTTAAAGAGAGACGGGGTGGTGGTGGTCGTGGCGGTGCGGGTGGATGGGTGGGGAAGCAGCTGCGGTGTGGTGCGTGAACGCACGCGGTGTGCTGGAAGACGGCAAGGGGTGGGTGGGAGGCAAGTTATGTCCACACACACACACGCGGACGTCGGGTCTTGCCAATCCATGGCAGGCCAACCCCAACGCACCCGTCAGCAAGATTCTAATTATCTCCGCCTGTTACCCGGCAACCGGTCAGTGGCTAATTATGGGACCCCAGCTTTCAGTGAGTGCCAACAAACAATGGGGGGGTGGGATTTTGTGTGTGTGTACTCGTGTTTAAACCACATTGGCCAAGCAAAGCCCCCCCCCACCACCACCACTACCCCAACCCCCCCTACTTCCTTTAATAACGCAGACACCACAATGGCCCACCAGCCATTTTAACCCCGAGGCGGAGGGGGGAGGTGGAGGAGGTGGAGGAGGAGGAGCAAGAGTGCAGGAGGGTGGTGGAGAGAGAGGGGGGGTGTGAGTGGCAGAGAGAAGATAGTTGGCAATTACTGACGAGGCTTGTGCGTTGCGTGGGTGTGCGTGTGTGCGTGTGTGCATGTGTGCATGTGTGTGTGCGTGTGTGCGTGTGCACGTGTGTGTACACGCACGTTCTCTCCATCTGTATCTATGTCCGTCTGTCGGCGTCACAACTTATTTCTCGGCTCGCTCGCTCGCTCACAGGCAACATTGCACAAACGACTACGTTTCTAACAGCACTAATGTGTGGAAGCGTTTAGGATTTCAGGACGGAGGAGGGCGGAGGGGGGGGTGAGTTGCGGGCGGGCGCCGGAATGTTTTCCTTTGCGCTCGTCGTCAAAGGTGACACCGCGATCGCTCGTCTTGATTTATAGCCCCGGCTGACGAGGAGGATGACGAGGACGAAGAGGAGGAGGGAGGGAGGGCGCGCATCGGTCCCCAACCATCCTCGCGTTTCGCAAGAGATAAGTGGCCTTTTTCTACATTGTCGCGTTGGGGTGGTTACAAAGAGGGTGACGCAAAAAAAAGAAGAAAACGTTGCGAGTCAGGCATTTCCCGTTTTACGAATGCCCAGCACCCCCCCTTCCCCCCTGCCCGACGACGACGGGCAAAAGGGGCTAGGTGACCGATTGGCCACGTGGCCGCTACGAACCCCCCCCCTCCCCCCCGTGTAGCCTCATCAGACTGTTGGGGGCAAGCGATGCGAGCGAGTGGCAAGCTCCTACAAAGGCCGGCACTTGGCACGTGACGAGGATGGGGAGATGGTGGTGGGCGGATAGCACCACGCCCGGCCGCGTTAGGTCTCCCCAGTGGCGATGTTTTTACATTCTAGATTTGAAGCTTTCGTGACTGCAAGGATTCATATTCTTGGGTTTTTTCGGTAAAGTCACGTCGATAACATTTGTTTTAATTAAAATTAATAAAAGTAAAATTAAATAAAAATCACGACGTTTCGGAGGCAACACAAGCTTCCGTCTTCAGGTGGAACCGTCACAGCACGCTTGCTGCATCAAGTAAATGAAAAATTCCAAGAGATCCAACCCCGTATATATACTGGTTTTTACACTTCGCACCAGGTACTCGTTTGAGGCCGAGTCGACCTGGGGGAGGGGGGGGGGCCCCCAGGAACGGTTGAGATTATGGCTGTCGCCGGTATTTGCCGGCCGCGAGCGGGAATCGAACTCGGGTCACCGGGTGGTTCGTAGCGCAGCGTAGCGCTCACCGGTGCACTGGCGCTCCCCCATGAACGCATCGCGCACAGCAAGCGCGACAAAACTGCCGCCGGTCCATATACATCCCAAAGGCCGCAAAATGTACCCGCAAATTTACTCAAGTGTGACCACCCGTAGCGACATCACGCCCCCCCCCCCCCCACTGCGTAAACTTGGCAGGACCCTCCTGAAAAAGGGTCCTGAGACTTCTGTCCATTGCACGAGGATGCCGGCTGCTGTTGTTGTTGTTGTTGTCGCCAGCAAGACGTCGTCAACTCAATCGTAAACGATGCGGGTTTGGCTCTCCAACACAACGGGCGGTGCTGAAGTAGTCAGTCATTGGCACCTTTTGCCCACCGCGTGGGTGGAGGTGGGTGTACGACACAGTCTACATTGACACGACATAAGCCACAAAAAACTTTAATAGTTTTGTTTTTAGTTTCAAGCCAGAGACAGCCGCCACCTCTGATGAGCATGGATGGCTACGTACTGTGCGAAATAAGTTCAACATACATACATAGACTCACACAGAGACCCATAGACTCACACAGAGACCCATAGACTCACACAGAGACCCATAGGTTCACACGGAGACCCATAGACTCACACAGAGACCCATAGACTAAAACAGAGACCCATAGACTTACACAGAGACACAGACTCACACGGAGACCCAGAACTCACACAGAAACCCATAGAATTACACGGAGACCCATTGACTCACACAGAGACCCATATACTCTCGCAGAGACCCATAGACTCACACAGAGACCCATAGACTCACACAGAGACCCATAGACTCACACAGAGACCCATAGGCTCACACAGAGACCCATAGATTCACACAGAGACCCATAGACTCACACAGAGACACATAGACTCACACAGAGACCCATAGACTCACACAGAGACCCATAGGTTCACACGGAGACCCATAGACTCACACAGAGACCCATAGACTAAAACAGAGACCCATAGACTTACACAGAGACACAGACTCACACGGAGACCCAGAACTCACACAGAAACCCATAGAATTACACGGAGACCCATTGACTCACACAGAGACCCATATACTCTCGCAGAGACCCATAGACTCACACAGAGACCCATAGACTCACACAGAGACCCATAGACTCACACAGAGACCCATAGGCTCACACAGAGACACAGACTCACACAGAGATCCATAGACTAACACAGAGACCCATAGACTCACACAGAGACCCATAGATTCACACAGAGACCCATAGACTCACACAGAGACCCATAGACTCACACAGAGACCCATAGACTCACACAGAGACCCATAGACTCACACAGAGACCCATAGACTCACACGGAGACCCATAGACTCACACGGAGACCCATAGACTCACACAGAGACCCATAGACTCACACAGAGACCCATAGTTTGTTGTCCTTCCCCCGCACCTCCGATGAGCACGGTTGGCTACGTACGGTGCGAACGAAGTTCAAAGTACGTACGTAGGAGAGCCGACTGAAAGCGTTCTTTCTCTCTTTGGCACGGGCAACCTGGGAGCAAAGCTGAAATAAGAAAAACGGGAGACTGGAACGTGCGCAACAAAAAAGAAAAAGTCGTGGCGAGCGCAAACAAAGCGCCGAGCGCAGGGGACTGTAAATTATTTCAGCAGCGGGATATCGACCGTCGCGATCCGTCGGCCAAAAGGTTGAGTGGCCGCGTATGGGTTTTAGTTGAGGTTTTTATTTTAGTTTTTTGTTGCTGCTGCTGCTGCAATGAACGTGCGCCTATAACACGTCCATCGCAAAAAAGATTCTCAAATCCACTGCTGGATGAGCGGCGCGCTGCGACCGCTTTCAAATTGTGGGTTGGGCGGAGGGGCGAGGGGCCGGGAGCCGAACTCGGGTCGCCGGGTTCACAGCCCCGATGGCGGTCGACGCGACACACGCGGCAAATGCTGGATGTGATCACAGCCAGCTGTGCTTATATCCGCAGTGTGCTTATATCATATATGGGGGGGGGGGGAGGGGGAGTTAGGGGGTGTGCTCATAGCTGGTTCAGATATCACTCGCCACCGATGTTATCCGTGGGTTTGGAGCGTGGTGGTGCACCAACCTCTTCCCAATTGTTTACCCACCCCACAACGCGGGTCTGTGGTGGTGGTGGTGGTCGGCGTAGACGTGGCAGCGTAGGAGCACAGGACGACGCGAGAAGTTGACGGGCTGCCCTCTGCTCCCCACAACGGCGTAGCCGCCCAACCCCCCACCAGCAGCAGCCGATAACAACCCCTGTTGTGTGTCATGGTCTTCTGAAGAGAGTCAACGCTTAGAAATATTGAAGGTCTCAAAACAAGACCAACACCCCCACCCCCCCCCCGTATAGCCTTAACAGACTTTTGGGGCAAGTGCTGTTCAGCGAGCACCTCACGATTAGCAATTAGCAAGATTGGCTTACGTATGGTGTGAAAGAAGTTCCACCTACATACTGTACACGCATGAAGAGTGACGCTGCACACGAGGGGGTCGGTGGCCAGCACGACGCCCGGCCGCCTTTGTCTCCCCGCTGGTGATGTTTACACGCCGCACCAGGTACTCATTTGAGGCCGAATCAACCTAGGGGAGTGCCAGGACTAGTTGAGATCATAGCCATTGGTGTTGGCCGTGAGCGGGAATCTAACTTCGGCCATAGGCGGGTTCGTAGCGTAGTGCGCTAACCGCTGCACTACCGCTCCTCCACAGCACACCCTACCACACTATCACCCCCACACACACGCGCGCACACACACATACACACATTACCAATTAACTTTGCATTCAACTCACTACACAATGGCGTGTGCGTTACAAGAGTTAAACACCAAAGTCCCGTAAACTTCAACATATAAAATTACGCCCCGAGTTAACTTTGGAGAATTTTCCAAAAGGGAAAAAAAATAAGAGTCTTGAGTTACTGCAGTCGCGTATCGGGTTTATTAAACGCACCTCCCAGGAGACCCCATCGACGGAATATTCCTTTATGTTCTCACGCTTTGCATCACAGCACGGCATTTTTAGAAGGAATTTCTAATTTTTTTTTACCGGTTATTTTTTCAAGCACACACACACAGACGTTTGTGGCGTGAAACAAATGTTCCGCGGACATTAATTATCGACGTTATGAATATTTTGGGTGGTTTTCGGGAAATTTTTCTTAATTCCGAACTAAAGACGCGGGAGGGGTGGGGGTGGTGGGTCGCGGGTTGCATACCCACGCCCACATTCCTGAGCCCCCTTCGTGAAATGGCCACCTATTAACGGGAGCTCCCAGCGCGGGAGCTCCCAGCGCGCGAGCTCTCCCCCCCCTCCCACTCCGTCACCGCCGCACTTTCTCAAGCTGCACCCAAGAAGTGCGGACTAGAAGGGCCACGCCCCGGCACCATCTCATTGGCTCGTGGGTCTTGCGCACGGCCGCAAGCTATATCAACGTCGTCGTCGTCATCGTCATCGGCGTCGTCATCGCCGTCGCTCCGGGGATTGTTGTTACGATGTTTCAATTCTGTCAACTGATCACTCGATGCACGATACTAACAAGGTGAGCGTGCGGGCCCTGCAATGGCTCGCTTAGGCGGCTGCGGGTGGAAGGCATCTCCTCCACTCCGAGATGGGGGGGGAGGGGAGAGCTTTAGAGAGCATCTCTTAACAAGGCTATTTTGGCCTACTCTTCCACGCCGGCCACACACAACGTGGGGGGGGAGCTGCGCCCGCACTTGACCCCACCGCACGTGACCCCGCCCATCAACTTAACCGTGGCGTGCCCATTTTGAAACTGGCGAGGGGGGCGCGTGTGGGGGCGATTTGAGAAACTTGCATCGGCGGCGAAATTCAACTGCCACGGCCACCCGTGCCGCCCGTGCCGCCGCCGCCGAGAGATCGAACCGCACCGGCGACCTCTGGGTTGCGTGTGCAGCACGCGAACCATTACCCCAACAACTGCGGCGGCGGCGGCGGCGGCATCGAAGATTAATAACACGGGCGAAAAGCGACCCCGAGACAAAGGTGACCTTTGCGCACCTCTGCCGAGCGTTATAAATCTTATTTGTTACCAGCCCTGCGCTTAGTTTTCCTTCGAATGGGCGTCCCATTACTTACAAAAAACCCAAAAACTCGAAGAATCGGTCAGTTGCCTACGACAAAATCACCCAACCTGCCACCCCCGCCCCCCCCCCCCACCAATGACGAACGCAATCTAGTCTAGCCGGATCTCGCAAGCTAAGCCGTCTCGAGCCTGGTAAGCACGCGTGGATGGGTTGGGGCGACCCGCCGGTGCTTGCCGGGGGATGTTGTCAGATCGAGGCGGCGAGGGCGGTGAGGTTGCTAGGAGATGGCGGCACAAAAAACTAAAACAAATGTTTTTTTTTATTTGACCAGCTAAGGGCCACTGAGCCATATGGCTCTTTATGAGAAGCGACACGGCCACAAATGACAGCATCGGAATATGTATTGACACACTGGAGGAATCCGATGAGCTACGAAGCTCTATTGCACTGATGTCCGGTAGAATGAGATGACGGGGTGTGCAAGGGCCGAGGAACAGGTACACGGGGGGGGGGGGGGGTCACGGAAGGGCAGTAGGGGAGGGACTGGACGGAGTGGAGAAGAGAGGGGAAGGAAGAGGAAGGGGGGTGGAGGAGAGGCTTTGAGAGACGAACGGAAGGAGGTTAAGGAAGGGGACGGCGAGTTTGGGAGGCCTTCGTCCAGCAGTGGGTTGACTACAGCTGATGGCTGATGACGGTGGTGGTGATGATGATGATGATGGCGATGGCGACGATGGCGACAACGATGATGATGTGACACACGCGCCAAATTGAACGTGACGTGACGGAGCGCCCGGCGAAAACCACAAAAGTGGCTTACCATATCAAACGAAATTAATATCAGCCAAACACTCTAAACGCGTGATGTTGATTCTAGGGAAAAACTGCAGGGACCAGAAGAAAAATCCACGTGACCACGGGGAGAGAGACACCGCAAACTCCAAATATACAGCAGGCGTCAGGGTCGGGATCGAACCCACATCCTCCTGTATACCAGGCGAGGTAGTTAACATCTCCTAGCCACCGTGATGATGATGAGAGAGAGAGAGACATGCAAACCCCAAATATACAGCAGCAGGCGTCAGGGTCGGGATCGAACCGACGTCCTCCTGTATACCAGGCGAGGTAGTTAACATCTCCTAGCCACCGTGATGATGATGAGAGAGAGAGACACACGCAAACCCCAAATATACAGCAGCAGGCGTCAGGGTCGGGATCGAACCGACGTCCTCCTGTATACCAGGCGAGGTAGTGAACATCTCCTAGCCATCCGTGGCGACCAACGATGGGACCACCCCGCTGGGCTGAGTCCGTCCGCGGATGCAATCAGTCTGCGAGGAAGCATTCTCGAAGGCTTACCTCCTCGCAAGCTTGGTGGGGGTTTCTCGGGCTCCTCCGCTCTCCTCCCCGTCCTCATGAAGCCAAACGCTCATTCACGGAACCACGCCAAGCATCCCGAGGTGGCAGGGCCCTCCGGAAAAGGAGTCTTGAGACTCGGAGAGGCTCTCCTGTTCCGAACAAAGAACACATTCGTAACGATGAGACAAGAGTCGTGTCCATCCACGACAACAACAACAAACGAACACAAAACGTGCTAAACAAGACTTTTAAAGTTCGACACGATACGGTAGTTATATATTCTAGATTTGAAGCTTTCGTGACTGCAAGGATTCATATTCTTAGGTTTTTTCGGAAAAGTCACGTAGGTAAAAATTAAAATTAATAAAAGTAAAATAAAAATCACGACGTTTCGGAGGCAACACAAGCTTCCGTCTTCAGGTGGAACAGTCACAGCACTTGATACAGCTATCGTGCTGTGACTGCTTGTGTTGCCTCCGAAACGTCGTGATTTTTATTTTTATTTTACTTTTATTCATTTTAATTTTTTACCTACGTGATTTTACCGAAAAAACCTAAGAATATGGTAGTTATATACATTACTATACACTTCTACATTACTATATACTACTACATGACTATATACTACTACATGACTATATATTACTATACGAGTGTTGATATGCAATGTAAGAGTTTATATAAAATGTATATATTTTAATGTATATGTACGTAAATGTTTAGGAAAGTACAGTACTGTAAAGTAAACGATTCACTAATCATGGGTAGCATCCATGTCAGATAGAACACGATATTATTATTATTATTAACACGAGATTATTAACACTACAGATTTGTTTGGACTCGTTTCTTGCGTGGGCGATACGGTCCCACGCCGTCGAATCCACGTTCGCGTGATGGCGGGAGGGGGGGGGGGTCACGTACGAGCAGGTCCGCGTATTCTGAGCCCACGTACTCCGAAACCTTGCCGTATATATAATCACCGGCGACGTTTCAGGAGGGAAATGACCCCCCCCCCCACCCCCCACTCCTTCAGAGCACACGAAGGAGCGTTGCCCTAAACGATGGCCATGTTAAATTTCGATTTAAAGCTTTCGTGACTGCAGGGATTCATCTTCCTGGTTCTTTCGGTAAAGTCACGTAGAAGGGAAATAATAAAATAATAAAAATAAAACATAATAAAATAATTGTCACGACGTTTAGGCCACAACGCGTAGCTGCCTGAATTCTGAATTCAGACGCTGTCTTTCCGACAGCCCTGCTCTTCACCTGAGGACGGCTGCTTGCGTTGTGGCCGAAACGTCGTGAGAATTATTTTATTATGTTGTATTTTTATTATTTTATTATTTACCTGCTCTTCACCTGAGGATGGCTGCTTGCGTTGTGGCCGAAACGTCGTGAGAATTATTTTATTATGTTTCATTTTTATTATTTTATTATTTCCCTTCTACGTGACTTTACCGAAAGAACCAAGAAGATGGCCATGTTACAGATTATTTCTAATGATTGCCGAACGCATTGAGTCGAGTCTTCGTTTGCCGCTTGCGCTTCTGCACCGCCACCAAAGCGGCAATCGCAGCAACGCCCCTTTGGCTGCGGGCGCGACCACCGTCCGTGGCACAACACGGCTGCGTAAGTGTTAAACTATATTTTTTCTTTTACCAGGTAAGGCCCAATGAGCTATATATATAGCGATCAGAATAACCGACCAACAATCTAATTTGAGATTGTTAATTTTTGTTAATTTTTATTTTACCGGGTCAGGCCCACTACAGAGCTTTTCGACTCTTTTTCAGAAGCAACCTTTGCAATTACAAATGATAGCAGCTCAACGAGGTGTTCTCATCATCACGTGGAAATTTATAGCAGCAAAATGGTCTGAACGCGTGACGTTTATTCTAAATGTGGAGTTAAAAACGGAGGACCTGGAAAAAATCCACGTGACAACGGGGAGAGAGGACATGCAAACTCCAAATTTAAATCAGGCGTCGGGGTCAGGATCGAATCCACGCCCTCCTGTATACCAGGCGAGGTAGTTAACATCTCCTAGCCACCGTGATCATGATGAGGAGAGAAAGACACGCAAACTCCAAAAAAACAGCAGACGTCAGGTGCGGGTACCATCCCACGCCCTCCTGTATACCAGGCGAGCTAGTTAACATCTCTCCAACGTGGCGCCCCTAGTTAGCGACGTGACTGGACGGACATGCAAGCGCGTGCGCGCTCCGATGCCACGTAGCCATGCACGCTCCAGTAACGGCTCTCGCCAAACAGCGACGACACGCACGCACGCACTGCCACGCAAACAACGAACGCGCGCCGCCACTTCGGAAACGCCGCAACACGCAGATGTGGGGCAAGCACACGACATGTCGTGCGTGCCGGGGAGGCGCAAATGGGAGCGGGGGGGGGGGCGCGGCGATCAGCGCAACACCCGACGGCCCGTGTTCGATTCCCGCTCAACACGGCCGACATCGGCGGCGATTATCTGAACCGATCGCGACGCTCCCCTCCGCCGACTTGAGCACTCGGCGCGATTTGTGAAAACGTGGACGGCCGGGGAGACAAAAGCGTCCGGGTGCAGCGTTGGCCACGCCGCCCCCTCGTGCGACGTGCTGGTCTTTGAACCGGGGCGCTCGCGAACAGCGCTTGCCCCCAACAGCCCGCACAGCGATAGGGAGGAATGCCTCTGTCGTGTTAAAATCGCGTGTTTTTACCAAGTCGGTCGCGGGCAACCTAATTGTAACGAGAAATATGAATATTAATGAGAAGTTCAGGTACGTTACCGTCCGAGAGGGTGGAGGCGGTGGCGCAGCCGGGTTAAGCCAACCAGGTTCTACATCCGGCGACCGCCCCCCTCCCCTCCCCTCCCCCCGTTCGACTGCCGGCCACGGCTAATATCAGTGGCGAGCGATAGGCGAACCGGTCCCCGAACATTAACCCCTTCACCGAACCCGCACGCCGACCAACGTGGTGAAGCACGGTCAAACCACACGGCGTGGGGGAGGCCGTCATCCAGCAGCAGACTGACGAAGCGTTGTTCACGGTGATTGTCATTAAGATCATTATTATTGTCGTGTTATAATCCACTACGAGTCATGGAGATACGTTTTAGTTTTTTTACTAACACGGTTCCTGAGCGCAGTTGGCCCAAAACGACAGGCGGCCGGCAACAAACGGCAATGCCAGAGTTGTAAGGGACGGAGTGCTGCTCGTGGTGTCCGTGACGTGAGCGAGGTAATTGTTATTGACAGCTCTGGCTGTAGCCTGATGAGGCTGGTTGTAATTAGCTGGCGAAACGGCGCACTACCATCGTAAATGTCGTGGGTGTACACTCCAAGACCCACCTGGTGTGCTGTACTAGTAACGAATTGGCACGTTTCGTTAACGTGACAAACCTTACTAATACTGCCGGGTGGTGGCGGGTTTAACGACGCATGTATATTCGCGCGATTTAACCCAACAACAAAAAAACCCTCCATCACGGATAATCATCCTAAGAACGTGGGGAGACGAGTGAAGGTGGAGAGAGGGAATTCCAGAGCGGAGTGTGGCGAGCGAAGAACCAGGAAGCGAGGTGACGTGGGGTGGTGTCGATGGTTAGTCCACGATGTCTCGCTCGTACATTCCATCTTATTTGGTCTACACCTTTCAAACCGTCCGTCACATTTGCACACCGTTTGCATGCGCGCTTTGCAAATGCTCTGCACAGAGTGTCAATAATTGAATCTCGGACGCGTGACGTGAAACCGAGGTGAAAGCGTCACTCTGGGGTCAGAGACACCGAGCCGAACCGACGAGATCCTGGGTTAGGATCCGGGGTTTGGTTCCGGCATTTGGATCCGGAGTTCGGATCCAGTTATCGGATCCAGGGTTCGAAACCGTGGTTCGAATCCGGGGGTTAAGATCCAGGGCTCGGATCCGGAGTTTGGATCCAGGGTTCGGCTGCCCAACCGAAGCGGTTAAACCAGGTCGTCAGGTGCAGCAAGATGATGGTCTAAGCTGGGTCACCCATGACTTGCACCCCATCATGTTACAATTAGAGTTTTGCACTCGGTTCGGCTATATGGGTTGGAGCGTGTCGTCTTGACGATCTCATGTGCAGAGCGGGTGGGGGAAAGTGCTGCCTGCCCTCTACTCTGCGGCCCAGAGGTCACGTGAAGAAATCTCAGGAGGTCGCTCTGTGGGACGTCCGCTGCACTGGGCCGTTGTCCGACGCGAAAAGTTTGCTCTGCGAGATTTCCGAATGGATTCTCCATTTCGATTTAAAGCTTTCGTGACTGCATGGATTCATCTTCTTGGTTCTTTCGGTAAAGTCACGTAGAAGGGAAATAATAAAATAAGAAAAATAAAAAATTCTAAAATACAATTCTCACGACGTTTCGGCCACAACGCTGCTTGGCCACAACGCTGCTTGCGTTGCGGCCGAAACGTCGTGAGAATTTTATCTCATTACGTTTTATTTTTATTTATGTATTATTTCCCTTCTACGTGACTTTACCGAAAGAAACAAGAATATGGATTCTCCATCCCGTGACGACGCAACGCCGACAGAGCAAACGGAAAAAAATTTGGAAGCAGAGATAAAGAATATAATAATAAAACAACAATAATTAGAGAGAGAGAAAAAAATGTCAAGATATTCGAAAAATAACACGTGCCAACATTTCCGTTCGATGTAATTATTGATTCGACCATCATCGAACGCATATCAGAGTGCGGAAAAGTGCGCCCCCTATTGCGTAAAAAAAATATTTGTTTAAAGCTACTTGAATGATATTCTTGGTGGGAGATGTCCCTGCTAGAAATTCCTGCCCTGCCAGTTGTTTCGACACATGGGGGGGTCCCCCCCCCCCACCACTCTGTCAGATTTCCGAAGGGATTCTTCCTCTCATGCCATTCCGCCGGTGGTGCAGTTGCAATAATGCGAGAAAGACACAGCTGGGTTCTGGGGGTGCGGCGGGGGGGTAAATCCCACTCGATTTTGTCGTTAATCGTTACGCAAATAATAAACATGAATCATTGCGCGTACGCAACGTTTTTTCTGTGTTTACCGGTTGTTAACGCTTTCCAACCGAGGTCGAAAGCGTTTAAGCATTAACGCTGGTCCATTTAGCGAGGTGGGGAGAGGGGGGCGCGGGAGGGCACTCTATATGAGGGCCAATATACACGAAACTTTCACGATTGTGTTGCAATTAGGGACTCGCTCGACGTAACTTTGGGAGGAAGATATGAAAACACACAACAACAAAAAACATGTACCCGAATATACTCTTAGGTTTTTTCGGTAAAGTCACGTAGGTAAAAAATAAAATTAATAAAAGTTAAATAAAAATAAAATAAAAATCACGACGTTTCGGAGGCAACACAAGCTTCCGTCTTCAAGTGGAACCGTCACAGCACGATTGCTGTATCAAGTAAAGAACTTACTTGGAACCGTCACAGCACGATTCCACCTGAAGACGGAAGCTTGTGTTGCCTCCGAAACGTCGTGATTTTTTATTCTACTTTCATTAATTTTAATTTTATTTTTTACCTACGTGACTTTACCGAAAAAACCTAAGAGTATGAATCCTTGCAGTCACGAAAGCTTAAAATCTAGAATTAATACCCAAATATACCCAACCGTGCTTTTGCCGTGACGGCTACCATTCGGCTTCAATTCATTAATGAAACGCCTCCCTAGACAGAAACGCGCAGTTGGCGCAAGCAGTCGGATAATCCACGGGAGTGGAGGCCGAGTATTCCGTACCCCGTTTGGTTTGTCACTGGGGGTGCTTTCTGTTGTTACTGTTGTTTAAGGAGGCGACTTTGCAATTTGTATTTTTTCGCGAGCGGACCAATTTTCGCTGCACCAAATGCGCACGCGCACGCACACACGCGCACGCACACACGCACGCACACGCACACACACGCGCACGCGAGTGTTGCCCCCTTAGCAGGGGTCACACGGCGGACAGTTGATAACGGGGTTAAAATTTAAACTTTTGGAGTTTGTTCGTCCATTACAAATCTGGAGCGGCCGCTGCTGCTGCTGCTGCTCGACGGGCGGGGACAGACTTCGGTCGCTCGTCGGTCGCGATTAAAATCCGAGCCGGCGTAAAAATAACAAAGTGCTAAATTATTCGCGTTCACTAAAAGACGATTTCCTCGAGCGAAGCAGAAACAAAAAGTGCCCTACGATTTACTGACGACACGGCTATTATGACAACGAGCGGAGATTGACTACATTCAATAGATGGAGGAACTGAAACAAATGTTTTTTAATTCGACTTTCTAAGTTGAAAAAATGTATATGAAAATGGAGGCAAGTCTGCATTTTACGTTTTCTATTACTTACATTCTCTGCAGCGACACGACTTATTCTTTTGAGTTATGTATTGTGCAGCTTTGAGTTGAACTATAAGCTCGTATCTAAGGATGGTTATAGGAGTGAGTGACTTGGAGCGACTGACAACTTGTGCGCTACGAGTCACACAGAGCCACCTAAATGATCCAACGGTCCGGTATCGGCGCTTGTGTGGAACGGCGGTGCAGTGGGTTAGCGCAATTCGCTACGAACCGGGCGACCCGAGTTCGATTCCCGCTTACGACAAAAAAAAAACAGTGACGATTATCTCAACCGGTCCTGGGCCTCGCCTAGGTCGACTCGGCTTCAAACGAGTACCCGGTACAGTGTGTAAACATCGCCGCTGGGAAGACAAAGGTGTGCCGTGCCGGCCTTCATAGGTGCTGCTTGCAAACAGCACTTGCCCCAAGAGTTTGTTAAGACTAAACGGGGGGATCTTTGGCTTTGTCTTGTATCGCTGCATGGGATAAGGCGGGGGGGGGGGGTTCTTTATCGGATGAGCCGAGGGTTTTCATCAAACGGGTTGGTTACGCACAGACACGTGCTAACGTACAGACACACGTTCACATACAAAAACAAAGGACAAAGATCCCCCTTGTGTAACCTTCAGACTGGAGGGACATGCGCTGTTTGCGAGCGCCTATTAAGGCTGGCACGCCACACGATGAGGCGGTGTTGGTTAACAACACCACGCCTTCGTCTCTCTCATGCTGATGTTTATCCACCGCACCAGGTACTCATTTAAGGCTGAGTTGACTTAGGGGAGGGGGCCCAGGCCCCCCCGCCACTGATGTTAGCTGTTGGGTATCGAACGCAGGTCACTCGGTTCAATTGCAAAGCACAGCACGCAGCACCACTTCCCACTAACACCACCGCACCCGCCCACACAACTCGAATACCCAGACCGCCATTCGCCACTAAGTGGCGGTGACGTCACCACAGAGCCTGTGCCGGGCTAGGTGAACTTTGAAGCCGTCTCGTGAAGTGTGGAAGGATCGCTGGCAAGGAGGTCACGGGACAGACCCAAAACAAAGATCCCCCCCACCGTGTAGCCTTAACAGAGTGTTGGGGCAAGTGCTGTTAGCGAGCACCTATGAAGGCCGGCACGGCACACGAGGGGGTGGGTGGCCAACACCACGCTTTTGTCTCCCCAGTGGTGATGTTTACACACAGCGCCGGGTACTCATTGGCGGTCGAGTCGACCTAAGGGAGGCCAACGAACTGTTCAGATAATCGTCACAGGTGTTGGCCTTGAGCGGGAATCGAACTCGGGTCATAGCCGGTTTCGTAGCGCAGCCGCCCTAACCTAGAGCCCGTATCTAACTGTTGGTGTAGGCGTGAGTGACTGGGATCGACTGACAACTTGTGTGCTTCGAGACACACAGAGGCACCCGAATGATGCAACGGGGTTCTGTATCGGTGCTTGTGTGCAGCGGCGGTGCGGTGTTTAGCGCACTACCCTACGAACCCAAGTTTGATTCCCGCTGCACCGCCGCTCCCCTCCAACAAAGGTACACACACAAACGCAAGCACGTACATACATACATACACACACAGCCCCCAGGTTCGCTTTATATTCCCCAAAAAACAAGAAAAACCACGCATGCGCATGGATTATACAACGCTTTAAAACACGTGTATGTCCTTGGTAGTGTTTAATTATATCATGTGTAGATCACAAGCTGATGGGTGGGGGGAGGGCCTGTCACAATGCATTTGGATATTCGCGAGCATTCCTTGTTTGTGCTTGATTTACGTCTCACGGCGTTGGGCAAGCCCCTACCAGCAACACGACTTCACAATGAAGTTGTGTGGATTATTGTCACGAGAGTTATCAAGGACAAGATGGACAGATGGACAGACGGACGGAGCTCATGCATGAATGCTTTCAACCTTAGATAGGCATCGGTTAAAAAAAATATGAAATACACACACACATGCGCAGCTTGTTACCCTTGACCCTACATTTCTGCCAGTGCACGTGATGATAATTAGCAAGCTGCAGGACATGCATGGCCCATCTCTACCGCCACCCACGCCACCGCCACCACCACCAGCAGCAGCATCCGCAACACCCACCCACGACACGCCACACCCCACCAAGTCTCCGCTCCACCACCCACCCACCGCCCCACCCCACCACCACCCACTCTTTGAACGAGACAACTCTGGCGAAATGTGCCCGCGTTTATCTCGCCCATTATGAGGCCACATCCAAGGTCAGCTCCTAACAAAGGACCGCGAGCGCGTGCGTGCTGCGAGAGAGAGAGAGGGCGAGCGAGTGAGCACGCGCCCGCGAGAGGCAGGCAGGAATTGTTGCGTGTCGAGCACCGACGCAATATTATACGGTGGACAAAGGCCCCTCAAGATCGATACGATAGGCGCTACACAGCGCGGATTCATACGGGGGTCTAAAAACCTGACCTGCATCCGTTAAGACGCCGCGCGCGCAGATCCAAAGCTGCGTGGCTGGCAGAGGAGAAATAGCGACCTCCCACTCGGTGGCAAACGCAACGTGAATTCCTCGTGTGGCACAACCGCAGGGGCGGGGAGTCAACAGCACGGACGGCTGGGCGAAAGGGAACTCCACGCAATGGGGGGCAGCGGAGGAGGGAGAACGGCCGCATCGACAATTCCTCGTGCAGAGCAGCGGCAAGCGGTGCAGAGGTTAACGGAACGAGCTCCTAGCGAGTTTATTTGGACAAATGAATGACATAATTACCGCAATTATTGAAAAAATGGGTTTGCCAACCTAGCCACGTTCGCTACAACTTAATCTCCCATACGAGCTTGTCTTGCAAACTCAACTTAATTAAGCTAATTAGAAAATTATACCAGTAAACGCGGTCGCGTGTACGGGTTGACTGGCACACACGGCAGCGGCGTGCCACTCTGGGTAGCGCGTGGAGGAGCCACCCAGCGGCACGGGCAGGCGGGTGGCACGCTCGCCGCTCTGTTGCAACGAATTTCCATGGACTTCAGAACTTGTGAGACCCAAACGAGCAGGCGGGCGTGCTTGTACGTGTCGTGACGCGTCCATCTAGATTGAAAAAACTCATTTCTTTAGAACTGCTTTTGTGTTCAGTTTGGGTGTCCTTCCCACCCCGCCACACCTCCAATTAGCACGGTTGGCTAGGTACGGTGCGAAAGAAGTTCAACATACATACCTCCGATTACCACGGTTGGCTACGTAGGTGCGAAAGAAGTTCAACATACATACGGGGGATCGATTTGTCTTTGTGGAGTAGGGAAATAGTGGGGTGGAGATGGTGGTGCGTCTATGACAGGTCCAGACAATCGCCACCAATGTTCGCCAGGAACCGGGCTCAAGACTGGTGGTTTGAAAGCGCAGCGCGCCAACTGCTACACATTTCCCACTCCCCGCTCATCTCACGCACGCAACACAAAGACAAAGACCCCCCTCCGTGTAGCCCTAACAAGTGCCGTTAAGCGAGTAGCACCTATGAAGGCCGGGACGACACACGAAGGGCGGTGGGTGGCCAGAACCACGCCCCGGCCGGCTTTGTCTCTCCTAGTGGCGATGTTTACGCAAAACACCAGGTACTCATTCGAAGCAGAGTCGACCTAGGGGAGTCCCAAGCACAGTTCGGATAATCGTCACTGTCTTTGGTCGTGAGCTCGGCTCATAGCTGGGTTCGTAGCGAAGTGAGCCAAGCCACTGGACCGACGCTCCGCACAAGTGCCGATACAGAGCCGTCGTGTCAAGTCGTCAGTCGCCCCCGTGTGTCACTCGCTCCCATAACCACGGTTCGATACGGGGTGCTTAGGCTCGACGCGAAGCTGCACACAACACACAGCGAGTGTCGTGGTCGTCACCGTGGTAGAACGCAAGCAACAGAACACGCAACGTGCAGACTGTGCCTTTGTCTCCCCGGTGGCGATGTTTACACGCCGCGCGTATGTGCGCGCGCGCTCGTGAAAACACGAGGTTGCGTGTCGCGTGATCACAGAGCTCTCGCTCGGGTCGTTAGCCCTAACGGAGCGGGCGGGCGGCTCCGTTGCTGCCGTGGTGTGCGAGTGTCTTTGTCTTGGGGTGGCGGGGAGGGGTTTTGTTCAACAAAACTTAAGATGTCTCCCAACGAACCGCAGCGGCCTTCTTTTGAAGATGCGGGGACGGGGGGGTGGGGAGGCGCGGCCTGGGCTAGCGCAGAATTAGATGGTGGGGCGGAGGAGGGTGGAGGGGATGAAGGGAGGGAGGTGTTCGTGAGTGGGGAGGGCCAGTCGGGTTTGGGAGGCGGCGCTTGGCAGTGTTTAACTCGGGAATGGGATGAACCTACGTCCGCCCGGCTAATCGTCCGCCCGTTCGTCTGCCCATCGATCGATCGGTCTGTCTGTCCATCCGCCTGTTTGTCCCTCCACCTGTTTGTCCGTCCATCCATCGATATGTCTGTCCGTCCGCCTATCTGTCTGTCTGTTCGTCTGTTCATCCATCGATCTGTCTGTGCATCCAACTGTTTGCCAGTCGGCCTATTCGTCTGTCCATCCATCGATCTGTCTGTCCACTCATCTGTCTGCGAATCTGTATCTGTCCCTCTACATTGCAGAAATGCCAGCGTGTGACGGCTGCTGACAGAGCGGCGTTGTTTTTCTATCATGTTTTTGTATTGTTTGTTCTTGTAACGTTCTGACCCGCCCCTGTCATAAAGAGCTTCATAGCTCCTCGGATTTCTCTGGAATAAAGATTCTGACTATTAATATATTTAAGAAAAAAATTTCTCAATCACATTCCAATTGTGCTATCGGCACAATTGGAATGTGGCAGCTGGCAGTGGTCGTCATCATCGTCGTCATCACCACCAACACCCAACACCCTGTGTGGAACGAAGCACATCCCCAGAAGATGACGTCGCAGAACTACGACCGCCAAGAGGTCCCTTCAACAGATCTCTTCATACAAAACGACGGCCGTGCACGTCATTCAAAAGGGAGTTTTTTTCAATATATTACTAGCTGTACTACCCGGCTTCGCCCGCGACTTGGATTCACCACGCCCGGCCGCCTTGTCCCCCCAGTGGCGATGTTCACACACCACACCAGTTACTCGTTTGAGGCTGAGTCGACTTAGGGGAGGCCCAGGAACGGTTAAAAAAATAATCGTCACCGGTGGTGGCCGTGAGCGGGAATCGAACGCGGCTCGCCGGGTTCGTAACGCAGCGTAGCGCTAACCACTACACGACAATGCGTTACGCTTCCACGTGCGCGGGTCACGTGACAGATGTGACGTCACAGCTCACTTGCCGTGCAAAAAATATATGCATTATTGAGCTCCCCCCCACCCCCCCAAAAAAAATATAAGTGTATTTTTAGAATGTTTGCATGGTGTGCAGTCTGGAAAGTACCCACATGGAAAATTTCAAGTTTGTTGCATAATCACAACTTTGCCTTTTATGTATATGGAGATGCCCGAACAGGAACTTAAGCCTAATTAAGCGCGAAAAAAATGGGGTGGTGGAGCAGCGGGCATCAGGGTTGTTTTGGTGTGGGTCATAGGTGACAGGTGGCCAAGACTATCGATCCGATTCGCATCACGGGAGAACCTGGTTCAACGGTCACCGTGGTAGGGGGGGCGGCTGACACACGCGGCCGTCAAAAACCCGGCGCGCTATCGCCGGTGCCGCCAGCAGCCCGACTCTGTGGCTCCGAGGGTTCCCGCAAAGAGAGGCTCGTCGCTATTACGTGCCAACTTTGTTTTTTTTCTCTGCGAGCGACGAGGAGAGGGAGGGAGGGAACGGTTGGGCACGGGCGGAGGGAGAGAAGGCACAGCGCCACGAACAGAACGGGCCCCTGCCATTACAGGCAGCGCCAATCTCCGGCGGAATTCAGCTTCCGCCCCCCCCCCCTTCTTTCCACCCACGCCGATCCGCAGGAGACTTTGCCGCCACCACGGAGGGTTCCGTCGCGGTCGTAGTTCCGTCACGACGTCCGACGTTTCGCTCCAAGCGCTGGTAGCTCCTCCGGGACATGGAAACGGCGGGCAGTGGCGTTTCTCGCTTGATCACATGGGGTTGGCGGAGGCTGCCGCTGCCGAGCGGGTGGTTTGATTTTAAAGGTCGGCCGCCGTTGCTTGATTTGCGGTTTAATTTCTGAGAGCACGAGGGCGACGGGCCCTGGTGCAATAAGTCCGCTTGCACCACACACGCCATCGCGGAATAGGTTTGCGCACGGTATTGCATTTTTGTTCGCGCGTTAAAACGGCGCTCAGTTTTTATACCGAGCGCTCTTGCCAACAACATCCGGTAAATCCTGCGGGGGATCCATTACAAGGCCTGACATTACAATGGCTGATGAGACCCAGAAGGTCGAAACCGGTCCATCATTTACTTTCTTAAACAAATTATGCTTCAAAAACACCGGTCTGGAAAGCTGCCAGGTTGATGGACTGAAACAAATATTTTAGTAAGTGGAGACACAGAATGGGTTTCAAATTTTACCTGCCAAACAGACAGGTTCACAAACCCACTTGCTGTACTGCCATCGTGTGTCTGTGTGTGGGAGTCGGTGCAACAGTTAGCGAGCTGGGCTATGAAACCCAACGACCCGAGTTTGATTCCAGCTTAATGGCCACCAACGACAGTGACGATGATCTGAATCGGTCCTGGGCCTCCCCTAGGTCGACTCAATACCTGGTGCGGTGTGTAAACATCGCCGCTGGGGGAGACAAAAGGCGGCCGGGCGTGGTGCTGGCCACCCGCCCCTTCCCGTGCCGCCTTCATAGGTGCTACTCGCTCACATCGCTAGCCCCAACAGTCTGTTGAAGCTACACGGGGGAACTGAAGAAGATCCCAGCAAGTGCAGCGAAACGTCGGACCTCGTGCCGAACATCGCGCGGTGCAAAGACGCGTCGGAAATGCCGGACGGGAGCTCGCACTCAGTGTGACACGAGCCTGGTGGGCTGCAGCAACCGCAACTACGATGCCCATGATCATGTTGTTGATGATGTTGGGTGTTGTTGATGATGTTGGATGTTGTTGATGATGTTGGATGTTGTTGATGATGTTGGGTGTTGTTCATGATGTTGGGTGTTGTTGATGATGTTGGATGTTGTTGATGATGTTGGATGTTATTGATGATGTTGGGTGTTGTTGATGATGTTGGATTTTGTTGATGATGTTGGGTGTTGTTGATGATGTTGGGTGTTGTTGATGATGTTGAACAGCCAAGCCACCAAACCAACTCTCGGGAAGAGAAACGACCACGGAAAAATCAACAAAGCTAAACTTAAACTAAACTAATTTTATTTTACCAGGTAAGGCCCACTGAGCAATGTAGATCTTTTTCATCATCACCACGTGGAAATGTATAGCAGTCAAACACTCTAAACGCACAACAATTCTAAATATGGAGGGAAAAAACCGGAGGACTCGGAGAAAAATCCACGGGACCACGGGGAGGGAGGGAGAAAGACACAAAATCTAAGTATACAGCCGTCAGTCAGAATCGAACCCACGACCTCCAGTATACCAGGCGAGGTGGTTAACATCTGCTAGGCACCATGATGATAAGAGAGAGAGAGACACACAAACTCCAAATATACAGCCAACGTCAGTCGGAATCGAACCCACGACTTCCTGTACGCCAGGCGAGGTTGTTAACAACCCAATCCGAACAGAGAGAGGTGGGGGGGGTGGAAAACATTACCGGCAATGGGGGGGATGGGGGAGGGGCGAGGGAGGGGAGGGGGGGAGGGAGGGAGGGGAGGGGGAGGGAGGGAGGGAGGGAGGGAGGGGGGAGGGAGGGAGGGGGGGAGGGAGGGAGGGGGAGGCTGTATAAAAATAAGGAATTACAATCTCCCCCCCCCCCGCCCCCAGTGAGCGCCACACAACGGAGCGCCCCGCACCACTCCCACGCCCGCCCGCCTCAATCAGCCATCGCTTGCGAAATGCACACTCACGCTTTGCTCTCTACCCAAATGGGACAAAGACCGAGGCCCATAAATGGGCGATTTTTTTTCCTCGCCGGGCAGGAGGAGGAGGAGGAGGGGGGTGTACGGGAAGGTAGCGGCGACCAAACTTTTTACAAGCAGATCCCCTTCGTCACAACGCAGCAGATCGCAGGGCCGGTCGCTGGATGTTGTGAGCCGCTCAAAAGCTCTCTCGCCTTAAAGCCCTCTCTCTATTCCCTTTCCAATTTTATTCAATTTAAAATGCGTTATCAGCATCGCATCGCATCACGAGACGAGGCATCCTTCTCAGGGCAGCGCGACCGCCCCCCACCACCCCCCCCCCCCACTCGTGTTGGATAACGGCCCGAGGAAGTAAACATCACAGAGCTACCTCTGAGATTCCTTACAAGTGACCCCTGAACTCCACACACGGTAGGCGGCAGCGCTCTCCCATCCGCTCTGCCATATGAGGGTGCGGTTCATCGCACGGCAGTCAAATGGATTTATTTTTTCGTTCCCAGAGCTGGAATTTAGCCAAATGAAGTACTGACACAATTTTTTTTACGTGATCCGGGTTCGTTTTAGAAAAAAAGTTTATTTGGGGCCTGTGTGTTGTCTTGCTGTGGAGGTCTTGGACTGTTGATGCTGTTGTTTTGCTGCCCTGCCCAAGCTTGAATTTAGTGTAGAAGAATCGGCAGGAATTTATATACTTTTGCAATTTGTACATACATGCTAACACCCACCCACCTACCAACTCACCCACCCACCCACCAACTCACCCACCCACCCACCAACTCACCTACCTACCGACCTACCCACCACACTGCAGGTCACCTCATTCCTCTCTCTTGCGTCTTCTCTCTCACTGCCCCACTCTCTGGAATTCCCTTCATCCCATCATCGCGACCTCTCATCCCAAGTTATTACAACCTTGCTCAAGTGAAGAAACGTGTTACACTCCGATCCATTACACCTTCAAACAGTACCCGTTCGTTGCATCTCTCTTCCTGTCCGTCGGTCAACGCTGATCATCTTCCTCCAGCCAGCCGTTACTCCTCACTACTCCCTGATCATCCCCCTCCAGACAGACGTTACTCCTCACTACTCCCTGATCATCTCCCTCCAGCCAGCCGTTACTCCTCACTACTCCCTGATCATCTCCCTCCAGCCAGCCGTTACTCCTCACTACTCCCTGATCATCTCCCTCCAGACAGCCGTTACTCCTCACTACTCCCTGATCATCTCCCTCCAGCCAGCCGTTACTTCCCACTACTCCCTGATCATCTCCCTCCAGCCGTTACTTCCCACTACTCCCTGATCATCTCCCTCCAGCCGTTACTCCTCACTACTCCCTGATCATCTCCCTCCATCCAGCCGTTACTCCTCACTACTCCCTGATCATCTCCCTCCAGACAGCCGTTACTTCTCACTACTCCCTGATCATCTCCCTCCATCCAGCCGTTACTCCTCACTACTCCCTGATCATCCCCCTCCAGACAGCCGTGACTCCTCACTACTCCCTGATCATCTCCCTCCAACCAGCCGTTACTCCTCACTACTCCCTGATCATCCCCCTCCAGACAGCCGTTACTCCTCACTACTCCCTGATCATCTCCCTCCAGACAGCCGTTACTTCTCACTACTCCCTGATCATCTCCCTCCATCCAGCCGTTACTTCCCACTACTCCCTGATCATCACCCTCCATCCAGCCGTTACTTCCCACTACTCCCTGATCATCACCCTCCATCCAGCCGTTACTCCTCACTACTCCCTGATCATCCCCCTCCAGACAGCCGTTACTCCTCACTACTCCCTGATCATCCCCCTCCAGCCGTTACTCCTCACTACTCCCTGATCATCCCCCTCCAGACAGCCGTTACTCCTCACTACTCCCTGATCATCCCCCTCCAGACAGCCGTTACTCCTCACTACTCCCTGATCATCTCCCTCCAGCCAGCCGTTACTCCTCACTACTCCCTGATCATCTCCCTCCAGCCAGCCGTTACTCCTCACTACTCCCTGATCATCTCCCTCCAGACAGCCGTTACTCCTCACTACTCCCTGATCATCTCCCTCCAGACAGCCGTTACTTCTCACTACTCCCTGATCATCTCCCTCCAGACAGCCGTTACTCCTCACTACTCCCTGATCATCTCCCTCCAGCCAGCCGTTACTCCTCACTACTCCCTGATCATCTCCCTCCAGACAGCCGTGACTCCTCACTACTCCCTGATCATCCCCCTCCAGACAGCCGTTACTCCTCACTACTCCCTGATCATCTCCCTCCAGACAGCCGTTACTCCTCACTACTCCCTGATCATCCCCCTCCAGACAGCCGTTACTCCTCACTACTCCCTGATCATCTCCCTCCAGACAGCCGTGACTCCTCACTACTCCCTGATCATCCCCCTCCAGACAGCCGTTACTCCTCACTACTCCCTGATCATCTCCCTCCAGACAGCCGTGACTCCTCACTACTCCCTGATCATCTCCCTCCAGACAGCCGTTATCTTATCACTACTTCCTGATCATCTCCCTCCAGACAGCCGTTACTTCTCACTACTTCCTGCCCAATCCAGAGTTTTGTCCTAACTATGCTCGTAAAATGGTAAGTTTACAAACACTATTTGCAGGACGTGTGGCTTTCTCATCTTGTACGAGGGTCGGCTGAGTTTATTTTTGGGAACGTATATTGTATTATTCTTCCTCTAGATTTTTTTTAGAAACTATTTATTGCTCGAATAAACGGCGCTTGGAAGTAATTTGTAAACCCTGTTAGTTGCGCAGAGGTGAATAAAACAATACTCCTCGTGACTTTATTTGGATGGATAAAGAAATGTATCACGATGACCTTGTTTTTTTTAATCCTTTATATTAAGTTCACTTGCTTGCTTGCTTGCGCGCTTGCGACCGTGCAAATCTTTCGGTCGTTTTTTAACCCACTTCCCGTGATCCAATCGAGCTGACATTTTGCACACAGACTCGTTGTGCTTGACAATTTATTTTCGTGAAAATTTTTTTCCAGAATTTTACACTTTTTAGGAAAAAAATATTATATTTAATTACCAATTTCTTAATGGTGGCAGGCAATCATCTGACCCACAGGTGGCAGCCATCTCAAGCCACGCATATAAAGGATTTAGAGTGAAAAACTTAGTTTTTACGGGTTAATTTTTTTTTAGTGGCTTCCAAACATTGCCACTTTCGATGAAACTTAAAAATCTGCCATGATCAGGTGGCCGGCTGGCACAGAAGGGTCCGAGGGTTGAGCCGGCCCCGCTGAGCACCAGTGGCTCGAATCCGTGATTAAACCGGCTTCCCGGGTCACCAATGAATACACACACACACAAAAACCCAAATCATGTAACATTTTGGTTATTCCCTTAACCTGGTCAAATAACAGCTCTGAGAATAAAAATTTCGGGTCGAGTTCCAACGCGACAAAAACTACCCACCCCGTTGACGCGGACAAATCGGGAGAGAGTGCTTCCCCCCCCCCCCTTCTCTGTGGGCCAGAGGTCGCTTGGTAAGGAATCTTCAGAGGTAGCTCTGTGAGATCCGCTTTCGCGAGCTGTTCTCCAACACAAAGTGTTGGCCCTGCCTACGTGACTTTACCGAAAGAACCAAAGAGCATGGATCCCTGCAGTCACAAAAACTTCAAATCAAGATCGGATCCTTTGGCTCGTGACGAAAACTCCACCAGGATAAAACATCAGTTGGGGGGGGGGGGGGGGGAAAGATATATTTATTTTACGACGTATAAACTTAATCTGCCGGTCTCAGCTACCTCGGCGACTTCCAAGCCGCGGCCAACGTTAACTCAATTAGCGAAAAAGAACTGGGAAGATGTGACCGGCATGAGAAAGCAAAGCAAAGAAAAAACAAAACAAAGATGGAAATACTGTAAAAACATCGCGGCAGATGAGCCTTCGCCTGCCAGCGGGCTACGTGGATTCCCACGGCTCCTGGGGTATCGTGGAATGTCTTTTTCCATCCTCCTCCGAGTTTCTTAGGCTTTCTGGGATGCGAAAGGCGGGGGGGGGGTGAGGGTGGGTCCCTAATGAAAGAGGCAGGTCGGGTTAAAAAGAGATCAAGGAAAGCCAAACGCCAGTTCGGTTCAACGTCAAAAGACGCCAAAGCCTCTTGCCGTGCGCCGATTTCGCTCGGCCAGCAAAACCAACGTACGGCTTCTCTGACGCGCGTTTTCGGGGTTTGCTCTGTTGCGCAATGTCCGTCGTTTCGCGCCACGTTCCGGGAGCCCGCCGCCCAGGGATTGAACGGAGCGGGTCGCGTTCTTACATCGACGATACGTGGGGCGGGGGGGGGGGGGAGCTGCCGGCCGCTTGCTGGTGTTCGATGTAGTAGGCCGGAGGATGGATGATATTCCATTCGCTTTGTCACTCGTGGCGAGAATCGCGAGGAATACAAAGCGCCGGTCCACGCCGCATCACCGGGCGGAGCGGCGGCAGCAACAGCGGCTGGCGCGCCGCACGCGCTGCGACCCAGGTGTGATCCGGATTTCGGATTCCCGGCCCGGGGCCGACAACGGTGGTGGCGAGTGATGCGCGAAGGTCGACTCGGCCTTCAACGAGTAACCCGGCGCGCCGTGTCCAACGACAACCGCGCACCTGGGAGACGGGGCGGCCGGGGGCGCGGTGCAAGCCGCAACACCCACCCCCCCCCCCTTCCTCTCTCTCTGCGGCGTACCGGCCTCGATAGGCGCTTCGCTAACGGGCACCATCACCTCCGCCGCCGCCCCCCCCCACACCGAGCGCTTCCGTTCGTCTCAAAGCGAGCGGCGCCTTCTTTGCCTCAACGAGTGCCGCGTGTTTAAGGGCGTCAAAACTAAAAATGCTAAAATGTAAATCTAAGCGAGGAGCAGGAGGGAGGGAGGGAGGGAAGGAGACTAAGGAAAGAAAATGACACTTTAATCTTAACAGACATCTCCATTCACGGTCACCATGGACACCTACATTAAGCTCTTTGTTCATCTCGGAGAGCCGGACAAAGAGAGGGGAGAGCGCAAGAATGCCACGGAACAGGTTAGCGAGCCGCCTCGCCGCCACCACCACCACCACGCAGCTCAAAGAGAGAGAGAGAAATCCTTCTTCTCTCCGCCACCAAGATTACCCCCCCCCACCATCTACCCCCCCCCACCATCTACCCCCGCCCCCCATCTACCCCCCCCACCACAAGCCCCCCCCCCCACCATCTACACCCCTCCAACATCTACCACCCCCCCCACCATCTACCCCCCCCACCAAAAGCCCCCCTCCCCAACATCTACCCCCACCATCTACCCCCCCCCTCCTACTCTCCATCTACCCCCCCCCCCACCATCTATCACCCCCCCCCACAAACCCCCCCCCCACCACCATTTACCACCCCCCCACCAAAAGCCCCCCTCCCAAACATCTACCACCCCCCCACCATCTACCACCCACCCCCCACTATCTACCCCCCCACCATCTACCACCCACCCTCCTACTCCCCATTTACCCCCCACCACCACCACCACCCCCTAATACCAACTGAAAAGGAGGAGGAGGAGGTCTCATCTGAAAGAGACTCGGAGAGGCGACCTGCAAACCTGCAATTACTGGCTACGATACGCATTCCTTTAGGGAAATAAATAAATAAGCGTGTAGACAGCTTTTTTTTCTCTCTCTCTCAGCCCGAAGATGGCTAAGAGTTGTTGTGGCGGTGGTGGTGGTGGTGGTTGTGGGGTGGTGGGTTGGTGAGTGGCAGTGGATGATAGTGGAGGTGGTGGTGGTGGTGGTGGTGGCGATGATGGGTGGGTGATTGGTGGAGGTAATGGTGGGTGGGTGGTTTGGAGGTGGCGATGATGGGTGAGTGGTTGGTGAAGGTGATGGTGGGTGAGTGGTTGGTGCAGGTGATGGTGGGTGGGTGGTTGGTGGGTAAGTGGTTGGTTGGTGGTGGCGTTGAGTAGGCGGGCGGTGGTGGCAGCGGTGGTGGCGGTGGTTGTTGGTGGTGGTGGTGGTGGGCGATAGGCCTGTGCTGCAATTGCGGATGGCTGTGGGGGGGGATTTGCAGGGCTTTTGTTCAAAGCACAAATATATAATAAATATATAATGCGGCGAGGAGTAAGAGGGGCTGAGAAGGGGGTGGAGGATGGAGGCTCAATTTGCAAGCCCCCCCCCCCTCCTCCTGCACCGTGTTTAATAATAATAACACCACCACCACCACTACTACTACTACGCAGTCTCCTGACACAAGAAAGTGGGACGTGCCGCCAAGTGCAAATTGTGCCGGCCATTTTAGGAGAGGGCTTTTACTGCGGCCGGCCACCTACCCACGGGGTACGCTCGCTCGCAACGAGCGCGTGACCAGGACCTGCCTACCTACTCACTCGCCTACCTAGTGATGACACTCGCATACCCACCAAACACCTAATAGGTAGCTGCCGACCTACTCACCAACCCCCCAGTGACATACCGAGCTACTGATTACACTCGCATACCTGCTGAATATATAACGAGTATCTGCCCACATACTCACCTACCTACACACTCATCTATACTGGGTGCTTGACAAGTAACTGCCTACCTACCCACTCACCAACAGATTACCAACACACACACACACACACTTACCCATCAAGTACACTCATTACCTACTGAGTACCTAACGAGTTACCCTGCTTACCAGCACACCCACCTACCCACTCGCCCACCTCCGTGCCTACAACACAAATGACCTACCTAAAGCGGTACCGACATTCAGACACCTACCTACCCACCTACAAACCAACCAAGTTATGATAATCACTTAATTACCCACAAACTTAACAAGCACCCACCCACATACCTACCTACTCACCTACATACTCACCTACCGAGACACACCTACCTACGCAAGTACCACCTACAGAGTAGCCACATACCTACTCACATACCAACAGAGTACCCAGACTCACCATCTACCCACATACCAAACACCCACTTGAGTGTCGAGCTATCCACCTACCTACTCACGTAACTACCAATTAACGAGCCTCACCTACCGACCAAATGTCTATCTACTCACTCACCAACCTGCACGCCTCACAAGTACTCACTCACACAGCTACCTGCCCACTTGCACCCAATCAGAGCCCTAGCGGCACACACCGACCCAATTACTCAGCAGCTCGGCTGCCCACCTACCCACGGATGGGGTCACCAGGGTGGTCTTCCGTCAGGATCAGAGTATCCGCCTTCGCTTGCCTACAACAACGCCACCACCCCCCCCTGCACCCCCCCCCCCCCCTCTGCGCCCCCCCCCTCTGCGCCCCCCTCCTCTGCTCCCCCCCCCCCTCTGCACCCACCCCCCTCTGCACCCACCCCCCTCTGCACCCACCCCCCTCTGCACCCACCCCCCTCTGCACCCACCCCCCCCCCTGCACCAAACGCTCATAACAACAACAATTCACAGCCAATTCTCAATCCACTGCTGGATGATCCTGCAGTCAACCCACCGTGGGTCAAGGTGGTGAGAGGTGGTTACCGCACTGCGCCTACGAAGCCAGCCACCCGAGTTCACACAGAGACCCACAGACTCGCACAAAGACCCATAGGCTTGCACAGAGACCCATAGGCTCGCACAGCGACCCATAGACTCGCACAGAGACCCATAGACTCACACAGAGACCCATAGACTCACACAGAGACCCATAGACTCGCACAGAGACCCATAGGCTTGCACAGAGACCCATAGGCTCGCACAGAGACCCATAGGCTTGCACAGAGACCCATAGGCTCGCACAGAGACCCATAGGCTCACACAGAGACCCATAGGCTCACACAGAGACCCATAGACTCACACAGAGACCCAGACTCACACAGAGACCCATAGACTCACACAGACACATAGACTCACACAGAGACCCATAGACTCACACAGAGACCCATAGACTCACACAGAGACCCACAGACTCACACAGAGACCCATAGACTCACACAGAGACCCATAGACTCACACAGAGACCCATAGACTCACACAGAGACCCATAGACTCACACAGAGACCCGTAGACTCACACAGAGACCCATAGACTCACACAGAGACCCACAGACTCACACAGAGACCCATAGACTCACACAGAGACCCGTAGACTCACACAGAGACCCATAGACTCACACAGAGACCCATAGACTCACACAGAGACCCATAGGCTCACACAGAGACCCATAGACTCACACAGAGACCCAGACTCACACAGAGACCCATAGACTCACACAGAGACCCATAGACTCACACAGAGACCCATAGACTCACACAGAGACCCATAGACTCACACAGAGACCCACAGACTCACACAGAGACCCATAGACTCACACAGAGACCCACAGACTCACACAGAGACCCATAGACTCACACAGAGACCCATAGACTCACACAGAGACCCGTAGACTCACACAGAGACCCATAGACTCACACAGAGACCCACAGACTCACACAGAGACCCATAGACTCACACAGAGACCCGTAGACTCACACAGAGACCCATAAACTCACACAGAGACCCATAGACTCACACAGAGACCCACAGACTCACACAGAGACCCACAGTTTGTTGTCCTCCACCCGCACCTCCGATGAGCACGGTTAGCGACGTACGGTGTCAACGAAGTTCAACGTACATACCGCACTGGCAAAGCGGGCTGTACGTGACTTTTTTAATTGTTGCGCGCGCGGGTAAGGGGATGAGAAGGAGGGCGCCAGCCTACGGGAGTGGCTGCTGCATTCGGGGGGGGGGGGGGGGGGGGGGGGGGACGGCTGGGAGAAAATAATTGCAGCCCCCCCTCCAGCGACGGCGACGACGACGACGCGCGATATTCAATTCAATTAAAGACAAAACAACGAAATCAATGCGGCAAGCGGGCTCCATTTCTGGAACATCCCTGCCCTCGCCACTTCTTCCGACAATCCTTCATGCGCGCGCGCAAGTCAAGGTCGAACCTCTCCCTCCCAAGGTATACATTGCAGCGTCGAAACGCCGCAGAATCGCGACGGCAATTAAAGATCGCACGCGCGCGTGCGGCCCCCCTTTTTCGCTGATTCGCTGCTGGATGAGGGCCTTCCTCCTGACGGCCGTGCGGACCGTGTGATCGTACTTCGCGAGGAGTCTCGTACGTGTGGGTGATGAGTAGAGTACAACGATGGGTTTTGATGCACTGCCCCTCTGCTGCCCACCACGTAGCTCAGCAGCAGCAGCCTACAGCAACCTGTTCGTGTCTGGTGGTTAATAACGGGGTGCCACGGTGGCGAGATGTTAACTACCTCGCCTGGCATACAGGAGGGCGTGGGTTCGATCCCGACAGCTGTTGTATATTTAGAGTGTGCGTGCCTCTCTCCCTGTGGGCGTGCAGATTTTTCTCCGGGTCCTCCGGAATTTCCTTCCACATTTAGAATCAACATCACGCGTTTCAGAGAATTTGGCTGCTGTACATTTCCACACGATAAGCCACTTATCGTTGGCTGTGTAGCTCAATGGGCCTTACCTGCTAAAATAAAAAAATAGTTTAAGTTTAGTTTAATAATAATGACGCTGCCCTGGATGTACCCAGACTTATTTTCCAGAGGGTGTCACGATAATGGCATGTCCGACCAATCCCATTCATGACAAGCGTGGCTTTGCGTGGGGGTAACTGGGGAACTCAAGGAAACACTCCGCAAAACGACGGTGATAACGGTCCAACCTTCGCACGGATGGATACAATAATGCATCTCTGCACTGCCCAACTCTCAGCCACCTGGTACCAAAAGTTTAAAACACCTGGCACTCCAAGGCAGCCTTCTCCCACGCAGTCGCTAACCAGACTCAAGCTCGCTTCTCTTCAGAGATCCGATGGGACCCGGGTGCTTTGCTGGTCATCTTGCTGCAACGTTTATAGTTTGTACACCGCTCGGGTAAGACGGGACCTGAACTCCCAGGATCGCCGGGGTCAAACTGTCCGCATCACGTCATCGTGACCCTAAAGGGGAATTGCTAATTGTCAAAGATTCACCGATTGACCAGTGGTTCGGCGGCATGGACGCAGCAAGTAGGGCACTTTCTGGGATCGCTAAGGCGGTCCGCCCGTCACGTTAACTCCGCCCCTCCAATCACAATTGCTCCAATCACAACCCGTTCATGCGGCACCCAACCTTCGGTATTGGGGAGAGAGAGAGAGGAAATATTTTTTAAGTCAAAAGTGAGAACCTGAACCGGTGCAGACCAGAACGCGGGGCAATCCGGGCCAAATCGGAGGGGCGGTGGCGGCGATGGGTGTGAAAATTCTATCAGCGCAGCTCGGTGAACACACAAACGACGCTTCTAGGAAGTGGCGTGGCCTAGGAGTCAGGCTTGCAGCAAGGGTCGGATTCTGTTTAACCGACACCGTGGGGTTAATTTAGCGTTTTGGGGGTACGGGAGGGCGAGTTCCACGCTGTCCGACGAAGGTCGAAATCGTGAACGCACAATTCGGCTCTGTCCATCCGTCCATTTGTAACACGGTGTTACGATGATTGTTGTAAAGATGATCCGATCTGAAGGGGCATTTTTTTTATCGCCAAGCTGTGTGCTGCTGCTGCTACTCGGTAGTAGGCAAGGCACAAACCCGCGGCCGTTGTGACGCTCGGAAGGTGGCGTTATCGCCGCCAATCAACTGCGGAATCCATCCAGGGGCCGTGGTTTTTCTTCCTTGTTTTGATACAATCGGCACGTTCATTATTAACGGTCAGGATCGGATGTCTGATGACCTCATCGAGCTCTTAATTTGGTGCATTAAAGTGGGGGGCGGGGGGGAACGGTGGCACAATGATTAGTGCACTGCGCTACAAATCCGGCGATCTACGTTTGATTCCGTGGCCACGGCTATCATCAGTGACAAGTGATAACGGAACCGGTCCTGCATCCACTGCTCCTTCACCAAACCCACCAGCGAGCGGTGCGGGTAAAGAATCGTCAAAACCACGACCTGCATGGCCAACACGACGTGGTTCACGGCCTTCATCCAGCAGCGGATAGGTCACAGCTGATACCAATGAATAATTTAAAAATATACAACGCACATTGGTTTTTTTCTCACCGTATAGAATTTTCTGTTCTTTGTCGAGAATTCGTGCGACGATTGCGCTTTGAGCGGCAGATTTGTGCCAGGAGAGGCGCCCCCCACAGCATGCATCAACGGGAACAAAATTAGACTCGACTACGATGACAACGCCTGCATTCGATTTTATTTCATATTATTTTCTACCCGACTCCTTACAAGCAAACATCCCCATCCGGTCGTCTTTCGGTATTGGACTTTCTACACACGCACCGCCTCACCACACCCCCCCCTCCTCCCTCCCTCTCTCTCTCTCCACGTCTCTATCCCCCCCCCTCTCTGTCTGTGCACTGAACCTGCATTCATCCTCCTCCGCCGCCGCCAACCCCTCGCCCGCGTCTCGCCCGCCAACACGCTGTTGGCGAGGGAACACCGAGGGAGACGCAGCTGGTACGACGGCGTCCAATCTGCGCCGCATTACAACCCTCCGACGGGGCGCTGCCGCGGGGGGGCCCGGCGCTCCGCCAATCGGACGCCGGCCCCCGCGGTCACGTGACACGGCACGCGCGCTCCCCCCCCCCCAACGATGCGCAGCTAGCAAACGAGCGACGGGGGAGATCTTTGTTTTTAATATAAAATCGGGGGGAAAGAAGTCACGGGGAGGCGGAAGATTTTTTTTTCATTCGCCGTACGGAAGCCGACGAGGGGGGGGGGCATCCGTCATGGGCAAAAAGTGTTTGCGCCCTTTTTTGCAAAATGGGTCCTCCTTTTGGCACGGATTTTTTTTTGTGTCTCCCGCGAATTCGGGCAAAACTTTTGAGCGACGCGGGGCCGGAGTTCTCCGGGGCGAGTCACCTACGGCGATGCCACTTTAGGCGAAAGTGTTCGCTCGTTTCTCACCGGCGTTACGAGGGTTATCGTGCCTCCCGCCGTCACGGACGGACAGACGAGGGTCATGCATTAAAATAAAAAAACGCTTTCAACCTCGGTTGGAGAGCATTATTTTAAAAAATTCAGCACAAACACATTTGCAGCGATGAGGTTTTTACGCCCGTTGCTGCTGCATGAATTAAATAATAAAGCGTTGCCTCTCACAAAGGGTCACGAACGGATGCGTGAAGGAATTTTATCGGTGCTCTGCGAGCGAGGTTTTTAGGCCGACATCAAAGACAAAACTGGATTCGGTGAATTGGGAGCGGGGGGGGCGAGGAGGAGCGATGTTCGGCACAGCAGCGTCCGTTTCGCATTTCACACAGCAACACGGAGATTCCACGCGCAGCCTACGCAAATGCCTATCAGCGAGCCGCGCCTGTGAAGGCGCTAATGGCACGGCGCACGAGAGGGCCGGCGCCACGCCAGACCGCCTCCGTCTCCGATGATTGCAGGTGCTCATTTCGGGCTGAGCCGACCTAGAGAAAGGCTCAGAAGAGGTTCAAATATTCGTCACCGGTGGTGGCCGCGAGCGGGATTGGAACTCGGTTGGCCGGGGTCGTAGTGCAGCGCTCTAACCAGTCCCCAAACAAAGACAAAGATCCCCCGCAAAGCCTTAACAGACTGTTGGGGCAAGTGCTGTTAGCGAGCCCCTACGAAAGCCGGAACGATACAAGAGAGGGTTGGGTGGCGAGCACCACGCCCGGCCACCTTTGTCTCCCTCGTGGCAATGTTTACACATAGCACTAGGTACTTCATTTGAGGCTGAGTCGCAGAGGTGGGACAAAGTCATTGTTATGCAAGTCACAAGTAAGTCTCAAGTCTTTGCTCTCGAGTCCCGAGTCAAGTCGAGTCAAAGATGAGGCAAGTCCAAGTCGAGTCTGAAGTCATCAAAATCATGACTCGAGTCTGACTCGCGTCCAAGTCGCATGACTCGAGTCCACACCTCTGAGGTGGGACAAAGTCATTGTTGTGCAAGTCACAAGTAAGTCTCAAGTCTTTGCTCTCGAGTCCCGAGTCAAGTCGAGTCAAAGATGAGGCAAGTCCAAGTCGAGTCTGAAGTCATCAAAATCATGACTCGAGTCTGACTCGAGTCCAAGTCGCATGACTCGAGTCCACACCTCTGCTGAGTCGACCTAAGGGAGGCCCAGGATCGGTTCAGATAATCCTCACTGGCGTTGGCCGTGAGCGGGAATCAAACTCGGGACGCTAGGTTCGTAGCGCAGCGCGCTAACCGGTCCCCACACACACACACACGCGCGCGGGCGCGCATGCACTCAGCGCGCACACACACATCTTCACTCGAGTAAGATGGCGATGGGGGAGTTGGCAAACAACAATGTTGATGATGAGGACGCCAGTGAAGGTAAACTGCTCAGATGCCAAACTCTTGACCCCCAATGCGCAAGACAACACCCCTGCTGCACGGCCATTTGCGAAGGGTCGGACAGCTGAGACCCACGACGGCCGGACCCGTGTCAACACTACGATGAAAATAACAATAATCATAAAAATTTGAATTTAGAAAAATCAACACATTTGTCAATAACACGGTGGCCTTAAAAGAAAAAATTCTTAGAATTTGCCAACGTTTCGGGCAATGACCCCGCCTCATGGCACGTAAACAGAGGCAAGTAGAGAGATAGATTGGTGGTTAAAGTGTTGGAGGCTCCGCTTGCTAACACCACAGGGCCTGGTTCGAGTTACATTCAAAACATTTCTTCCGACGTCCAGTTTTTAAACGTGCGTACGAATAGTTCCGCCCTCAGTAGCCAAGGAGCCGTAATAATCTTTGCATTTTACACGGCGCCCCCTTTAAATGCCCTCAGCAACTCAGATCGGCCTACGTGCCATCTCAAACAATTCCAAGGGGCACCCCGGCCCCCCCCGCATACCGCGGCAGCTGCCCCTGCGTGGCCCCGCGACGATTCCGGCTGTGCGTAAACCGTGGGGGTGACCTTTACCTTGTGTGCTAACGCGCCCACGTGCCGCTTGGGTGAGATTCATTTTTTGCCCGCGATGAATGCATCGCACCGGGCGGCCGAGCGGACGTTACGTCTGCGCCGAGGGGTGAGAAGAAAGGAGAAACGGAGCGACGCACGTACGAGACAAAAGCCAACGGGGAAGCGACTCCAGCGAAGGCGGCAAAAAGTCGACGCAAAACTCTCCAATCGAATCGCGACGATTCATCGAATGGCCTGCGACGGACGGGGGGGACGGATCAGCGGCGTGGCTATCGAGTTTGCAGGCGGTGGGGCGGCACCGGGGCCCGCAGAGGGGCGGGCAATAGGCCAAGGGTGGCCGGGGGTTATCGCCCGCCTGCGGACAGCGCCCATGCCAACCTCTGCCACCGGAGCGACCCATTGTGCGTAGGTATGTTGAACCTCTTTCGCAGCGTACATAGATCCCAGGACCGGTTCAGATATCACACTGTGCGGCCTGCGTGCCGGATGAATCGCAGGGACGCCAAACCCCTGACCCGCGACACGGCCGAATCCTTCACTGGCCGAGCGGCAGGAAGTTTGCCGCCGCCGCCGCCGTTGGTTGAAGAATGTTCGCGGTTGGAGCCCAGACGGATGCCCTGGTCAATACTTTTTTTTTGCGGTGGGTGTGTATTAACCGTTAAATACTACGCACCGTCTGTTTCGCAGCAGGCGTTGGGAAAATAAAGTAGGGCCGTGTGTGCCAGCCTCGTTACCGTTTCCGAATAATTATAATCAAATTTGAAAAAAAATGTATTAGCAAGATTACTTGAGATGGGAGAGCGAGGTAACAACATCGCCCCCTACTGGCAGACTACGCCCGCCTGTGAAACAGCAACCGCCTCGGTGACAAGCCTCGCGCTACGAGAACGGGGCGAGCTGCGAACGTGCTGATGATCCCACCTGGAGATCCATGACAAAACGAGCCTCATAGCTCTCTGCATTCCTCCAGTCCGAAAATGAACAACTCCGACCCGACTGGACCGCTCGTCATACCGGGTGGACAACTGCGCCACAAACCATCCTCCGCGATCGACGAGGACGAAGAGGACGACAATGGACGAGCGCCGACGCTCGGCCCCGAAGGAGTTAATCCGCTCGCGGTCACACGATCGCGCGAGCGGATCTGCCATCACCTGCGCCAGCACTCCCAATAAAACAGATGCCGCCATCTGTCGCGGGGCATTTTAATGGCTTCTTGGCTGCAAAAGGATGAAGCGTCGGGAACGGTGGAGGGCGTCTCTTTCCCGCGCGCGCGCAAACGCAATTAGGCGGCCGTCCCCGGGGGGACGCGCAAACGCACGAGCCATCGCGCAACCACTACTACTACTACGACCGCCGGCGCCACGATCCCCTCCCTCCCCGCTACCCCCCCCCCCCAATCCCCTTCCCCCCCCCCTCCCTCCCCACTACCACCCGCCCGCAGCAAGCACCGCCAACTATTAGCCATTAACGTAATTTTATTAAAAATTTAATTCCGCGGCAATTAAACAAAGAGGGTCTTATGCAATGACACGCCGGGCAGGACGGACACTTTTAAATTATTTCATTTAATTCCACCCCACCCCACCAACCACCCCCCCCCCCACCGCGGCTCCCACCCCTAATGCAGCAAAAATGAAAGGACTCAACACATTTGGCAATAACACTGTGGGCCTTAAATGGAAAAACTGGATTTCAGTAGTTGTGTTAAATCTGTTAGACGGCACGCTTCCGACTAGTTACCGCCGCTGAACACTACCTCCTGTGCCGAGTGACCACTGCACGGACCAAATATACAACAGGCGACGTTTCGGGCAGTGGCCCTTCTTCAGAGAACATTGTACATTAAAAGGAAGTCGCTCACGGGGCGCGTGGATGTGTAACCGTATTGTAACGTCGCTCGGGTCTGTCGATCGCGGATTGTATTTCTTACGTTTCGGCAGGTGGAGAGCGGTGGGACAGCGGTCGACGCACTGCGGCTACGAACCCCGGCCGCAGAGTTTGACGAGCGGACATCCGAAACGGCCCTGAGGCAACACCCACACCAACCCGCACTGACCGTCGTGGTGAAGTATGGTCAAATAGCCTCGGCAACCCAAAGCCCTGGGGAGGCCTTCACCCAACAGTGGATTGAGCAATGGGCTATAAATTATAATTACTATTATTATGCTTGTACTGTAATTCGCGTGGCTGTTCTATACAGTGATTGGCTCAAAAATTCTCGCTCATCGCTTCACAGGTCAAAGTGCGATCGTCTCTTCCGGCGGCCCTTTCAGCCGGCCGGTGGCGATTCCACATTCCCATGGGAAAGGTCGGTCACTCCGCGTCCATTTGGACGACGTAAACTTACACGGGGGGGGGGGGGGGGGTGGATCGTTACATCGCGGGAGCGCGAGCGGTGGATTGATCATAGCCCGCGACGGCGACGACGATTGATTGATGACGATGCCGATGCTTACTTACACGCAAACTATTGTTTACAGTCAAGCAAAGCACCAGGCCGGGGGGTTAACACAAGAATGCTCCGCTACGATCGACTCGCGCGAACGGCGGAGACTGCTCGCGCAAACCTCACCTCCAAGTTCGTTCATCAAGGCCCCATCCACCCAGTCGCCCTCCTCTCCCCGCGCGCGCCCCCTCCAAATCGTAGAAACAAAACAAAAATATCCCCTCCGCCAACGGACGTTTCAGCCACACAACGCAAAGGACCTCCCCCCCCCACCCCCACCAGCACCTCCTCTCTGCACACCCGGGGTGACGCTACCTGGGTCTGTTAGCGAGCACCTATGCAGGCCGGCACAGCGCGAGTGGGGGTGGGACAGGCCGGCTTCACGCGCTAGCCGGCCCTAGTCTCCCCAAGCGCTGGCGTGTACACGCCGCGCCGCGTGCACACTTCGCACCGGCCGCTAAATTAATGGGCCAGTCGAGCCGGGGAAGGAGGGGGGGGCCAGTCGAGCCGGGGAAGGAGGGGGGGGTGCGCCCAGGACGGGTTCGGACGCACAGCGCTCGCCCAACCTCGTTAGCCGTGGCCGCGGATCGAACGCGGGTCGCCGTGGTACCGCAGCTCCTCCGTGGCGCTCATCGCTGCACTCCCACACGCACAAGTGTACACGGGGCGCGCGCACACGCAGGCGAGCGAGCGGGCAGGCGGGTGGGAGGTAGGGCAGGCGAGTGGGCACGCAAGCATGAGCCATACAATAATTGCCCCGCGTACATTACGCTGCTATATATATCTGTATTTAATTGGCGGAGACTCTCACGGCCACTGGAAAGTAATTCATCAGCATGTCACGCAAGCTTCACGCGTGCACACATACCATCGCCTCCCCAACCCCACCACTACCGCCGCCCCAACCACCACCCCACCACCACCCCCCCCACTACCACCCACCCCACTACCGTAAAACCTCACAACAATTACCACCAGCGTAACACCGCCACTACAACTCCAACACGACAACCACTACCATAAACCCCCCAATGCCACTACCACTTTCACCAGCCCAGTTACCACAACACAACCATCACCACCTCCCCCACTTTCACCACCCCAACCAAACCACTAATACCACTACAACCACCACCACCACCCCGACAAAGCCGAGCACACTGGCCGAAGCGCGGGCTGGCGCCTTAACAGGACAGTGAGCAGCACATACCATCATCGCGCACGCGCGCGCGTGTGTGCGCGCGCGCGCGTTTACGTGCGTGCGCGTCCGGACCCCCACCTCCGCGGCAGTTAACCGCGGCGAAACATTCCACAGCTGCAGCGCCGCAGCGAAAGGAAGCGTGACTCCGCTGCCGCCGACGTGGAGCGGGCCGTTCGCATTTATAAATATTTTTTTTTCACGAAAAAAAGATAATGGACAAATGTTCAATATGGAGTCGAGTCTCCCAGGCTCGGGAACAAGGTCAGAGGAAGCGTTCATCAGCGAGACGACGCCGACGCCGCCGCCACCGTCCGCCTCCCCCAACGAAGTCACTGTGGGCGGCGGGGGGCAGATGAGATTTTGGCAGGGCCTGTAGCCATCCGTAGCCGGTGGCGTGAATTCCAGTGCTGCGATGAGGATGGTGCTATCCGCAGGATGGGAATAACGGAGTGTTTGTATGCAAGATGAGTATGGTGGTGGAGATGATGATGATGATACTGGTGAAGATGGTGGAGATGATAATGGAGGTGGTGGTAGTGCTGATGAAGATGGTCGAGGTGATGATGATGATGATGGAGGTGGCGGTGGTGACGATGACAGAGAAGATGTTGGAGATGCTCATGATCGAGGTGGTGGCACTGGCAGGAATGACAATGGTGCTGAGGATGCTTGTAGTCAAACTAGACAATGGTGATGATCGTTACGATTGCCATCAGGCTCAAAACATCAGTCGTGAATATCATCACCATGATGATTATCAACATCATGAAGATCGTAATGACGATGATAAATACGCCACAAACATCAACACGTCATGAAGATCATGACCAGAACGATGGCTGCAGTGACCTGGGCCAGGATTTCAACCCGTGTTTTCACAACTGGGCACAAGCCCTCATCGCCCCCCTATCAAAGCACGTTGCAGCGGCGGGAACAGCCAACGCACGGTGGACGCAAAAAAAAATAAAAAAAACATTCTCGGCCTCGTAAAAAAAACACACACACACAAGGGCGGGCGGAGAAATCCGCAATCCGGCCACGCTCCATCCAGGCCTCACGTGCGACGCAGCTGCTGAGAGAACGGCTTCACCTCCACACAACAGCAGGAGGTGCGCGCGCGCGACCACTATACCACGCGCGTACCCACGTGCGTACCCACGTGCGGTACGTACACACGTCAAGTGTTACGGCGGTGCGCGACCCCTCCCACGCGAGTGCACACGTGCGTGCACGTGTAGGTACGCAGTCAAGTTTCAAGGTTATTTTGTTTAGCCGGGTGAGAACTCAAGAAGCCAGGTTCTAGAGACCTGGAGTCCATGTACGCGCGTGTGCGGTGCTGGCCACCCACCCCTTTCGTGTGCCGTGCCGGCCTTCATCGGCGCTACTCGCGTACAGCGATTGCTCCCGCAGTACGTTAAGGCTACACGGAGGATCTTTGTCTCTGCGTGTGCTGTAATCGCTTCCCTGCGAACACGGTGATTCGAAGTGAATTCCCGCTCGCGGCAAAAACGTCGGTGGCGAACATCGTGGGGCCCCTTCCCCGAGGTCGACGCACAAATATCACCGCTGGGGAGACAAAGGCGGCAGGGCGCGGTGCAGGCCACGCTCCCCTCTCCTCGCGTGCCCTGTTGACGTCCATTGGTGCTCACTAACTGCTCTTACCCCGACAGCCTGCGTGGGCTACGCGGAGAATCTCTGGTCATTCGTTTTGCGCGGCGAAGTTTCACCGTCGCGAAAATCGCGCGCGTACAATTACCGTCCCCGCATTCGTACTGCGCGGACGATTAACAAAAAATTAAACGAAACGTTGACGAAAAATAATTAACATTAAATAAAAGGTGCACAAGCGAAGGCGGGTTTGGCAGTGGCGGTGCGGTGTGCGCCGTGGTAGGAACGCACGCGCCACGTTCACAGGCATGACGGCGGTGCGCGAACTCATGAGCAGCAACTGCGCAAAAGCAATGATGGTGATTTTTATTAAAATAATAACAAAACCACTAGACCTCCCATCAGCCCCTCGCCAGCCCCACCTCATCAATTCCCACTCATCCATGGCTCTTAAAAGCTCTTGGTCAGACTACCACGACAATTAAAATTCCTTTTTTGCACCCTCTGCTCTCTCTCCGTCTCTCTCCTCTCTCTCTCTGTCTGTCTCTCCCTCTCTCCCGCTCTCTCTAATCGCGCTTGCCAAAACGCGCCGTGGAAGGAGAGGGCCGTAATGGCGAAGACAACGTACGCCCATCGGTCCGCAGGGGCTTTAGGCAGAAGTCGAGAGAGGCAGGGAGGAGGAGGAAGAGGAGGAGAAAAAGTAGAGGAGGAGGAGGGGGTCGGGTGAGTGTGGAGGAGGGAGACAGTTGCGGGGTTGGGAGGTGGTGGTGGTGGTGGGGGCTAGTGGAGGGTGGTGGTGGTGGGGGATGGTGGTGGGGGGGGGTGGGCGGCTCTCGCACCACTCTCAAACAGCGGTCGTCACACGCCGCACCGAGCGATTTGCTCGTTTAGCTCGTCGCCCACTCCGGCCCGCGCTGATTTGCTGCGGCTGCTTTGGGGTGGGATTCTACGGCAGCCCCCCCCCTCCACAACCCCCACACAAGCTCCCCCTGCCACCCCCCACCCCTACCCCCGTTCCAAACATCGCTTGCCGGGCAAGGCTGCACTAATCACCGAGAGGCACAGCAGCAGCAGCGGCAGCAGCAGCCGCCACCTTCTTTTGCGAGTTGGCAAGGGCGCGATCGTCAAGCCGAAAGGCGGCGTTCCTTCCTTCCTTCGGCCATCTGCCGCTGGGAAAACAAAGTGGAATTCCTTCTCTCGGCGTCTCCCTCCGCTCGTTACTCTCGCCTGGCCGGGCGCCGGCATGGCCAGGCGAGGAAAGGAAAATGCGTTCTTATTAAAATGCCGCAACACGATGGCGCTAGCGTACGTCCGCAGCGGTAGCGCTCCAAGTCAGCGAGCGCTCGTTATAATATATAAAATCACTGGGTTCGCAAGTCAACGCTCTTAGCGGTCACTCGGAAAACATGGACGGGATGGTTAAAATATACGTACCGATAAAAGTACCGGTGTACGTTGAACTTCTTTCGCACCGCACGTGGCCAACCGCGATACTACTCGCGAAGGGCGGGGGAAGGACAACAGCCTCACTGTCCGTCAATATAGGTGCTAATAATCCTATTTAAAGCCCTGAGCCGGTGATGGAAGGTCCACATTCCGATAGTAGGGGCAAGGTCTCCCCATAGGATCACCCACTGCTGACTTCCCCTGGAGGAGGTGATGGGCTGAGTGAACGCCCAACAATCAGGATGTGAACTCGCTACCTTCACTGATTGCTCTGCTGCCGAGCCACCTGGCTCCACGGCTCCACAAAAACAAAACTCCGTCGCACTCGCGAACGGCACGAGACTTAACGGGGTGAGACTCGTGCACTGCGACGCCTGGGTTTGGTTCCTGGCCACGAGTAAAATCTGAACCAGTCCTGAAAAAATTTACCCGTAAAAACAAAGTTTTTCACTATAAATCCTCTATATGCGTGGCGGCTAGAGTCCTCTCGTCCTCTGGCTTCAGATGGCTGCCACCTATGGGTCAGATGATTGCCTGCCACCATTAAGCAATTGGTAATTAAATATAAAAAAAAAATTCCTAAAAAGTGTAAAATTTTGGAAAAAATTTTTCACGAAAATAAATTGTCACGCAACAACGAGTCTGTGTGCAAAATGTCAGCTCGATTGGATCACGGGAAGTGGGTTAAAAAACGACCGAAAGATTTGCACGGTCGTAAGCGCGCAAGCAAGCAAGTGAACTTAATATAAAGGATTTAAAAACCACCTCCACTGCCCCCCCCCCCGCCCGCCCCACAACCGCCACGCCACCCTCCTTCGCCAACCTCGTACGCACGAGCGTGGTGAAGTACGCTCAAATCACCGCCCGTGACCGACCGGTGCTTGCGTTGGGGGGGGGAGGGGAGGCCCTTCATCAATCAGTGGATATGAAGGGCTGCGAATTTGTTTTTAGTTTTTTGAAGTAGCATGTTACAATTAGAAATGTGTCACGAGTGACGTATTCTTACCGGCTGGAGGAAGTTTTAAACAGGAAAGGGCTGTGTGTAAAATCACAAAAACAAAGGGTCCCCCCCCCCCCCCACCATATAGCCTTAATAGAGTGTTGGGGCAAGTGCCATTAGCGTGATACAAAGGCCGGCACATCACCCGAGGGGGTGGGTGGTCAGTCTCCCTTGCGGCGATGTTTACGCATCACGCCAGGCACTCGCTGAAGGCCGAGTCGACCTAGGGGAGGCCCAGGACCGGTTAAGACAATCGCCACCGGCGTTGGGCATCGAACTCGGGTGACGACGGCTGCGCCGCTGCTCCCCACTTCTGCGCGCCATTAAAGATACATTTTGATAAGCGCTTAAATCGCTCAACTTATGCTAATAAACTTTTTAACTCAAATAAGCCGAGGCGTTGCTTCGACTACCTCTTATTGAACACCCCCAGGGCGCAGCCGTATTTTTTTTGGTAAATGAAGAGCATTTTTTAATATTTCAGTCACGAGCGGTTTATTTTACGGATGGATTTTTTTTTATTTCAACAAATCCACTCCAAAATTGCACATCTCTGGAATGTGTTTTATGTTTTGACAATCCTCCGGACGGCGCAAATGTCTCTCGCATTCCATTTTCACCACAGGTCCTGCGCCTCACCGCAGCCCCCCCCACCGGCCGCGCTTACACCAAGCGGGTTCATATTTGTCATTGTTGTTATTTATTGTTATTTATTATTCGGCTTGTTGACCAAGAAAAAAAAGCCTCGCGAATCTATGCCAGCAGTAGTCCTGCCAGGTTTTCGCAGGGGGCACACCGGTTACATTTGCATGATCCCAATTGAGCAAACTGCGGTGGCATTTCTGAAATTTGGCAAATTCGTTGGCACACGATGGCCTACCCCTTGCAAAGTACGTCACAGGATCCTTGACGTCCACCGCGCGGCACGTTTAACGGTTTACGCGCGCGCGGTATTAACCAGGGCGGCCTGCTGGGTTCGACCCGCGAACCCCTGCAACGAGCGGGCGAACGCGCACCCATCTGTCCCCGTCGCCCCCCCAGGGTTGAAGGCAGGGGGAGCGCATAGGTGGTAGGAACACACAAGAGGAGTACGGCGCGACAATGGAGTTTGCCGAGCTGCCCTCCGCTGACCACCGCGACCTGCCGGAACCCTTGCGACCATAAATCTGCTGCTCGCTTTGCGTTACGTTTTAGTTGCACCCGACCAATACAATGTAGGGGGGGGGGGCGGTCACGGAGTTGGAAGCTGACGGCGCGGCTTGAGAGGCGGCCGGGGTGGTCAGAGCGCCGTGGACGCTGGGTTCGAATCCGAGTTGCAGTCACCTGCCACGGGTGCGGCGAGCGAGCGGAATGGCCTCGGCCCAGTCGCCAACGCGAGTCCAAAAAACAAAACCCCATCGCGTGAACTCAAACTCAACTATTTTATTTATTCTACCAGGTTAAGGCCCACCATCTTTTTCAGAAGCGACCTGGCCAACGCAAACGATCGCTCGACCCAAGTGGCCTTTTCATCGTCGCGTGGACGTCTAAAAGCAGCCGAATACCTCGAAACGCGTGGTGACGTCGATTCTAAAGTGCGGCGGGGGAAAGCCGGAGGACCCGGAGAAAAATCCACGCGACCACGAGGAGACAGACGATCTATCGACGAGACACCAAACGGACACCGATTAGAAGTCGTTAATTTACGCCAAATAGGGTCAAGCATTTTTTCGTCATTCAGCATCTTGATGCTGGCAAAAGGGTCGTCCATCAATGTAACTGCTTAACCTCAGTTGTTCCTGCATCGGTGTTTGCATTGCCCTTGTGCCGTTTCGCCTTTTGGTGGGGGCCTTTGGGTCTCGAGCACCGGCGAGACAAAGCCAAAAAAAAAAGACGCCCACTGGTGCAGGCTAATCGGTTTCAAGGACAGTGGATACAGTATCAAAGGATAATTGTTTGCATTTTTTACCACAAGTATGTTGAACTTATTTCGCACTGTACGTAGGCCAAATATGTGGTTTAATGCAGACTTGTAATAGGTGCCTATTTGAACATCTTAACACCTGTTTTTCATGCCAGAAAGGCGGTAAAGAATTTTTTTTTTACCATTTCATATCTTTGTAGTGACAAAGGGATATCTCGGTGACAGCAATTTCGTTTCGAACTAAATTTGGGCAAACCTCCAGCTCTTGACAATTAACATGCTGAACTTGACTCTCATACGGAGAGCGGGTTGGGGGGCAAGGGATGCCCCCCGCTGTGTGTGGAGACCACCAGAGGCGACCCCTGAAGTGATCTGAGAATTAAAAACGAGTCGTAAGCGAGCTGAAGGCGTCAAGTCCCTCACTTCTCGAGGCGTTGCTTTCGCGGTGAAAAAAAAAGAAGCCAAAAGGTAATTTACCGGCTCATGTCGGAGGCACTGTCGCTCACTTCCTGTTGACCACCCTGCCCATTGGTTGAAATCCTACATTCTTATGATGGGGGAGGAGGGGCAGCGATTCCCCCCTCCAATGGGCAACCACCGTCGTTGACTTCCTTCCCCCACACAGACGCTAGCTCTGCAATATCCGCTTCAGCGGGCCGTTCTCTCAACACGAAGGCGCTGCCGCTGCTTCTCCGGCAGTTTCCGAACGGACTCTTTTGTCTCTTGGCACAATGCTGACGGTGCAACGGAGACAGAATTGGGTGAAGTAAATAAAACAGCAATTTTATTAAAATACGACAAACAAAAATTTATGACATGTACAGTAAAACCTTGGATTGCGAGTAACTTGGTCTGCGAGTGTTTTGCAAGACGAGCAAAATTTTTTAAATAAATATTAATTTGATAAACGAGCGAGGTCTTGCAATACGAGCAGTACGTGTACACGCTTTGTCTGCCGAGCGTCACGTGATCACAACTGATATACGAGTGCTTTGGATTACAAACACGTTTTCGGAACGAATTCTGCTCGCAATCCAAGGTTTTACTGTACGTTGAACTTCTTCTGCACCGTACGTAGCCAACAGTGTTAATCGGAGGTGCTCGGTAAAGACAAACTAAAACACAAAAAGCAGTTCCAAACAAATCAATTTTCAATCTGTATTTTAAAGTGCATAGTGGCTTCCTAATATAAAATTATCAATACTATTTAGCCGGCCGTTGCTGGCGACACAACATTTCTAAATCCAGCAACTGCGGAGGCATCGAGGGTTGGCGGATCGCGTAAGTGTTGCGATGCTCCCTTCCCATTGACGCCGAGGAGCCATAAACCCTGGCCTAGCAGCAGGATGTGGACTAATCTCCATCTGTACCTTCTGCACGGGATAGAGTGTTTCCCCCTCGCACGCGTGGATTTTGTCCAGGTGCTCCGCTTTCCTGTCACGTGTATAAACGCCCATTACTTGGGGTGGAAACATCTTAATACACGGAGGATCGGGGAGCTTGGGCAATTGTTGGTAGCGCCCGCTCAGTGTCCAATGGGGCTGCTTGCCTCCCTCATAGCTCATCGGATTTCTCCAGTCTAAACAAAGATCCTGATTCTATGTCTGTGGTTACCTTGGCGATTGCGAAAGATGCATGAACAGTGATAACGTGACATGCGTGTCTCTAAAAAAAACGAAAACAAAACTTACCGATGATAATTATTGATATTTTAAGTTAAAACTAATTGAGGTTTTCTCAGCAACTTGCCCGACAGGCGAATTCTCATCGCTCGCGCCCCGCCACGAGCCAGAAACGACAAACGCAGACCAGACACCGAAGAGCTACCAAGGCTAAATAAAGACAAAGATCCCCCGTATAGCCTTAACAAACTGGAGGGGCAAGTGCTGTTAGCGAGCACCTATGAAGGCCGGTAAGGCTAAATGCACACACACACACGCGCACACACATGCGCAAGAGATAAATATTTTCACTCGCCCTACTACGCTCCCCACTCTACGCTACTCAAGAGATACCCCCACCCCTCCCCGCCTCGCTTCAAATAATAAAAAATATTAATAAACCCGCTTTGTCTCCTGCCCACTCCCCGCATGCCCACCCCTCCCACCACTGCTCCCCCATTCCACCTCCGCCCCCCCCCCCATTCCACCTCCGCCCCCCCTTTCACAACCGCCCCCCACCAACACCGCCCCCCCTCCCACCACCGCCCCCCTTCCACCACCCCCCCCACCACCAACTCTGTAACAAGCCTTCAAAACAGTAGGTGGCTATTTCAGTCCCTCCAGGAAACGGCTCATAAGAACAATGAATACACCACCATCTCTCAAAAATATACACATTAGTTTAATTTTTTTTATGATGATTTTTATTTTCTTAAGGCGGCGGCGGCGTTCAACTGCGCTCGGCCAGAGCGCGTGACGCTCACGCACAAAGACAAAGATTTCCCCCCTCCACCCCTCCTGTATAGCCTTAACGGACGATTGGGGCAAGTGGTGTTAGCGAGCGCCTTACGAAGGCCAGCAAACACGGGCCCGGAGTGTCCAGCACCACGTCCGGCCGCCTTCGTCTGCCCAGCGGCACACCGCACCAGGTACTCATTTTGAGGCCGAGTTGACCCGGGGGAGGCCCAGGACTCATTCACATCTTCAAGTTTTCAAGGGGATGTTGTTGAACCGGGTGAGAACTCGAGAGACCATCATGGGTCTCATTCACAAGAGTGACCTGGGACATGAGTCTGCCAGTATGGGGTGAAGATTGCTGCTGCTGCTGCGTGTGATGCGCAGACAATTAGCGGGGCTCAAACACGGGTCTCGGAGTCTGCAGCGTGCGAATCACCACACAACCGGACCACCCCAAAGCGAACACACAACAGCACACAACACACACACACACGTACGCTCATACGCAGACGCGCGCACGTGCAGGCGTGACGCACGCGCACACGCGCACTCTTACGTGAAATAAAAACAAATCGGGAGTTTTCCTTTCCTATATTTTCCGAGGAGTCCCAGCCACCCCCTGCTCCCCAACCCCACCAGGTCACGACTGTGGTGGTGGGAGTGGATGGGGAACGACGCTCCCGCGGCTCCGTCCGATTATTCCGGCTGCGTCGGCAAGGCGCAGCCCGGCTCTGTTGTCTTCTTTGTTGCGTTGTTGACAAATGTAAAACAAATACAAACAGATACATCGGCGGAGGGGGGGGGCCTTCCAGACGCCCGCTCATGACACGGGTTTCTAATTTCACCGGATGGCGTTGTGCCCACCTGCGCCCGTCTCCCGGTGACACCGGCACGGTGGGAAGCGCGCGCACGAGCTACGGAGCCGGAGGGGGGACAGAGCCGAGTTCGATTCTCGGCCACGGATCGCAATCGGTGATGTCTCAGCTAGTCCCGGCTGTCTCTCCCCCCACCACCGGTACCCCCCGCCCCCCCAACCACCAACTTCGCCAAACCACACCAAGTTAGCGTGGTGAAGTATGGTCAAAGGACGCTCGTGACAGACACGGCGTGGCAAGGCCTTCATCCAGCAATGGATCGACAACGCGCTGCAACTTTATATTGTTCTAATGAAAGCTGTACATTTTTATCAAACCAGGTATATAATCGTCGTCATCAGCATCAGCAGCCAGGGTCAATCCACTGCTGGACGAATGGCTCCCCCCCCCACCCCCCCCCCGAAGCACCGCCGTCTGCGTTCACGATCCAGCGACGTTAAACGATCAACTAATCTCACGGCTCCATCTCCCCGGCGGACGTCCTCTCGGCACGCGTTTCCAATTCCTTGGCTTGCCACTCCGTTGTTGTTGTGCTTCTTCTCGAGCCGCCGATCACCATCCCCCCCCACCTCCATCGGCGTGGCGTGCCCGGCCCAAGCCCAAACTCAAAACGTCCCAAGCGCACAGCTCCCAACGGCTCCATTAACACCGAATAATTCCCAGAGCCGAACACCGTGCATAATTAGGCAAGGTTAGGGAGAGAGTCACTGTTATAATTGGGGTGAGTGTTAGGTAGAGAGGGTAACACGGTAGGGTCGGTGTTAGGCCACGGTGTTAATGCCACGGGCAGGGTTGGCGTTCGAGACGGCGCTGATGTCAGGGACGGGGGATAAGCGTCAGTGGTTTGCGTTGAGGGATTGTCAACAAGGATTGTGGTCGTGTCCAGAGTTAGGGGAGGGTATATGCAGGGTGGGAAGGGGGGGGTCGGCGTTCGCATTAGCGATGGCGTTAGCGATGGCGTTCGTGTTGGGATAGACTCAGCGTGTGAGCGTTAGCACGTTAGCGATGGCGTTCGTGTTAGGATAGACTTAGGGTGTGAGCGTTAGCACGTTAGCGATGGCGTTCGTGTTAGGATAGACTTAGGGTGTGAGCGTTAGCACGTTAGCGATGGCGTTCGTGTTAGGATAGACTTAGGGTGTGAGTGTTAGCACGTTAGCGATGGCGTTCGTGTTAGGATAGACTTAGGGTGTGAGCGTTAGCACGTTAGCGATGGCGTTCGTGTTAGGATAGACTTAGGGTGTGAGCGTTAGCACGTTAGCGATGGCGTTCGTGTTAGGATAGACTTAGGGTGTGAGTGTTAGCACGTTAGCGATGGCGTTCGTGTTAGGATAGACTTAGCTTACGAGCGTTAGCGCGTTAGCGTTAGGGATGGTGTTCGTGTTAGGATAGACTTAGGGTGTGAGTGTTAGCACGTTAGCGATGGCGTTCGTGTTGGGAAAGACTTAGCTTACGAGCGTTAGCGCATTAGCGTTAGCGATGGTGTTCGTGTTGGGATAGACTTAGCGTGTGAGCGTTAGCGCATTAGCGTTAGGGATGGCGTTCCGTGTTATTGATAGACTTAGCGTGTGAGCGTTAGCTCGTTCGAGGAGCTATATCCTTGTCGCGGATCCTACAGCCTTGTCCACCTGGGCAACAAACCGACATGCCCTCGGTGTGGAACTCTCTATCCCTTTGCACATCCGCAACATCACATGCACTGACTTTTAAGAAACATCTAAAGGCCTCCTCTATCTGCGTTGGGTCAGGGGTTTTCGGGTTGCCCCGAGCCTGGCTCCGCGCCTCTTTGAGTTGTTGACTTGTCTGCAAAATCTGGGGCCTTATAAATGCCATTATTACCAATGAGAGGGAAACCAACGCGGCGTTTTCTATCGCTTCATCACTGCCCCTCTAGCAGTCGGTCACGTTCGCCGAGGTTCATTTCTGGTGGCGACCTTCAGACGAGAAGGACCACATTGCAGTTCTTCAGGAACTGCCGATTGTTTACCAGGACAACGCACAAATGGCCGTGCAGCTCGTCACACGTGTCCGCGCGTTGCTTGAAACTTCACATATTTCGCGCACACTGCTGTCGTATGCTACCGTCAATCCACTGCTGGATGAGGGTCTCTCCGTTGCGAGCCGAGCGGGTCGTGGCGGTTATCTGACCTCGCTGGTCAGTTGCGGGTTGGCGAAGGCAGCGTGGGGAGCGTGAACGCAGGAGCATAGAAGTACGGTACGCACAGGTGGACTTTTGCACACTGCCCCCTGCTGCGGTGGGTAGCCCCAAAAGCAAGCGCTATGCAGGCATCGATCCTGCTCAGCTTCCGAGATGTGACGAGACAAGATTGAGAGAGCATTCCGAGTGATTTGGTCAGAAGCTACACAGGATCATCGACGATTTGCAAATGATGCCTTTGATTTGTCCAGAGTAAAAAAAAAAATCACGTCGGTACGTTAGGTTTTTTTTCTTCCTTGCTTCACGAATAAACAACAACAACGACAGCAGCCGCCATGCGCCACCAAGTCGTCAATGACGTCACCGCGGCGCTTGTGCCAGGCTAGGTGCACTTTTGAGGCCACTTTGTTCTAACGAACAGGCGCGCACGCACGTGTGCACGTGTGCACGTGTGCTCGTGTGCAGGCACGCACGCACACTCCCGCACCATTGCGAAGGGGAGTCGGATTAAAAGCTTTTAGGTAAAAGCAAAATAATCCCAAAATGTCACACGCTTCACGCTCGGTCTAGCTTCACGACCGTCAGAGTAATGGAGCAGAAAGTGCCGCGCTTGCCCTCAGCCCGCTCTGCCCCGCGCCATTCCGACCGACACTCAAGCGCCCGGGCAATTATTGGAGGCCGCACCCTGCTGATGAGGGCCGACACTGTCGAAACCGGTTCCCTGCAAGAACCCCTATGCCTGCAACATCACAGTGGAACCACCCACCCCCCAGCTGCGCTGATTTCATATAGGCTGCACTTTGCTGATGAGACTCGACCAGGCCGAAACTGGTTCCATGCAAGATCTCCTGGCCCTACACCGGGGAACTCGGCTACGCTGGCTTAATTAGATCGCACCATGCTGATGACACTCAACAGCACCGAAACCAGTTAGTTTCCTGCAAGACAATCGCAACCCTTGACATCACAGTAATGCGGCCGTGCTGGCTTCAGATAGGCCGCACCGTGCCGATGAGACATTGAGATTGAAACCGGTCTGAGCAAACGCCTTTTCCTTGTTCACCGTGATCATCAAACATCATCGTCGTCATCACGGTCAGCAGCCATGTTCGATCCACCGCTGCGTTCAGCAAACGAAACGCGCCGTGAAACCGGCGTCGTTTTCTTACACGATGTCGGCAAATGCCCGGCAAACCTCGGCGGAACGGAAAAAACTAACACAAACTAAAAAACACGCCTACAAAATGAAACGCAGGGACGCGCACTCGCTCGAGCCGATCGCAAAAGGTGCTTTGCGGTTTAAATGAGCACAAATCTGCAGCGCCGTCGTAGCGGCCGGCATAAACCCCCGTTGGTCAGTGCACTCGCAGTGGCGGAACACCTCGCCGGTTTCGCCCTCTCGAATTCTGTTGTCCCCTCTCGTCCCCCTCTCTCTCTCTCGCCGTGCACAGAAGCAGCAGAAGCAGGAGTAGCGGCAGAAGCAGAAGCCGCAGATGCAGCCGCAGCAGCAGCCGCAGAAGCAGCAGAAGCGTGGCTGCCCGTGAACTCATTCATACGGCAGAGGAAGGAAGTGATGCGGGCGCTGGCGCGAGATAGACCGAGGTGGAGGTGGGGGGGGTGCCGAGTGGAAGAAAAGACGGTACACGCGCCCGCCATCAGACGCGCGAGCGCCGGACAGCTTCGCGAGGAGGCTCCGCCACGGGCACCGCCGGCGTCGATAAAAATCGATTATTTTTTCACGCTCACGCCACGTGCGCCGTGCCGCATTCGTGCGCACGCGTGCGTGTGTGTAGTGTAGCGGTTAGCGGTAAGCTACGCTACGAACCAGGTGACCCCAGTTCAATTCCCGCTCACGGCCAACACCCAGTGACGATTATCCGAACCGGTCCTGGGCCTCCCCTAGGTCGATTCATCCTCAAATGAGTGCCTGGTGCGGTGTTTAAACATCGCCACTGGGGAGACAAAGGCGGTCGGCGTAGTGCTGGCCACCCACCCCCTCGTGTACCACTCCGGCCTTCATAGGTGCTCGCTAACAGCACTTGCCCCAACAGTATGTTAAGGCTATACGGGGGTTCTTTGTCTTAGTGTGAGTGCGCGGCCGAAGCGTGGTCGGATCACTCCCACCTGCGTGGGGGAGGCGGCACTCATCCAGCAGTGGAGGCAACTACATGCGTTGTATGGTGGAAAGGGTGGCGGGGGGGAGGGGGGCGGGGTGAAACCCAAGCCTGTGCCAGGCCCAATCTCTCCACTTCACCAACTCGCATCGACCAGCAGCATGGTCAAGCGTGGTCAAACTAAACCACCGCCCCCCCCCTCTAACCCCCCACCAATGACCGGGATGGAAGGGCCTTCCATCCAGCAAAAAAGGGGGTGCTTGCAATTAATTATTACCATTATTATTAACCGTCTTGCGATTTGTCAAGCCACGCTGTTGTTTTCACGAGGCAGGCGGTGGCCACGTGTTTTTTTTTAGTTCCTTCACGACGTGGATGCGCACGCGCGTTGGCACGGTGGCTTCGGGTGCCACCAAGTTTTATGGGTCGTAGGTTCAAAAAAAAAAAAGTGAAATCTTGCAGTCCCCGATGGTGGGGGGCGAATGCTTTGAAAAGCAATTAAATAAAATATAAAATGCCACACCGCTAATTCGTCGGATTGACAAAATCTGGTCCACTTTCCTTTCCAGAGTTTACATTCTATGCATTTTTTTTTATCCTCTCGCGCATTTCATTTACCCAAGTGCAATTTGCCCTCTCGCTTCGACGTATTCGCATCCGGGCTCGCTTCTTTGTTAACTTCAGTCGAGATTTGTTACCTTGTGTTTTTGTCTGAATATTGCACGCTCAAAAAGTGCCTTGCTCATAACCAAAGGAAGCCCATTGTAAAAGATGCAATGTTGTTCACGTCTGTCTCAATGGGTTCACCTCATCTTCTGGTTAAACAAAGGATAGATACCGCTACTACCACCACCACTAACAGAATGAACAAACCAATATTTTCTTAATGTCAAGGGGCCACATTCAACAACAAGACGACGAATCTCACTAATCTGCACAATCTAAAAACGTGTCTCTCTCCCTCCTTCCTAATTTTTTTTTCCTTTTTCCGCGTTCGTCTCGCTGGCACACAAGGGGTCAGACTGACGGAAACACGGCCCCTGCCCCCCCAACACCCCCCCCCCCACCTCTCGTTGGGCTCAATGCCCCTGCCCCCCGCCGCTTTCCGACGTCCAGCGAGAATTCGGCAACTTCCTTGACACGCCGGCGAAACCGGGGAGGAAATCTTTCTTTCGCCGTGAATGTCGTCGCAGGTTTTCTTAACCCCTCCCACCACCCCCCTGCCCCCCCCTGCCCCCCCTGCCCCCCCCTGCCCCCCACGGCCCCCCACGCCCCCCTCGGCACCCACCAAATCCCAACGACGTCCGGCCGGTTCTTCCCCGTCTTGCCGGCCGTCAATCGGTGTGGCCGAACTTTGCTCACAGTCCGCTCCCCCACCGCCCACTGTGCCTTCTCTCCACCCACCCACCCAGGCAGCCCCAGCCAGGCAGGCTAGCTAAGTCAGTCTAGCCTGGCAGGCTAGCTAAGTCAGTCTAGCCAGCCAGCCCAGCCCATTGGGTCCAGCCATGCCCAGGCAGTACGGCCAGCTAACTCAGCCAGCCCCAGCCAGTCAGTCTAGCCAGCCCAGCCGATTAGGCCAGGTCTGCACAGTCAATACAGCCAGCTAGCACAGTCAGTCCAGCCAACCCAGCCAGCCAACCCAGCCAGCAGGCCAATCTAGCCAGCCCAGCTAACCACCGGTTGGCTAGCAATCTTACCCATAACATGCTACAATATATCTTTTTAAATCCTTTATATTAAGTTCGCTTGCGTGCTTGCTTGCTTGCGTGCTTGCGTGCTTGCTTGCTTGCTTACGACCGTGCAAATCTTTCGGTCGTTTTTTAACCCACTTCCCGTGATCCAATCGAGCTGACATTTTCCACACAGACTCGTTGTGCGTGACAATTAATTTTGGTGAAAAATTTTTTCCAAAATTTTACACTGTTTAGGGGGAAAAAAAATATTTAATTACCAATTGCTTAATGCTGGCAGAGAATCATCTGACCCATAGGTGGCAGCCATCTCAAGCCAGAGGATGAGAGGACTCTAGCCGCCACGCATATAAAGGATTTATAGTAAAAAAAACTTAGTTTTTACGGGTTAATTTTTTATATATCACCGTTGCTGAACACAGGACGCAAAGTGCCAAGCGGTCAGCAACAAACAGCACTATTGACGGTTCAAATAGATTCTGAGCCTTTACATGTATCTCTAGGAAGCCACTGGAGCTATGGACTTTTAAATCTAGATTGAAAACGAATTTCTTTAGAACTGCTTTTGTGCTTAGTTTGTTGTCCTACCCTCGCACCTACGATTAGCACGGTTGGCTACGCACGGTGCAAAATAAATTAAATATACTTACATACATGCAAGAGCTTGGGGAAAAAAACGATGGGAGGGAATTCTCAAGTAGAGCAGTAAGTGTGGTGGTATAGTGACCTGCAGTGTGGTGAGTGAGTGTGTTGTTGTGACCTGCAGTGTGGTGAGTGGGTGAGTGTGTTGGTGTGACCTGCAGTGTGGTGAATGAGTGTGTTGTAGTGACCTGCTGTGTGGTGAGTGGGTGAGTGTGTTGGTGTGACCTGCAGTGTGGTGAGTGAGTGTGTTGTTGTGACCTGCAGTGTGGCGAGTGAGTGCGTGTGTTGTTGTGACCTGCAGTGTGGTGAGTGAGTGTGTTGTTGTGACCTGCAGTGTGGTGAGTGAGTGTGTTGTTGTGACCTGCTGTGTGGTGAGTGGGTGAGTGTGTTGGTGTGACCTGCAGTGTGGTGAGTGAGTGTGTTGTTGTGACCTGCAGTGTGGTGAGTGGGTGAGTGTTGTTGTGACCTGCAGTGTGGTGAGTGAGTGTGTTGTTGTGACCTGCAGTGTGGTGAGTGAGTGAGTGTGTTGTTGTGACCTGCAGTGTGGTGAGTGAGTGTGTTGTTGTGACCTGCAGTGTGGTGAGTGGGTGAGTGTGTTGTTGTGACCTGCAGTGTGGTGAGTGAGTGTGTTGTTGTGACCTGCAGTGTGGTGAGTGAGTGAGTGTGTTGTTGTGACCTGCAGTGTGGTGAGTGAGTGAGTGAGTTGTTGTGACCTGCAGTGTGGTGAGTGGGTGAGTGTGTTGTTGTGACCTGCAGTGTGGTGAGTGGGTGAGTGTTGTTGTGAGCTGCAGTGTGGTGAGTGGGTGAGTATTGTTGTGACCTGCAGTGTGGTGAGTGGCTGTGTTGTTGTGACCTGCAGTGTGGTGAGTGAGTGAGTGTGTTGTTGTGACCTGCAGTGTGGTGAGTGGGTGAGTGTGTTGTAGTGACCTGCAGTGTGGTGAGTGAGTGAGTGTGTTGTTGTGACCTGCAGTGTGGTGAGTGAGTGTGTTGTTGTGATCTGCATCACGGTGAGTGAGTGTGTTGTTGTGACCTGCAGTGTGGTGAGTGAGTGTGTTGTTGTGACCTGCAGTGTGGTGAGTGGTGAGTGTTGTTGTGACCTGCAGTGTAGTGAGTGTGGTGTTGTTGTGACCTGCAGTGTGGTGTGTGGTGAGTGTGTTGTTGTGACCTGCAGTGTGGTGAGTGTGGTGTTGTTGTGACCTGCAGTGTAGTGAGTGAGTGTGTTGTTGTGATCTGCATCACGGTGAGTGAGTGTGCGTAATCGCGACCTGCGGCGTGGCGAGTGTGCGGGCGAGTGAGTGCGTCCAACTGACTCACCAGTCAGTTGGACTCGGTGCGGATGAGACTAAGTAGTCGGCCTGGTAGACGGAGAAGCCAGGAATAAATAAATAGATAATGTGTACAGGACGTGAGGAGCCGTGCTTCGTGTAAATGGTGCGTGAAGGGAGGGGGGGTTGGTACGATTAGACGCAAAGCCGGGGCCCTGTCAGAACGCATTCCCTCTCTCTCGTCATTTTTTTTGCATCCAACGTCTACAAAGGCAGGAGGAGGATGATGTCGGATGCCGTCGCATGCCAGCGCAGAAGTAGCCGGCCTCGAGCGAGGTATAAACACGACAATAAAGCACCCCAATTACGTCGCAGCACGGAGAGTTATTCGCGCAAAGCAACGACAACGAATCTTTCGCGACGCCGGCCATCGAAGTGTGTGCAGGCCCTGCAACTGCAACCGGTCACCAGCCGTCAAAGGGGGGGGGGGGGCAGAGAGTGCAGGGGGGGGTGCGGCCCCCAGCACAGAGCTACGAAGAGAGAGAGGAAAGTAGGCGGGGAGGGGCGGCCGTTTCGTTCCTTTTCGCCAGAGCTCATGACCACCCTCGCTACCCCCCCTGGGTTTATAGATCCAGGACCCGGGCCCCCCGCAAGGCTCACGGTGTCAATCACCGTGGCTAGCTCGCGGAGCCACACCAAAGCAAACCAAACGGTTCGGCGAAAATTCACGAGGGTCATGAAACGAGTCCAAGGCTCCCGTCGGGTTCAGCGTTAAACCCCGAGGTCCACAGAGGCAAACGAATGGTCAGTTGCGGTTCGAGTTGGTGCCCTGGCTATCGAGTGTGCAGGCAGAGTAGCTGAACAGGGTGCCCAAGAGTTTGGATGGGGCCTAGGTGTCGGGCTACAGAGAGGGGGTGTGGTGTGGTGGGGGTGGGAAAACCCATTCCATTCATTGCACCAGGGCCCGTGCCAACCACGGCAACGCCGCAGAGCGTGGGCGAGCGGATTCGCAGCCGCGACCTTCACCCCTAATCCCGCCCCCCCCCGCCCGCCTTCCATCCCGTGCCATGAATCTCACAAATCTACTAATCGTTAAGGCAGCATAATTTTTAATTGGTCTCGGTCACTACGCCCTGTGACTCACACGAACATCTGAGCGTAACGGACAATGCGATTTTCAAGCTATCAGCAGATGATTAGGTGACTGCCTTCAGAGGGTGACCCCTCCTCCTCCCCCATAAACTTTTTTTAAATATAAGTTCCGTTTATAACTTCGAATAAAAATTATTAGAAAAAAATAAATCGATAGGACGGGCAAAACATGTACACGTCCGTTCCAAAAAGATTATTTTTTTTCGAGAACGTACGACCTTCGTGTATATATTTTGTTGAATTATAAAGCATCGCGGACGCCGTGAAGGAGACCGGCGATTTAAAAAAAAAAGGAACCGACACAGATAGTCATCATCGGGACGCTGCCATTTTAACAGGTTGCATGTGGCAGACTCCACCCAATTGCAGACGGATATAAATATCAAGCGGCAACCTCGAAATACGTGACACGTGAACGATTCCATCCAATTACGGGACAGCCGTATACAACCAGGACACTGGTACAATAACAACAACAACCACGACCTATTAATTGCAACAGGCGATGCTGGCGGTGGCCGTTGCAACGGTGAAAAGATAATCCACCTCGACTTGACACCAACAACATTTCGATTCCAACAAGGCGAATTATCCGCCCCCTCGGTAAGTCTCATGGGGAAAACTCGGTGGCGATTGCAGCGACCCTTCCCCAGCGTGCCTCTCTCCTTTCCACCGCACCACTGTGGAAAGGAGATGTCAACCACCTCGCCTGGTATACAGGAGGTCGTGGGTTCGATCGTGACCCTTAAGCCTGCTGTATATATGTTTGGAGTCTACGTGTCTCTCTTATCATCATGGTGGCTATGAGATGTTAACTACCTCACCTGGTATACAGGAGGTCATGGGTTTGATCCCTACCCCGACACCTGCTGCTGTATATTTGGAGTCTGCGTGTCTCTCTCTCATCACGGTGCCTAGGAGGTGTTAACTACCTCGCCTGGTGTACAGGAGGTCGTGGGTTCGACCCCGACCTTGACGCCTTCTGCTGTATATTTGGAGTCTGCGTGTCTCTCTCTCATCACGGTGCCTAGGAGGTGTTAACTACCTCGCCTGGTATACAGGAGGTCGTAGGTTCGACCCCGACCCTGACGCCTTCTGCTGTATATTTGGAGTCTGCGTGTCTCTCTCTCTCTCCATCACCCCGTATTTGCCTGCTGCTATAAATTCCCACGTGATAAGCCACTTTTTGTTGGGCTATCCTTTGCGCCCAGGTCGCTTCTGAAAAAGAGCTCAGTGGGTCTTACCTGGTGAAATAAAACAAAGTTTAGTACTGCTCCGTTTTAGTTCGTCTTACGCGTCGAGCTCCGCCGATATAACTCGACCTTGGCTTAACGCTGGCGTGACTCATCCCCGCCAACAAATTCTGCATCGCGTTCATTAATTGGTTATTCCCCCCCCATCACTCCTTTTGGCTCCTTTCCGTCCGTGTTTTTTATCCAACTGGAGGGGGGCGGCCAAGAAAACGTGACATCATCGGCACGAGCCACGCCAAGCCAACCTTCCATCGTACGCCCGGAGGGTTCTAAGTTTTTTTCGCGCGCACAAGGAATGAGTATCGTTGTCATCGTCAGCCGTGATCTTATCCGCTGCTGGATGAAGGCCTCCGTGGCGAAATTCGTCGCCATCGCTCACGTGCCAGCGACGCGCCCCAGGTCGCCCGAGCACAGAAAGGCAATGCCGTTTCGCGTGCATCAACGGGGTTACGGTCGTCCACAAAGTTTAGATGAAGGACAACATTAACCCGCCAAGAACATCGATCGATACACCTCCTGCGCACAGGCCAATTTCATTGCTCCATCTCCCGAGCGGAGAGAGATGTCTACTCCAGAACGCGTCCCGCTCAGCACTGCCCGCACCCCTCCATCTGACGCTCTGCCAAGTCAAGTCGAGCTCCGGGCCATAATGTACGCACGTACGCTGAACTTCTTTCGCGCCGCGCGTAGCCAAGCGCGCTCATCGGAGGCGCGGAATCCCCTTGCAGCCGCGTGACGTGCCCAGCCCGATGCCCGGCACGCGTTTCCCAACGGTGAAAGCGACGTCTCGAACGCCGCCGCACGTATTAGCGCACCGAGGAATTCGCTACGCAATCGGCGCAGTTTAAACTTGAAGCCGTTGCCGTGACGTGCGCACGTTCTCCAAGCCGTGTGTTCCTGTCTCTCTCGCTCTCAGATCTCACCACGGCCATCAGATCCGACCCGTGTACGGTCCAGCGCTTGCCGAGCTGCGTTGCCTCCCGGTTGCCAAACGAACACGTTTATGAGGTCGCACTCGTTACTACACACACTCAAAGCGCTGGTCACAAATGAACCAAGATGCGTTGCTGATATCGTCAAGGAGCATCACAACTATCACGCGAAATCCAGTCATCCTCGCAGCGCTTTTCCTTCCGATATTAGGAAGCCACTGGAGCTAAGCACTTTCAAGTCCAGATTGAAAACGAATTTCTTTAGAACTGCTTTTTGTGTTAAGTTGGTCGTTCCTCCCTCGCACCTCCGATTATCACGATTGGCTACGTACGTTGCGAAAGAAGTTCAACATACGTACACTCACACAGAGACCCATAGACTCACACAGAGACCCATAGACTCACACAGAGACCCATAGACTCACACAGAGACCCATAGACTCGCGCAGAGACCCATAGACTCACGCAGAGACACATAGACGCACACAGAGACCCATAGACGCACGCAGAGACCCGTAGACTCACGCAGAGACCCGTAGACTCACGCAGAGACCCAGACTCACGCAGAAACCCACAGACTCACGCAGAAACCCACAGACTCACGCAGAAACCCACAGACTCACACAGAGACCCACAGACTCACGCAGAGACCCAGACTCACGCAGAAACCCACAGACTCACGCAGAAACCCACAGACTCACACAGAGACCCATACACTTACACAGAGACCCATAGACTCACACAGAGACCCATACACTTACACAGAGACCCACAGACTCACGCAGAGACCCATAGGTTGTTGTCTTTCCCCCGCACCTCCGATTCGCACGGTTGGCTACGTCCGGTGCGAAAGAACTTCAACATACCTCTCTGTGATGCTCTGTGCACTTTCCCCTTCCCCGTCATTAACACCATCGCTCTTCCCAACTCCCCCCCCTACACATTCATCATACTCACTCATCATTAACCACTCAATGTCACTTTCATCACTGTTTATTTCACGCACCATCATATCCATCATTTACTACCTTCCTTCTCACCAACCAATCTCATCTCTTCACGCTATTCCGATGTAGAAATAGCTGATTCTTTGATCAGCGCCTTAGTCAAGGCTCTATATATAATTAAAATGAGATAAGATGACATTCATTCTAGATTTGAAGTTTTCGTGACTGCAAGGATTCATACTCTTTTTTTTTTCGTTAAAGCCACGTAGGTAAAATATTAAAATAAATTAAATCACGACGCTTGTGTTGCGCCCGAAACGTCGTGATTTAATTTATTTAAATGTTTTACCTACGTGGCTTTAACGAAAAAATCAAAGAGTATAAAGATGACAGGCTCATTAAATAAAACGCATCAAAAGGACTACTTACAGACTGAAATCATCGAATCACGGCACGGATCTTTAGACGCGAGAGGTTTTGGAGGAGATCACGCAAAGATCATTGCGTGTGCAAGACTCCCAACTGACAGGGGGGGGGGGCATGAGGCGACCAGTGCAACTGCAGTACAGCAAGAAGGCGGCTGGACTTTTATTTAAATCGCCGTGCCCCGGGCCGTTTGGCCAATACCGCCAACGAATGTTTGACTTCGTCAGGGAGGGATGTGGAGAGCCAGCACGCATAAGTGGGGGTGACGCTCAAAGCTCCGCACAGATGGATTCGATCCACTTCCAGTACAGCCATCATCCTGGCCACAACCTCTCCCAGCCAACGTTGCTTGGAAGTCTTTTAAATCTCTAGGCGACCCACCAACCCTCGCCTCCCAAAATGGTGGATCGCAAAAGTACGACGTTGCGCGCGGACCGACGCATCGTTCATGACGGGGCGGCTGCAGATATATCCGGCAGTGGCAGGGACCCAACTCAAAATGTCAACGGTGGCGGTCTGGGCCCTTTTGCCTCCAGCCTGCATCGGGCGCCGCCAATATAATGACGGCAAGTCGCACGGAATACTTCAGACCATTCAATTAAGTGGGCCCCGAAGCCACCGTGCCAAGACATCTTGTTATTATTAAGATCATTAAGAGATTGAAATTATCCTATACCTGGCATGCAACAAATAAATTTCTATATATCGCAGTACGGTTTGACAGAGAGACAAATAAGGATAATTTACAACACCTTTGGTCGACCGTGGGGATTGTTACCGCCTGACCATACTTTACGATGACGGTCAGTGCGGGTGAAACCGATTCCATCTCCGCCCCCCCCCCGGCCGCCCCCAATCCCCCGGGGGGTCGAGATGGAATCGGTTCCAGATATCACGCGCCACTGACGTTAACCGTGACCCAGAAGCAAAGGTCAAGATTGGCGGCTTCGCATAGCGCGGGGGGTGGCGGCAGTGGCGACGCTTGTGCCTCACTCTGCAAGAAGGATCTGGGTTCGATCCCCAACTGGGGATTCTTTTAGTATAGTTAGACTTGTACACCACTTATTTAAGATTTATGATTCCTATATGTTGAATGTATGCAGCTTCCTGCCAAAGTAAATTGCTTGTCTGTGCGAACTTTCATGGCGAATAAAATCCTTTCTGATTCTGAAATCCTTCCCGATTCTTTTCTGCGTGTGGAGTTTGTAATGTTGTACCCCCCCACCACCCCCCTCTGCCGCCCGCCCCGTTCCACAACAGTTTCCTCTGGCTTCTCCGATTTACTCCAATGGCTAAACACATGCAAACCACACACACACCACACACACCGCACACACACCACACACACACCACACACACACCACACACACACCACACACACACCACACACACACACACCACACACACACCACGTAACTGGTATTGGCTAAATTATCCCAATGCTGCAAGAGTTACCTACACGTTAATCAATTGGGATTAGGCGCAGCGGGCAACCCGGGCCCCCCTTACGATGAAAACTTGGCAGGACCCACCCTCCTCCTCCTGAAAAACAACCTTGACCCAAACTGAAGCTCTCCTGGATAAACAAGCAGGGATTATAACCATCATCGGTCAAAAAAGTCCAAGTGATTATAACACTGAAGTAACAAACAAAAAATGTGTTCCTGGGTAGTAAGTGTTATTTCCTTATTGCTTATACCAGGACAGTGATAGTTTGAAATGCATCTATTTTCAATGAGAAAACGTGTGCATTTGTGTCTTTCGTTCACGTAAAGTCCTGGTCGCAAAAACAAGTTTGTGGGGAATAATAGCCATTTTCTATACTTTTTAGGCATTTAAAAAGAACACTTAGTACCCAGGAACAAAAATTGTGTTACATAGTGAATTATTTTTGCTGTTGCTCAAATGAGCATTGAGACATCGGTGCCCATCGCTCCTTTACAGCCCTGCAGGAGACAGTGGTGGAAATTCCACATTCCTAACCACGCATGGGACACGATCCCCACAAAAGTGAGCCTCGCTAAATAACAACAGCGGACCGTGCAGCGATCGACCGGAAATCGGCTTCATACCGCAGCGGGCGCGCGGATCGCAACCGTCACCGTTCACATGCACGAGGCTCCCTCCCTCCGTCTGCCGCTCAACAGCGGATCGGCGGCGGCACATTTGGTTTGGAAATAAGCCGAGGTTGGGGGTGGGGGGTGGCGGGGGGGGATGGGGGCGAAGGTCACTCGAGCGGGGATGACCGTTTCGCGTGCCACGCCACTTTGCCACGTGAGCAAAGCCCTCGGTGCGGCGAGCGCACCGGGAACCATCGGCTGGCAAAGTAAAATGAAGTCAACTCCCCAGCAGTGTTTATTTAAAATGTTAAATGTAAAAAAAAAACTCTCCAGCGTGCGGCTGCGATCACCCACAAGAGTAAGTACGACGCAATGCCCGACCCGCAAATGCGAAGGAGACATCGCACCTGAATGTGAAATTGTAGTCGGTGCTCGGCCTCTTACATCAGCCATACAGAAGAGGAAGATTTTTAAAAGCCAACATCGGCCACGTGGCCTTTGCATCTTTATCAGCGGCAAACTCACCGGCTTCGACATTCAACGTCTCATCGGCTTGCTCGACAATGCCAGCGCCGGTGAACTGTCTGCCGTCAATAGGCAAGAGACCCGACGATTCTCGCTTCCGTCAGGTAGCTAGCTGGTTGCCTTCCCCGCGGCATCGGTTGCATAAAGCAGAATCACAGCAAGTCCTCGCTTGGTGGCTGGCGCGTCAACTTTGCCGAGTTGTGCCGCATCTTTGCTGGTTTTGAACAGCGTAACGAAGGAACCCACCCACTCGCCCCCATCCCACACCCCTTGCGAGGCCTCTTTTCCTCTTTGCCTTTTGGATGCCAATAAAAGGCCACGATTGGTAGTCTTGCGTTAGGCATGCGCAGACACAGGATTAAGGTAAGAACTATTAAAACTTTTAATTAATAATCGTTCTTTACAGCCCACTGGCCGGATAAAAGTCCCCCCCCCCCGATGCATTATAGGTCATAAAAGTTGTTTGACCATACTTCACCACGGGGGTCAGCGGGACCGGAGGAGAAAGATATCACTCGCCACCGATGCTGGCCGCGGCCGGGAATAAAACTCGCGTCGCCGGGTTCGTCACGACGCAGTGCGCCAACCGCAGCGCCACCGCTCCCCCCCCCCCCCCCGCGCCCAGGTAAGTTAATTACGCCGTTTAATTTATAGCCCACGCGAGGAAGCGCACCGAGTGACAAAACAAGCCCGTGCGCTGGCGCCAGATGGATCGTTACTGTCGCCCGGTTCGCGAGATGTGCGGCAGCGGCGGCTTGGTGGGGGGGTGGGGGGGTGGGGGGGTGGGGGGAGGGAGGCCTTCGTCCAGCAGTAGATAGACCACGGCCAAAGGTGACGAACGATTGACGACGAGACGATAGGTCTCTTATTTACACGGCGGGGAGATATTCCACAGCTGCGACCGCAGCCGTACCGATGGCCACTAACAGCAGCAGCACGGGTGGCTCAGATTCGCGCGGCTGGTTTCGTACGGTTACGAAAGAAGCCCAGCATACTTATGTAGAGGAGCAAAATGGGGACGTGACGTCAGGCGTGCCGTTCAGTGCGATGACGTCACGTCTCCCAGGGTACTTAAGGGAGACCCCGTGACGAAAGCGGGGTCACTGTGGGAACGGGTAGAGTAAGAAGGGTGAAGAGGGAACCAGTGGGTAGAGAGAGGGGATTGAGTGGTGAGTCTGGGGAGAAGCCGGTGGTAGCCGTAGAGGTGCTTCTCTCTCCGCTCGGTGGAGTCGGCAGAGTCCACGATCCGACACGAGAGAGAGAGACCGGAGCTAGCCGGCAGGGACCCGGACTCAGAGTAGGACCCCTAGCCCCTGGGAGTTGTGTACCCTTGTATGTTATTGTTAACCTTTAATAAACCCTTGGCGAAAGCCCATAACATACCTCCGTCTCGGAGTGTGTCCGTGGGAGCTTCTCTACACATACAAACTGCAATAAGCCCGATTCGATGCTAATTGCAAGCGCTAACGAACCCGCCACACCGCACCTCCGATTAGCGCGGTTGGCTACGTACGGACCGAAACGAAGTTCAACCGATTCGGGTTGACTGCCGAGGCTGGAACGCACCTCCGTCAGAGGTCGCAACCGGGTACCCGATACCCGTACCCTACCCGATACACGGGTACGGGTAGCCGTTTGCGACCCTGGTGCGGCCGGGTACGGGTACGAGTAGGCCGTGAGTCACTGGTGAGTCACCGTTTGTCACTCATTTCGGGTAGGGTACGGGTACGGGTAGGGAACGGGTACCCGTACCCGGCCGGGTACGGGTATGGGTATGGGTACCCATTTGCGACCCTGGTGCGGTCGGGTACGGGTACGGGTAAGGAATCAAAACCCGTTTGCGACCTCTGACCTCCGTCGTGCGCGTCGAGACAACGCAAGCTCGTGCGCTAACGAATCCCCGTGCTCCTGTCCCAACCGTCACACCGCACGTCCGATTAGCACGGTTGGCTACGTACGGTGGCAAATAAGTTCAACATGCGTACGTACAATACCGTAACCGCAGGGCGACTCTGCACTACTCTCATCAGTCCTATAAAGGGGTAAAGGCGCAGCCCTGCAAGAGCTTGCCTTACCTTTGGCCTACTCTTCCACACTGGCTAAACTGCCGATCGACCAACTGTGGAGCACCCACGTTATACTCCTGGGTCGACAGAGGCGGCCAGAGGATGGATTTAATAAAACTTGAAAAGTCATCGTTGCAACTTCGTACAACCTGGGCTTGAATCGAAGACTCGGCTGTTGATTCTCATCTGCCGCGCGGTATCAATGAACGCGCTTAGCCGCCGGCCATAAACAATTAAAAGAACCTGCGCAGGGCAAGCGGGACAGGCAGGTACACACGTGCAGGTCCACGCATGCCAGGTAACACACGCGCAGGTACACAGGTGGACCGCACGTATCGCGGGAAAGGCAACCTGGCACAAGTTGGACATCCGGCGCGAGCCGTTATGGACAGTAAAGTTCCCTCTCCGAAAGCGGTTTTGTTGTTGTTCATTTTATACTCTTTGGTTCTTTCGGTAAAGTCACGTGGGTAGAAACTAAAATCAATCACGACGTTTCGGGCGCAACACAAGCGACCGTCATCAGGTGGGACGCTTGTGTGTTGCGATCGAAACGTCTCATTTGCAAAAAGAATTAAGCGAGTGACACGGGTCAACAAACCGACAAAAGCAATACACGCCGCAGTTTACGCGCCCATTTGTCAATCCACTGCTGGATGAAGGTCCCCCCACTCCGCTACAGTCGTGGGTGGGTTGGCGGGGGGGGGGGGTGTATAACCATACTTCACCAAGCTGGTCAATGCAGGACGGTGAAGGGGGTTAGATGGACCACTCACACTCAACCCTAGACAGAGATGGTTGCATACAAGGCGGGTTGGGTCATCTCTCATCTCGCTTTGGCCGGGGAATCGAACTCCGGTCGCCGGGGTTCATAGGGCATTACGTGAACCCCCCCCCCACCCCCGCATGATTTCTCTCCCCCCTCGTGGGCTCACACCCACCTCGCGAAGAACGGCGGCGATAGAGAAAATAAAGCGGGCCGTCGCCTGGTGTAGGCCGAGCGCCCGACTTCTTTCGTAACGGTCCGATGGTTCACCACCCGCGAAATGTCACTTAACAACGAACATCAACACCTTATCCATAATGCAGGTTTTTATTATTTGGGTCAGATCGCGTAAATATATAAATGTGTCGTTAAACCCGCCACCGCCCAACACAGCCAACTAGTAAGGGTTGTCACGTAAACAGAACGTGGCCAATTCGTTACTAGCACACCGGTGTGTTGGAGAGTAAATCCACAACATTTACAATTTGAGTACGACGTTTCGCAAGCAATTGCAACGAGAATCATCAGGCGGACAGCCAGATCATCACCTTCCTAAACGGTGCGGTTCATTTAAACCATTAGACATTACGTGAACCCCCCATTTAATTTTAAGGTTATAATCCCTTGTTCATCACGACGTCCTTTTTACTTTGATGTCTCAACAGCGTGACGGAGATCGCGTGACGTGAGGGTTCTTCTGCCTTTGTAGCGAGGGTTGTGAGTTGACGCCGAGGAGGGGGGAGGAGGCACCTCGCCCCCCAATGTGGAGTGACGTCACCCGCTAATTATTATTAATGGGGGGGTCCATTTGGAGGACGTCACCTTATGCTTATTAATGAGGTGAGCTGTTGAATGTGGAGTGGCGTCACCTGTTCATGATTATTAATGACGGAGTGACGTCATGAGCGTTGCACACAAGACAGTAGCTAATAATAATGGGGGGGGGGGCGGGGTCCATTTGGAGGACGTCACCAGCTCTTGAATATGAATGAGGTGGGGGGCTGGTCGATGTGGAGTGACGTCACGAGCGTTAAGGACAGACAATCCTAGTAGGTGTATGCGGACTCTAACCCGCGCACGCACGGCTAACCACAACACAACACACACACTGTCGGTATTAAACAATCGCCAATCAAGTGAAAGTCAAGTCACAAGTGGGTGGGGGCACAACGATTTCATCTTCTGTTCGCCGCCCTAAGCCAGTGCTGGGAATTCCACATTCCAATGACAGGAACAAGTAAAAAAAATCATCCATCGATAAACCACCCCCCCCCACCCACCCCATGAGGTGGTACTAATTTTACTGACCCCCCCCCCCACCACCACCCGGCACAGTTGTACGCCAAGTAACACCACCCCCAACCAACCAGGATTTGAACTTGTCACCTTCCAACTGAGAAACCGGTCGCTTTTGTTAAAAGCCGCACACCACTACTGCTCCCCCCCCCCCCCTTAACTTCCACCCCCCCCCCACCAACCCCCCTGCCCCGCCAGACAAAAGAAAGCGCGCTTAATTAAGCCTATCACGGAGCAGGCCTCGAGAGGGGGGGGGGTCGGTGGAAATGGAGACGTGAGGTCCCTTTAGAAACTTCCACCGACTTTTTTTCTTCGACACAGACAAAACTTCCAAGTTGCGCAACCGTTGAAGGAGGCTCCGTCCAAGAAGCTCGCCGCCCCCCCCTCTCCTCCTGCCCCGTGTGGTGCGTGGTGGTGGTGGTGGCGGCGGTGGTGGTGCGTGGTGGTGACGGTGGTGGTGGTGGCGGCGGTGGTGGTGGTGCGTGGTGGTGGTGGCGGTGGTGGTGTGTGTCGCGATGACGAACACAACAAACTGACTCTTTGTTTGGCGGCACAAAAAAGCATTTAAATAAATAAGTGGGTGGGGGGAGGCGTGGAGTGGGGGGCGAGGGGGTGGGTGAGCGGTGGGCGAGGGGGTAGGTGGGTGAGCGGGGGGGTGGGTGGGTGAGCGGGGGGCGAGGGGGTGGGTGAGTGAGTGGGGGGCGAGGGGGTGGGTGAGCGGTGGGCGAGGGGGTGGGTGGGTGAGCGGGGGGGTGGGTGGGTGAGCGGTGGGCGAGGAGGTGGGCGAGCGATGGGCGAGGGGGTGGGTGAATGGGGGGCGAGGGGGTGGGTGGGTGAGTGGGGGGCAAGGGGGTGGGTGGGTGAGCGGGGGGCGAGGGGGTGGGTGGGTGAGCGGGGGGCGAGGGGGTGGGTGGGTGAGCGGGGGGCGGGTGGGTGAGTGGGGGGCGAGGTGGTGGGTGAGCGGTGGGCGAGGGGGTGGGCGAGTGGGTGGGTCGGGGGGCGAGGGGGTGAGCGGGTGAGCGGGGGGCGAGGGGGTGGATGAGTGGGTGAGCGGGGGGCGAGGGTGGGTGGGTGAGCGGGTGAGCGGGGGGCGAGGGGGTGGGTGGATGGGTGGGTGAGTGGGGGGCGAGGGGGTGGGTGGGTGAGCGGGCGGCGGGTGGGTGAGCGGGTGGGTGAGCGGGGGGGGGGCGAGGGGGTGGGTGGGTGAGTGGGGGGCGAGGGGGTGGGGGGCGAGCGAGGGGGTGGGTGGGTGGTTGGGGGAGGTGGTGGTGGGTGGGGAAGTTCTATTTTTTTTTCTCAAAAAATAAAGAGGCGAGCCATTCACACGTGGTTGGGGGGCTCGCTGTTGGCAGGCCCCAGATCTCCACCCTTTCCCTCCTCTTTCAGCCCAAGAAACTACCCAGGCACATTAGCATATGAATGCACGCTCATTATTACCACTGCTCGCGTTAAATAAACTGCTTTCGCACCGCGCGAACTCACAACGCTGTTCCTCTCACACTCCAGCGAACCCCCCCACCCCGCACGCTCTCAAAATTTGCTCACTTTTCGCGAACCCACAGCACAAAGACAAAGATATGCCGCCACCCACTCGCATGGCCTTCACGGAGTTGTGGGAGGAGGAGGGGGGGGGGGCAAGTGCTGTTAGCGAGCACCTATTAAGGCAAGCACGGGGTTCGGTGGCCAGCACCACGCCGGGCCGCCTTTGTCTCCCCAGTGGCGATACTCACACACTGCAGCAGGTGTTAATTTGAAGCAGAGTCGAACTAGGGACAAAGATCCCCCGTGTAGCCTTAACAGACTGTAGGGGCAAGTGCTGTTCGCGAGCACCGAAAAGGCCGGAACGACACACGAGGGGGTGGGTGGCCAGCACCACGCCCGACCGCCTTTGTCTCCCCAGTGGCGATGTTTACACACCGCACCAGGTACAACACCAGTGACGATTATCTCAACTGGTCCTGGGCCTCCCCTAGGTCGACTCAGCCTGAAATGAGGCCCAATACACACACACTCAAACTCGCTTCAGTCTTCGCACACACAATACACACACACTCGCTCGCACCGTCAAAGTCGCACTCTCAAAATTCGCACACTCGCTCCATTTTCCGCTAACCCAATTCCACAAAGACAAAGATCTCCCTCATAGCATTCGCAGACTGTCGGGGCAAGGGCTGTTAGCGAGCACTTATGAAGGCCGGCACAGCACACGAGGGGGGGTGGGGTGGCCAGCATCACGCCCGACCGCCTTGGTCTTCCTAGTCACGATGAGGCTGTGTCGATCAACGGGAGGCCCAGGACCGGTTCAGATATTTGTCACCGGTGTTGACCCTGAGCGGGAATCGAACTCGGGTCTCCGGGTTCGTAGCGCAACGCGCTCACCGCTACAAAGACAAAAGATTTCACAGAGACAAAGATATCCACCCACTCCCCCCCTACGTTCTTATTTAACAAACTGTTTGGGGCAAGGGCTGTTAGCGAGCGCCTATGAAGGCCAGAACGGTGCACCAATTCCGCACACGCTCACACTCAAATTCGCACGCTCGCCACACAAACTGTTCTCGTGTGTGTGTTTAGTTTCTTGTCCTTACCCCGGACCCTCCGAGGAGCACGGGATGGCTACGTACGGTGCGAAAGAAGTTCAACACAAATACGTGCATCCACTCGCCACACACACACACACGTGTCACACGACGATAGCCACACACGTAATAGGGCGCCAGGAATCGAACTTGGCGGAACGGACCAAGAGCGTGTTGCAACGTCTACTGACTAACTACCACACGTTTTATTGTGCCAGGTAAGGCCCACTGAGCTATATAGCCCTCCTGTACACCAGGCGAGGGAGTTAACATCTCCTAGCCACCGTGATGATGATGGGACAGACGCAAACTCCAGATATACAAACAGGCATCGTCAGGGTCGGCATCGAACCCACGACCTCCTGTATACCAGGCGAGGCAGTTAACATCTCCTAGCCACCGTGATGATAATGATGGGAGACACGCAAACTCCAAATATACAACAGGCATCGTTAGGGTCGGCATCGAACCCACGACCTCCGTAATACCAGGCGAGGCAGTTAACATCTCCTAGCCACCGTGATGATAATGATGGGAGACACGCAAACTCCAAATATACAACAGGCATTGTCAGGGTCGGCATCGAACCCACGACCTCCTGTATACAAGGCGAGGGAGTTAACATCTCCTAGCCACCGTGATAATAATGATGGGAGAGACGCAAACTCCAAATATACAGCAGCAGGCGTCAGGGTCGGTATCAAACTCACGACCTCCTGTATACCAGGCGAGGCTGTTAACAATTATCGGGAGGGAAAAAAACATCTCCTAGCCACCGTGATGATAATGATGGGAGACACGCAAACTCCAAATATACAGCAGCAGGCATCGTCAGGGTGGAAAATCGAACCCACGACCTCCTGTATACCAGGCGAGGCAGTTAACGTCTCCTAGCCACCCTGGAGGATGCCCACGGTGGCGATTCGTCCACCGCTTCGAGGCCAACGCCGGGCGTCCACGTGGCTCTCGGCCACACGCGCGCCCAGGTGACACGGTTAACAGTGAAACCAAACCAAAATTAAAGTCAGCTGGTGTGCAAGTGAAAGGGCGGCGGCGGTGGAACGGAGGGGCGGGGGGTTTGTGCAGCAAATCGCATTCCAATAACATTTCACGAAACAATTATCGGGAGGGAAAAAAAACCCGAGGGCACTAGGATCTCTGTGAACACGCCATTGATTTCCAATGAGCGTTTTAATTGGCAACCAAATGGGGGGGGCTTCATTCTTCCTCGCCGTGGTTATTGTTTAAATGGACTGCCGTGTGTTTATTTAAAATGTAAAACACACACACAACACGCACACAACAGGTCTAATTATTATCAATCGCGATTACGGCAAGGGGTAATTTTATATTCAGCGGAACCACGTGCATTACAATGGCGATGATATGCCAGGGCAAAGGAATGGTCAGCGGCTCACTGGACTTGCAAATCGAGCGGCCGCTGGTTCCATTCCATCTCAATGGGGGCCAAGTTTCTTAAATCCCACAGCTTCCCGTCCACCCAGCAATGTAAATGAGTACCAGCGCATACTCTTAGGTTTTTTTCGGTAAAGTCACGTAGGTAAAAAATAAAAATTAATAAAAGTAAAATAAAAATCACGACGTTTCGGAGGCAACACAAGCTTCCGTCTTCAGGTGGAACCGTCACAGCACGCTTGCTGTATCAAGTAAAAGAGAAATTCTAGTATATATACAAGGTCGGGTCTCTTACAATTTCTCTTTACTTGATACAGCAATCGTGCTGTGACGGTTCCACCTGAAGACGGAAGCTTGTGTTGCCTCCGAAACGTCGTGATTTTTATTTTACTTTTATTAATTTTAAATTTTTTACCTACGTGACTTTACCGAAAAAACCTAAGAGTATGAATCATTGCAGTCACGAAAGCTTCAAATCTAGAAGTAACAGCGCAGTCAGTCGATCAGACAGGACACGCGTGGTGGGGCAAAGTGTGGGCGCTCACACCACCTCTTCTAAGAGGTCTGGGCAGCGTGAAAGAGTAGGCCAAATACCCCCTTCTAGGAGGAGCTCTCCAGCAGGATTGTGAGCAAGCAAATGCAGAGCTGCAACTGCCTACAGCCCTTTGCCAATCCACTGCTGGATGATTTCCCAGCACAAAGTGCCGGCTGTGTGTGGTGAGGGGCGAGGTTGTTCGACCACGCTTTCAGCACGATTCACGTTCCAAGATGCAAATTCGCCACAGACCCCGCGGTCTCCGTTGGGCACAGATATTGAACTCTCTCTCTCTCTCGGGTTCAGTGCGGAGGAGTGGCTTGCCGCACCGGGAGATCGAACAGCGGAATCCTCTCGGTGGGAAAGTCCGGCGGCGCTGAAGCCACGGCCACCAGAGGAGGCGCGGCCCCTCCTCGAAGTTGCGTCTTGAGACTCTCTCGCTCGCTCGCTCGCTCACCGCCGGACGAGTAAATGACGCGTACCCCTACCCCCAACACCTTTAGCACGCACTGCCAAAACGATTCCTTCCACGGCGTTACCGTTCAAGCGATGATCCCCCATCATCGGCGATGAATCGGATTCACCGATGGAGCCATCCCATCAAACGCGTGCACGTCGATGACTAAATGCGGACTGCCAAAACGATTCCTTCCACGGCGTTACCGTTCAAGCGATGATCCCCCATCATCGGCGATGAATCGGATTCACCGATGGCGCCATCCCATCAAACGTGTGCACGTCAATGACTAAATGCGGAGGGGGCGGGGGGTGGGAAACCCAATCGGAGTACCCTGAGAAAAATCCATGGGGGGAGAGAGAGAGACACGCAAACTCCAAATATACTACTGGACACCTCTGTGCAAACTACTGGACGTGTGAAAAAGAGCTTTATGGGCAGCCCGCACCACCCCCCCCCCTCAACAAGTTGCTGATTTTTTTTTGTTCACGAAACAATCTTCATCTTCTTCACACCACCCCCCCCCCCCGGGGTGTTTACATTTGCAACGTTGGATTGTTTTGTTCACAATGTTACCGCCGCTTTGCAATTACAACGCACGAAAACAAAAGATTGCCCATATTCCACCACACCCCCACCACCACCAGCAACCCAGCTCGTGTTTCCTGCAACAGACTGTTGGGGCAAGTTGCTGTCAGCAAGCAACCCCCCCAAACGTTGATGTTGTTACACGCCACACCAAGATACTCCTTTGAGGCCGAGTCGACCTAGGGGAGGCCCAGGACCGCTTCAGATAATCGCCACCGATATTGGCCGCGAGCGGGAATCGAACTCGGGCCGCCGGGTTGGTAGCGCTCACCACCACGCTACCGCTCCCCCATTACAATTAACAACAAAAGACAAAGATCCCCCGTACAGCCTGGAGCAGACTGTGGGGCAAGTGCTGTCAGCGAACAACCCTGTGAAGGCCGGAGCAACGGTACAAAGAGCGGGTGTGGGTGTGAGAGCACCACGCCCGACCGCCTTTGTCTCCCTAGTGGCGATGTTTAAACACCGCACCAGGTACTCATTTGTGGCTGAGTCGACCTAGGGGAGGCCCAGGACGGGTTGAGATAATCGCCACCGTTGTTGGCCGTGAGCGTAGCGCTAACCACCACGCTACCGATTCCCCGTTACGATTACAACAAGCACACAGCACACAGGCGGACTCACTATCATCACAACAAGCGGCAACTATGAACGCATCAGAAGGCCAGTGTCCGCTTGGTGCACTCGCAAAGCCCTTCGTCTACTGCTGGATGAAGGCCTCTCATAGCCAATACGCCGATTTACATGACAGTACCGATGACAGCGATGGTGGTGATGGTGGTGGTGATGGTGGTGATGGCGGTGGTGGTGATGAGTCGTCACACCTTTTCCAATGTACACTACACACATTCAAGCTCACGTCCCCGTCGTTATATTTTCATTTAAAAAAAATGTTCCCCAAGCTACGGTTTGATTGATGATGGTTGTGGTGATGATGATAGCGGTGTTGGTGGTGGTGATGATTCTCGCGGTGACCACGATGGTGATGGTCACGGCGATGATAATGGTGACGACAAAGGCGGTGATGATGGTCATCGTGATGGTGATGATAGTGATGGTGATGATATTGATGGTGATGATATTGATGGTGATGATAATGGTGAGGATGACAATGGTGGTGATAATGATGGTGATGATAATGATGGTTATTATAATGGTGGTGATAATGGGGATGATGATATTGATGGTGAAGATATTGATGGTGAAGATATTGATGGTGATGATATTGATGGTGATGATATTGATGGTGATGATATTGATGGTGATGATAATGGTGGTGGTGATGATAATGATGGCTAGTATAATGGTGGTGATGATAATGGTGATGATGATATTGATGGTGATGATATTGATGGTGATGATCTTGATGGTGATGATATTGATGGTGATGATATTGATGGTGATGATATTGATGGTGATGATATTGATGGTGATGATAATGGTGGTGATGATAATGGTGACAAAGGCGGTGATGATGGTCATCGTGATGGTGATGATATTGATGGTGATGATAATGGTGGTGATGATATTGATGGTGATGATATTGATGGTGATGATAATGGTGGTGATGATATTGATGGTGATGATATTGATGGTGATATTGATGGTGATGATAATGGCGGTGATGATATTGATGGTGATAATGGTGGTGGTGATATTGATGGTGATGATAATGGTGGTGATGATATTGATGGTGATGATAATGATGGTGATGATGATGGTGATGATAATGCTGGTGGTGACCATGGCGATAACGCCACACTTGTGCATACAGACTACAACACGCATTGTACGGCATTTAACAAAAGTATGTACACATGCCCTGCATGTGTATACAACATCCAGTGTTACGATGTCGACGTGACACGCGTTTGCATGAAGATGTTGCAATCTCTCTCTCTCTCGCTCTCATTGAGTTCACAATTTGACACGTGAAGGTGACATTGGGTGGTGATGACAGTGCCACTTTGTGCCACCACCTATGGCATTTAAACAAAAGTGTCCACACAACACGTCCACACGTGTACACGGGTGATGATGATGATGATTATGCTGCTACACTACTATCGCTGGCTGAATCAAAATGCCCTTACAGTTGACAATATTACATGCTGATGATGACGCCGGTGGCAGTAAAGATGTACTGTAGATTGTAAGACGTGCAATTGTACAAGACGCGTATCCCGATGACAGTATAACAATGTCCACACACACACACGAGTGTGAGAGAAAACAAAAACACCGCACTATAGACATGGCTATAGTGTTTGGTTTTGTCCGGGAAACGGACGTGAATTCAGACAGCAATTGCCGATGTTGATCACTTAAAACAACAACAACATATTTTTCGATTTAAAGCTTTCGTGACTGCAGGGATTCATCTTCTTGGTTCTTTCGGTAAAGTCACGTAGAAGGGAAATAATAAAATAATAAAAATAAAACATTCAAATAATTCTTACGACGTTTCGGCCACAACGCAAGCAGCCGTCCTCAGGTGACGCTGTCTCCCCGACAGACCTGGTCTTCACCTGAGGACGGCTGCTTGCGTTGTGGCCGAAACGTCGTGAGAAATATTTAATGTTTTATTTTTATTATTTTATTATTTCCCTTCTACGTGACTTTACCGAAAGAACCAAGAAGAACAACATCTGTGTCACATTGCCTCCGGGAGACACAGTACACGTTACTGTACCGTCAATGCGTGCAATGATGCCCATCAGCCCCCAGTACAACGATCGTGGTCTGCGTGAGTGCGTGTCAATCTTTAACTTCAACTTAATTTCCCTGTCTCCAGGCCCTGCATAACGCAGTCGCTGTTGCAGATGATGCTTTTTCTTCTTCTTATACTAAACGATGGTGAACACTACTGTAGGACATGCTCCCACTGTACGTGGTGTACGGATGATGCCGATGAGAATTTAGTCATGATGCCACTTGCATGCGGCACAATGCTTTAGATATGATGCTGTGGTCACACAACTGATGATGCTGTTGGCATGCCACTCGAGTACACAGCTGATGATGACACTGATTGACGTATGTCACTGTACATAAACATATGATACTGACTGATGGTGATGGTAACGTAGCCATGATACTCAAGCACACCGCTGATGATGATACATGAGATATGATGTCACTGTACGTAGCTAACACGATGCTAAAGTTACATTAACTACGATTACTGCAGTACGTAGCAGCTGATAATGCTGCTGCTGCTGCAGAGAATACTTTAGGGTATGATACCACTGCAGTAACACATTGCTGATGATGCTGTTGGTACGAGCCTACTGTAGTGAACAGACGTGTAGCACATTACTACACATATGATGCTGTGGATGTCACTACTGCAGTACACATGATGGCAATGATGTTGATACTATAACGTATACTATAGTAATACACACGTGATGATGATACTATAACTATGAAACCACCAGCATAGTAAACCGATGATCATGGTGATGCTGATAATTAAACAGTATCTGATGATGGTGATGCTTGTGACAATAGCGATGGTGATGATTATGAGTGACATTGATGATGCTGACAATGATAGCGGTGATTCTAATTGCGATGATGATCCTTTTGATAGTGACACACGCTGCTGCTGATAGTGATGACGGTAATAACGGCGATGATGATGGTAAGTCGTGATGCTGATGATACTATTGATGATGGGAGTGATGGTGGTGCTGATGATGCTGATTATACAATTGCTGATGAAGATGATGACGCTGCTGATAATGATGAATCACTCTGCTGCCCCGATTGCGACAGTGATGGCGTTTACGATGCTTATAATGATACTATTGGTGATGATGATTCTGCTGTTGATGAACGATTACAATGACTACATCAGAGCAACCATGGTTCTGCTGATGATACTGCCGCTGATGAGGATCACGATGTTGCTGATGATGCTGCTGATCATGCCACTCTCCTACTGATAATTGCTGATAGATGCTAATAACCAGAGGTGTGGATTCGAGTCATGTGACTTGGACTCGAGTCAGACTCGAGTCATGAATTTGATGACTTGCGACTCGACTTGGACTTGCATAACAATGACTTTGTCCCACCTATGAGATGTGGACTCGAGTCATGTGACTTGGACTCGAGTCAGACTCGAGTCATGAATTTGATGACTTGCGACTCGACTTGGACTTGCATAACAATGACTTTGTCCCACCTCTGATAATAACAATGATGACGCTGACGATGATCATACTGCTGCTGATGATGATGCTGGTACTTGCATACATTCTGATGCTTCCGATGATGGTGCTGCTACTACCAACACTGCTACTGCTGATGACACTATTGTTACTGCTGCTGATACTACTGCTACTACCAACACTGCTACTGCTGATGACACTATTGTTACTGCTGCTGATACTACTGCTGCTACTACCGACAATACTACTGCTGATGACACTATTGTTACTGCTGCTACTACCAACACTGCTACTGCTGATGACACTATTGTTACTGCTGCTGATACTACTGCTGCTACTACCGACAATACTACTGCTGATGACACTATTGTTACTGCTGCTACTACCAACACTGCTACTGCTGATGACACTATTGTTACTGCTGCTGATACTACTGCTGCTACTACCGACAATACTACTGCTGATGACACTATTGTTACTGCTGCTACTACCAACACTGCTACTGCTGATGACACTATTGTTACTGCTGCTGATACTACTGCTGCTACTACCGACACTGCTACTGCTGATGACACTATTGTTACTGCTGCTACTACCAACACTGCTACTGCTGATGACACTATTGTTACTGCTGCTGATACTACTGCTGCTGCTAATACCAACACTGCTACTGCTGATGATACTATTGTTACTGCTGCTGATACTACTACTGCTGATGTTGCTACTATCCACACTGCTACTGCTGATGACACTATTGTTACTGCTGCTGATACTACTGCTGCTGCTAATACCAACACTGCTACTGCTGATGATACTATTGTTACTGCTGCTGAAACTACTGTTGCTGATGATGTTGCTACTATCCACACTGCTACTGCTGATGACACTATTGTTACTGCTGCTACTACCGACACTGCTACTGCTGATGACACTATTGTTACTGCTGCTGATACTACTGTTGCTGATGATGTTGCTACTATCCACACTGCTACTGCTGATGACACTATTGTTACTGCTGCTACTACCAACACTGCTACTGCTGATGACACTATTGTTACTGCTGCTGATACTACTGCTGCTGATGTTGTCAATACCGACACTACTCCTGCTGATGCTACTGCTGCTGATGCTACTGCTGCTGATACTATTGCTGATGTTGTTGCTACTACCGACACTGCGACTGCTGATACTATTGTTACTGCTACTACTGATACCGCTACTGCTGCTGATACTAATGCTGCTGCTGATGATGCTGCTAATACCGCCACTGCTAATGCTGATCCTACTGCTGCTGATACTATTGTTACTGCTACTACTGACACCGCTACTGCTGCTGATACTACTGCTGCTGATACTGCTGCTGCTGTTAGCCTTACACATGTTATAGACACATGGACACACCACCACACATCCTCCTCCTCCTCCCATCAAACTCACAGTAGATCCGTAGGCGCTCCACTCAAAAGCGCCGAGGCCGCACATGAACGCGGTCGTAGTCGGCGACGATGCTGCTGCTGATGTTGATGTTGTTGCTGATGATGATGACGATGAGACGCTCACCAAGACGATAACGACGAGGTGGGATCACGATCGCCAGATGATCTGACACTCCAGCCAGCAACGTCCTCGGACCTCTCTCCTCCGTTAACAACAAGAGCTGACATCCATCAACAAGCCGCCTTCACCACCACCACCACCAACCTCCTCCTCGTCGTCTTCCCCACCCTTCCTCCTCAAAGTCCCTCTCTCTTGTAGTCGAATCTTTTTTTATCTGTTCTCCTTCGAAGTGTCCGGCGAGAATTTGTTGTTAATTTTTGTTGTTAAAAGCCCGAGCCCGAGGACGACTGCGATGACGGACGGGCGGCGTTGTTGAGGCTTCCTCTACCCGCTCGCTCTTTGTGATGTTGAGATGATGTTGTTGTTGTTGTTGGTTGACGATGTTGTTGTTGTTGATGATGTTGAGGTTTTTCTTTTTGGGGAACACGTCGCGTTTGCTGCTGTAGCAACAGGAAGTTGCTGTCGCAGCAGCAGCAGCAACAGCAGCAGCGAGATGTAAATCAGAGAGGAAAGTGATTGGTGGTGGCTCTCGCCGAGTTTTGTTTCAAAAGCGACACCCCCCCCAAAAAGCTGCTAAAAACGAATCACATAAAATAGACCACGGCTCCTTGACAGCCGCTTACCCTAAGTAAGTGAGAAAGCAATTAAAAAAAGAGCCAAACTGAAGATGATCCTGACGGTGACGAGGCCGGCGAGCAGAGGGGATGTTGAAGTGAGTTGAGGCGACGGTGGCGATGTTGCTTGGCAAGAATAAGACGAAGATGATGATGGTGATGATGGTGGTAGCAACGAACTCAAGTAAAACCACCGCTCGCTCCCGCCAATTAACGCCACGTTTGCTTTAATTGCCTCGCTTACCCCTTCCCCCCCCCACCCCACCACACACACACCTCCACACACACACAACTGCTTCGGCTGCTGTACGCGAGGTGTGAGTAGCAGCAGCAGCAGCGGCAGCAGCAGCAGCTTCAAGTGAAAGCTGCTCCAACAAAAAAAAATGGCTGAGTGATGCGTCTGCGCATGCGCAGCCGGAGCCAACCCCCCCCCACCACCACCCGCCCTCGCCACACCAACCCCGCTGCACGCCGGGAAAAAGCAATTAACGGCCTCGTTAATTATTCATGAGGCGCTCATGAATATTCATGAGGGGGCGTGGCCGGGGTGGGTGGGTGGCGGTGGATAGTCATGAGGGACGTCACAGAGCAACACGCCCACTTTTGCTTCAACCCCCACCCACCCCCACTCACCCACCTCGTCACTGATTGGTCGAGTGGCTGGCCAATCAGCGCGCGACGTGGGCGGCTTTGGCTTGGGAACCCCTTTTCCCCCCCACCCACCACCCCCCCCACCACCACCCCTCCCCACCACCACCCCTCCGCCCCACCCACCATCTCCCCACCACCACTCCTCCCACCCACCACCTCCCCACCACCACCCCTCCCCACCACCACCCCTCCCCACCACCACCACCTCCCCACCACCACCCCTCCCCACCACCACCCCTCCCCACCACCCCTCCCCACCACCACCCCTCCCCACCACCCCTCCTCACCACCACCCCTCCCCACCACCCCTCCCCACCACCACCCCTCCCCACCACCCCTCCCCACCACCACCCCTCCCCACCACCACCCCTCCCCACCACCACCCCTCCCACCCACCACCTCCCCACCACCACCCCTCCCCACCACCACCTTCCCCCCACCACCCCTCCCCACCACCACCACCTCCCCACCACCACCCCTCCCCACCACTACCCACCACCACCACCTCCCCACCACCACCCCTCCCACCCACCACCTCCCCACCACCACCCCTCCCCACCACCACCACCTCCCCACCACCACCCCTCCCCACCACCACCCACCACCACCACCACCACCCCTCCCCACCACCACCTTCCCCCCACCACCCCTCCCCACCACCACCCCTCCCCACCACCACCCCTCCCCACCACCACCACCTCCCCACCACCCCTCCCCACCACTACCCACCACCACCACCTCCCCACCACCACCCCTCCCCACCATCACCACCACCCCACCACCACCCCTCCCCACCACCACCCCTCCCCACCCACCACCTGCCCACCACCCCTCCCCACCACCACCCCTCCCCACCACCACCACCTCCCCACCACCACCCCTCCCCACCACTACCCACCACCACCACCTCCCCACCACCACCCCTCCCCACCCACCACCTGCCCACCACCCCTCCCCACCATCACCCCTCCCCACCACCACCCCTCCCCACCCACCACCTGCCCACCACCCCTCCCCACCACCACCCCTCCCCACCCACCACCTGCCCACCACCACTACCCACCACCACCACCTCCCCACCCACCACCCCTCCCCACCACCACCCCTCCCCACCACCACCCCTCCCGCACTCCTTGCTATGTCGCGAGATTTGTTGATTTTAGCCAGAGACGGCCACTGGATCGTGATCGTCGTCAGCCGTGATCTATCCACTGCTGGATGATGGAATCGATTCCCCACCCACCACCCAATCTTCCTGCGCTGTCAATAATGAGACATCATCTCACGCTTTAGGGGCCGTCCATAAATGACGTCACGCGATTTTGTGCGATTTTTTACCCCCCCCCCCTCGTCACACGGCGTCACAAAAAGTCAGACCCCCCCCCTCAAATATGACGTCACAAAGCTCTCCCTCCCCCCCCCCCCAAAACCATATTTCAATTTTGAAAATAAAAAGTGCTTCAAATCGCTTTCAACTATTGTCATTGTAATGCGTATTTAATGTGGCGCTGCACTCTGATGTTGTAGGATAAAACATTTATTACAAAGTCTATTTAATTAAGTAGAACGTGTTGTCTATATTCATTTAAAGTTGCGCATTTTGATGTGACGTCACATTTCTCAACCACCCCCCCCCTTCGACACACATCGTCACAAATGTCTGACCCCCCCCCTAGGTGCGTGACGTCATTTATGGACGGGCCCTTGTCTCGTAAACAGAACATGCTGGTTGTAATTACTGGCGAAACGTCGAACTCAGATTGTAAATGTTGTGGTGGGCTGTTCAACACACCGGTGATGCTGTACTAGTACACTACATTATACACTATTATACACTACACTATACACTACACAATACACTACACAATACACTACACTACTATACACTACACTACTTTACACTACACTATACACTACAATATACACTACACTACTATACACTACTCTACACTACACTACTATACACTACACTACTATACACTACACTATACACTACACTACCATCTCACTACATTACTATACACTACACTATACACTACACTACTATACACTACACAATACACTACACTATACACTACACTACTATACACTACACTACTTTACACTACACTATACTACTATACACCAGTGGCGGCTCCTGCAAAATCTCTCAGGGGGAGCAAATGTCTGGATGATTGATAAGGATAAGGTCCACCCATGCAATGGATAAATTAACAGCTTAAGCATGTAAAGGCAACTTCACTTCTTTAATATTAATGAAAAATAAAGTGACTCTTACAATACATCTTGTTTGTTTCTATACTCACTATTAAAACAAACCACTCAGGTTTATTTTATTAAAGATTCCACTAGGTGGCGACAAAGTATATTGTTGGATGAAACGTGCTTACGTATGATGACGAAAGCACGTATGATGACGTAAGCACGTTAGGGCGAGCCCTCCCGGAAGCCATAGAGAATGCATTGCAGCGCCCCCGTTCGAAAAAAAACATCTTTGAATGTAAGTCTATGGGACCACTCGGGGCGATTCTCAGCTGGAGGGAAATCGCCCAAAAAGAGGCGGTACTCCACAGAACGTAGCATGATGCTGATTGGACTATATCCAGAGGCACAGTGACGGCTAGCGTGACTCTGTGGTTGAATGACATTGGTGGTGCGTCGCCCAATCGCCCTAATGAAGAAACCGCCCCTGCTATACACTACACTACTATACACTACACTACTATACACTACACTACTATACACTACACTATACACTACACTACCATCTCACTACATTACTATACACTACACTATACACTACACTACTATACACTACACAATACACTACACTATACACTACACTACTATACACTACACACTAGTGCTGTACTAGTAACAAATTGGACAGGTTCTGTTTACGTGACAACCCTTACTAGTTGGATGTGTCGGGTGGTGGCGGGTTTTTAACAACACATTTAAATATTTACGCGATCTAAGGGGCCGTCCATAAATGACGTCACGCACCTAGGGGGAGGGGGTGAGACATTTGTGACGATGTGTGACGAGGGGGGGGGTTAGAAATGTGACGTCACATCAAAATGCGTGTTAGTGTCTAGTCACAAGTTAGTCTCTAGTCACGTGTTAGTCTCTAGCCCACGTGTTAGTCTCTAGTCACGTGTTAGTCTCTAGCCACGTGTTAGTCTATAGCCCACGTGTTAGTCTCTAGTCACGTGTTAGTCTCTAGTCACGTGTTAGTCTCTAGTCACGTGTTAGTCTCTAGTCACGTGTTAATCTCTAGCCCACGTGTTAGTCTCTAGCCACGTGTTAGTCTCTAGTCACGTGTTAGTCTCTAGTCACGTGTTAATCTCTAGCCCACGTGTTAGTCTCTAGCCACGTGTTAGTCTATAGCCCACGTGTTAGTCTCTAGTCACGTGTTAGTCTCTAGCCACGTGTTAGTCTCTAGTCACGTGTTAGTCTCTGGTCACGTGTTAGTCTCTAGCCACGTGTTAGTCTTTAGTCACGTGTTAGTCTCTGGTCACGTGTTAGTCTCTAGCCACGTGTTAGTCTCTAGTCACGTGTTAGTCTCTAGTCACGTGTTAGTTTCTAGTCACGTGTTAGTCTCTAGTCACGTGTTAGTCTCTAGTCACGTGTTAGTCTCTAGTCACGTGTTAATCTCTAGCCCACGTGTTAGTCTCTAGCCACGTGTTAGTCTATAGCCTACGTGTTAGTCTCTAGTCACGTGTTAGTCTCTAGCCACGTGTTAGTCTCTAGTCACGTGTTAGTCTCTGGTCACGTGTTAGTCTCTAGCCACGTGTTAGTCTTTAGTCACGTGTTAGTCTCTGGTCACGTGTTAGTCTCTAACCCATGTGTTAGTCTCTAGCTACGTGTTAGTCTCTAGTCACGTGTTAGTCTCTAGCCACGTGTTAGTCTCTAGTCACGTGTTAGTCTCTAGTCACGTGTTAGTCTCTAGTCACGTGTTAATCTTTAGTCACGTGTTAGTCTCTAGTCACGTGTTAGTCTCTAGTCACGTGTTAGTCTCTAGCCACGTGTTAGTCTCTAGTCACGTGTTAGTCTCTAGTCACGTGTTAGTCTCTAGTCACGTGTTAGTCTCTAGTCACGTGTTAATCTCTAGCCCACGTGTTAGTCTCTAGCCACGTGTTAGTCTATAGCCCACGTGTTAGTCTCTAGTCACGTGTTAGTCTCTAGCCACGTGTTAGTCTCTAGTCACGTGTTAGTCTCTGGTCACGTGTTAGTCTCTAGCCACGTGTTAGTCTTTAGTCACGTGTTAGTCTCTGGTCACGTGTTAGTCTCTAACCCATGTGTTAGTCTCTAGCTACGTGTTAGTCTCTAGTCACGTGTTAGTCTCTAGCCACGTGTTAGTCTCTAGTCACGTGTTAGTCTCTAGTCACGTGTTAGTCTCTAGTCACGTGTTAGTCTCTAGCCACGTGTTAGTCTCTAGCCACGTGTTAGTCTCTAGTCACGTGTTAGTCTCTAGTCACGTGTTAGTTTCTAGTCACGTGTTAGTCTCTAACCCACGTGTTAGTCTCTAGTCACGTGTTAGTCTCTAGTCACGTGTTAGTCTCTAACCCACGTGTTAGTCTCTAGTCACGTGTTAGTCTCTAGTCACGTGTTAGTCTCTAGCCCACATGTTAGTCTCTAGTCACGTGTTAGTCTCTAGCCCACGTGTTAGTCTCTGGTCACGTGTTAGTCTCTAGTCACGTGTTAGTCTCTAGCCCACGTGTTAGTCTCTAACCCACGTGTCCCTTCTTCTTCCTCCCGCGTGTCTCTCGGCGTCACGCTCAACGCGTGCGTCGCGCTCCCTCCGATGCATCTTCGTTTCACATGTTTTGCTCCTCTTACAACAGCACCTTCAGTATAGAGGTTGGAGGGGGGGTACAGGGAGGAGGGGGGGGCGTGATGGATTGACTGTTGCGCCTCTGGGTGCATTCCATCAATTGATTGATTGGGTATTTTATTGAACGACTCTTAATTGAGACACTCCGAACGCATGCCTCTATTGCCCCTTAGTGTTGCGCTCTGGAACTAAGCGCCGATAACTCCTAAGGTCCACCCCGTACAAGACTGTGGGTGGCTGTCGATCCTCGGGAGGGAGTCGGTGGTTGTATAGGCGCTGTCACTCGGTACCACATGCAATGCCCCCCCCACCCACACCGTCTGTGCTGTCGACGCCGTGGCACGATACGAGATACGGTGGTTGGAGATGTCCTCGCCTGGTGTACAGGAGGCCGTGGGTTCGATGCCGACCCTGACGATGCCTGCTGCTGTATATTTGGAGTTTGCATGTGTCTCTCTAATCATCATCACGGTGGCTAGGAGATGTTAACTCCCTCGCCTGGTATACAGGAGGTCGTGGGTTCGATGCCGACCCTGACGATGCCTGCTGCTGTATATTTGGAGTTTGCGTGTCTCTCTCTCTCTCTCTCCCCGTGGTCGCGTGGATTTTTCTGCGGGTCCCTCCGGGTTTTCCCTTCCACATTGAGAATCAACATCGCTCGTTTCGAATATTTGGCTGCTGCTACACACTTCCACACGACGATGAGCCACTTCGTTGAGCTATCATTTGTGGCCAGATCGCTTCTGAAAAAGATCTGCGTAGCTCAGTGGGCCTTAACTGGTAAAATAAAAATAGTTGAGTTTTATCTTCTTGGTTCTTTCGGTAAAGTCACGTAGAAGGAAATAATAAAATAAAACAAAATAAAATAATAAAAATAAAACATAATAAAATACAATTCTCACGACGTTTCGGCCACAACGCAAGCAGCCGTCCTCAGGTGAAGAACAGGTCTGTCGGAAAGACAGCTTCTGTATGAACACCACCAAGCTTGGCAGCGTATATTTAAGCTGGTATTCTCAGGTTTTTTCGGTAAAGTCACGTAGGTAAAAACATTAAAATTAATGAAAGTAAAATAAAACAAAACAAAATAAAATTCACGACGTTTCGGAGGCAACACAAGTCTCCGTCATCAGGTGGGACCGTCACAGCCGAATTAGCTGCATCAAGTGAAGCAATGATTCAAGATGTAATCCCTTATAAGCAAGTTGAAGGGAGGTGGAGAGGGGGGGGGGAGAGCTTATCAGGCTGTGGTAGCCAATGAATGGAAACGTATCGGGAGGGAGGAGGAGCGGTGATCAAAGACTGCACGCAGTGCTCAACACAATGAATGGAGACGCGCCGGGACGGAGGGCGAGCGGTGATCAAAGACATCACGTAGTGCTCAACACAATGAATGGAAACGTGGCGAGCGGTGATCAAAGAACAATGAAGAGATTACTGTTAAACACTGTGGATGTTAACACTCGGTGAAGTAAATTAAAATAGTGCCTGTCAGATAAGATGGTCCAAAAAGTGTAATTAAGTCTTTTTTGCGTGGTTAATAACATCTTTCCAGTGATTACTGAGTTTGTACCCATCATCACGGTTGAAATTATGTCTGTGTTTGTATATTTGTATGGCTTCGTGTACAAACCTTTGATGGTAGCCCGGAGGTTTGCAGAGAACCTTGGTCTCGGAAAAGACAATTTCATGAGAGCCCGCCGAGTTGTAGCAATGATCGGCAACGGCCGAAGAATCAGTTCTGCCGTGTTTCAGATCTGACTTGTGCTCGCGGACACGATCAGCAACATGACGTTTTGTTTCTCCAATGTAGCAATCACCACAAATGCAACTCAATTTGTAGACTCCAGGATACTGTAAGTCAGGAACGACAACCTTCACAGATGGAATCAGATCACGGATTTTATGCACTGTACTGAATCGGACTTGGATCTTATGTTTGTTTAGAATTTTGGAGATCTTTTTGGTCACGCCTGCTATGTATGGTAACGTGATAGTTTTGGTCAGAGTTTCATGTGGTTGTTTCTGTGTGGTGGGAGAGACAGCTTGGCGGATAGTGCGGTCAGAGTATCCGTTCATCCTGAGGGCCCGATGTACATGTCTTAATTCATCAGTCAGGTGGTGTTGGTCAGAAATGCCATGGGCTCTGTGGTATAGCGTTTTGATGAGAGAATTCTTTTGAGATGGGTGGTGGTGGGAATCCGGTTTCAAGTAGGAATTGGCTACCACAGCCTGATAAGCTCTCCCCCCCCCCCTCTCCCCCTCCCTTCAACTTGCTTATAAGGGATTACATCTTGAATCATTGCTTCACTTGATGCAGCTAATTCGGCTGTGACGGTCCCACCTGATGACGGAGACTTGTGTTGCCTCCGAAACGTCGTGAATTTTATTTTGTTTTGTTTTATTTTACTTTCATTAATTACGTGACTTTACCGAAAAAACCTGAGAATATGAATCATTGCAGTCACGAAAGCTTCAAATCTAGAATATTTAAGCTGGGTTGGAGGGGGGAAGGGCGCCTTGACAAAGGAATTTGCATATCAAGAGGAATTTAGCATATTTATGGGAAATGCAGAAATTGGGATTAGTCACTACTTGTGGAATGCGTAGGAGGTGGGGGGGGGGGTCTCAAAGTCATATTATGCCCGTGCATTATGTAGGATTAGCAGAAACAAAGGGAGGAGGTAGGGTTAGCAGTAATAAAGGGAAGGAATTTTAATAGTAAGGAGCTGCAGCAGCCAAACCACCACGTAAAAAACGACAGACCTGTTCTTCACCTGACGACGGCTGCTTGCGTTGTGGACGAAACGTCGTGAGAATTGTAATTTTATTATGTTTTATTTGTATTATTTTATTATTTCCCTTCTACGTGACTTTACCGAAAGAACCAAGAAGATGAATCCCTGCATAATATTTTATGATGTTTTATTTTTATTATTTTATTATTTGCCTTCCACGTGACTTTACCGAAAGAACCAAGAAGATGAATCCCTTTCAGTCACGAAAGCTTTAAATCGAAAGTTGAGTTTTATTTTAGTTCACCGCATCAACTGAGCGCAATCAACCCCTGCGTGTTGGAAAACGTCCCGCGGGAACTGGACATTACAGAGCTACGGCTCAAGGCTCCTACTTCCAAGTCCCCTCTGGTCTCCACGAAACAAAGGTGTCAGTTTTGTACCAGTTTAAAAGGGTAAAAATCTACTACTATATTTTGCCACTGGTAAAAGAGATCTCATAGTGCAAATGCTTACCCCGAGCTCTCAATACTCTGATATTGCACTGTGTTTGAGTTGTACGCCTTCTGGCGTCATCTGGTCCAACACCAATGGGGACTAGGCTCTAAAGAAAGCCGTCTCGGGTGTGGACCAATCAACTTCAAGGACAGTGCATATTATTATCATTATCAGAGTTGCTTCTTTTTGTTTGCTTTTTTGACTACTTGTGTTGTGGTCATTGCAAACATGATGCCTTGAATAAAGGTGTCAGTTTTGTACCAGTTTAAAATGGTAAAAACCTACTACGATACATTCTACAATTTTCCACAGCTGCGATTTGGCCCAAGCGAGTGCTGAAACATACATGTGTACACATGTAACGTGGTGACATGTGTACACATGTAACATGACACGTGCTTGCTGTGCAATGGTGACTCGGGCTCAGGCAATCAACTCGCGGCGCTTAGATTTAAAGGGGACTGTGGTTTGTTGTTGTTGTTTAAAAGACACGTGTAAATATTGACGTGATGTCAATTGACTTATTGATCGACGGCCTTTACTTTTAACCAGGGCGCCGCACGGTTGAGATTAATTTGTCAAAGTTGAGATTTCGTATGCGAGTCATACTGTTCGCTCGGCTCTCGATGCTGACCGACCCGAATGCATCACGAGCGAAGATTGAAGGCTCGTCGATAGGCGGCATCGATTGAAGTCTCGGAACGTGACACAGGTGAGCTATTGAGACGCCGCTGCCGCGCTCTTCACCGCGTGGCTGCCGCTGACAGCGACGAGTCGAACGGCTTCAATGGGCTTCACGCGGTGACCATGATCAATCCACCGCTGGATGGAAGATTTCCCAAAGCCGTGAGCGGCGAATCGGTGGGCAGCAGCCCGCGGCCCCGCGCTTTGGGGGGGGGCGTATTTCGACGCCACTGTATGAGGTGTAATAGTTTGGGTTTAGTTTGAAGGGGACGGCCCTACGTGTGGTCATCCCTCGTTGATGATTATATCCAGCTCCCGATTTCACACGAGCGGATTTCATCGCTCCGTCTCCGCGGTGGAACGGTTCTAGCCGGACATCTCTTTGTTTTTTTCTCCTTTTTTTGCTGCCACTCCGTAGTACAGAGTTCACATTGACATCTGTGACGCTTTCCAAGTCAGCTTGAACGCACAGACGCACGCGGCGTGGGCTACGTCCGTGCGTCTGCAACACAGGCAGGGGTCACGATACCTCTCGTCAAGCCGATCCGATATGAATTCAACTTGAGCAAGAGGTCGTGCTGATGTGAAGGGGCTTACTTGAGGGCGAGTATGAGGGGGGAGGGAGGATCGGTCAAACGCGACATCGCCACGAAACCGTTGCGAGGACACACAAGACGTGCTGGAAAGCGTTGCAGAATCCATGCGCGTGCTGGATTCTTCTTCCTTGACTTTGCACAAATAATGCGGCGAGACTACTCTGTACTCTTTGATTCTTTAGATAAAGTCACGTGGGTAGAAAACAAATCAAATCACGACGTTTCGGGCGCAACGCAAGCGTCCGTCATCAGGTCCGTCATCATCATCATCACCGTCATCAGGTGATGATGATGATGGACGCTTGTGTTGCGCCCGAAACGTCGTGATTTAGGTTATTTTCCACCCACGTGACTTTACCGACAGAACCAAAGAGTTATGGATATTCCTGCAGTCACGAAAGCTTCAAATGAAGATTGATTCCCTCGTTATTCGCGAGGCAATGCTCGTGACTAGCAAATGTTCGCGGATGGCGATGCTGTTGAATCACCTGAAAGAAATTCCGTAGGCGGAGTGTGACTTTTATATCTGGAGGCGGGGGGGGGTGCAGAGGATCGCTTTGTCCCTCACATTGAGAATAGCTGGTGCATGAAATTAATTATTTTTTCTTAATTGTAAACTACTGAAAATAAATTAATGAAGGTGTCCAATTGAGGGGGGGGGTTTCCGAAAGAACCAAAGGCTATGGATTCCTGCAGTCACGAAAGCCTCAAATCGAGATGGAGACTGCTCTGCTCGCACGGCGGCGGTCGTGATGATACGCGTTCACTGTACGGGGCAAATGAACGAATGAACGAGGAATGCGTCGCGTGATTAATTATCCAAAGCGCCGAGCTTCTTTCGCACCGTACGTAGACAATTATGATAATTAATCGGAGGTGCGGGCGTAGGGGGAGGGGATGGGGAGGGGACACACGCACGAAGATGTCCCAATATTGGATATCGCATCGGGAAGATTTCGTTATCCTCTTGTGAATTTTGTTTAAAAAAAAATGTGGAGAGCTCTTTTGTTATTTCGGTAAAGTCACGTAGAAAGAGAAAATAAGAAATTAAATAATAGCACGCGACGTTTCGATTGCAACACAAGCAATCATCATAATCAGGTACAAATGAAAGAGAAAACAACCCTAGCCAACTTAGAAATATAATGCGAGAAAACACAGAGAGTCGGCGAACAGGTTTGTTTGCTATTTCATTTGCACCTGATGATGATTGCTTGTGTTGCGATCGAAACGTCGTGTGCTATTATTTAATTTCTTATTTCCTCTTTCTACGTGACTTTTGCGAAATAACCAAAGAGTACATTTTTCGATTTAAAGCTTTCGTGACTGCAGGGATTCATCTTCTTGGTTATTTCGGTAAAGTCACGTAGAAGGGGGGGAAAAAAAAAAATGAAATTCTCACGACGTTTCGGCCACAACGCAAGCAGCCGTAGTCACGAAAGCTCCGAATCAAGTTGAAGGTGGAGAGCGCTCGAATATTTGCGTCAAGGCAGACACGTGTTGTGCTCGTTTGGTGACATTATTGAACGTTTTGAAAACAGAACGGTGATTCCAGCTCTGAATTGCATGGCGCGGTCTGTTCGTCGTTGCGTCGTTAGACTAAACGCCCATGAACGCGGTTCCCCGGAGGGGTTGATGTTAGTTGCGTCTCCTTATCGGGTTTTTTCTAACGTCAACAGATGTTTTAACTCAAAGGCAATGGACTCACTGGTTCCCGAGTCAATTTAAAAATGTACTTTCGCTTAATGGGGGAAAACAAAACCAATCACGGGAGGCTGTACGGCGAGGAGTGGTCGGTGATGAAAAATCATTCGGGCGATGCTCTCGCTGAGAACATCAGTTGAAAAATAAAATCTGGCAAACCCATCGACGCATTAACTCGGCTTTTAAACAACAACAAGAAATCCATCCACTACCGCCGACCCATAAGGGGATGATGGTGCGTGGGCCCGGGGGAAAACCCCACCGCGTGTGCCCCCCCCCCACCCAGGGGCCTTTAAACTAAACTGGAAGCATGACATCTGACACCGTCACGTCGAAGCGCGACCCCCCCAAAGCGCGGGGCCCAGGGCGGTCGCCCCCCACTCCCCCCCCCCCCCCCAAGAGGGCGAGGCCCGGGGCGGTCACCCCCACCCCCCAAAATGCGGGGCCCGGGGCGGTCGCCCCCCCCCGCCCCCCAATTCGCTGTGACCCTCGAGACCCCGCTGGGTGTGTGTGCGTAGAGACAGAGCCGCGTGCGTTCACGGCGCAGCCGAATCTTTCGTGACAATTTCCCCGGGTGAACGTTCCGGCCGACGCGGCAGTTCGACGATGAATCGACCCGCGCTCAGACGGATGAAGCCCCCCTTTGAAAGTGCGTTGACGAAAGATCGACTGCCTTGTGCCCGTCGCCGCCGTGTCACGAGCGGTCATCTATCCACCGCTGGATGGAGGCCTCCCTCCCCAAACCGTCGCCCGTCTCGCGACACCACGATCCGGGCGAGTTCCTGGATTTCAACGCTCCATCTCCGCCGGTGGACGTTATCCTAGGGATGTGTTCCCTCCGACGTTAAGTCTCGACGTGCCCTACTCACGGCCCACTGGACTCCCCTTGACAAGGCAATCAATACCATTGGAACCTCATTTGCCAGTAAAAAAATATGATAATTGGTTGTTTACCCTTCTATCTGACGCCTTTTGGCGTCATCTGGTCCAACCCATGTGAGACTAGGCTCTAAGGAGAGCTGTCTCGGGTGTGGACCAATCAACTTCAAGGACAGTGCATACATTATCAGAGTTATGTTTTTTGTTTGCATTATGACTGCAGGTATTGTGGTCTATGCAAAGATGACTCCTTGTAAAAAAGGTGTCAATTTTGTTGCCAGATAGAAGGGTAAAAAAACAATTATCAAGTCAATTAATGTGACGCTTGTAATATACAAGTCTGTCAAGACAAAAAAGTGTTTTCTATTTCACCAGGTGAGGCCCACTGAGCGACCTGGCCACAAATGATAGCTCAACAAAGTGGCTCATCATCATCACGTGGAGATGTGTAGTGAACAAATACTAGAAACGCGTTGATGGCAATTCTAAATGTGGAGGGGAAAAAAAACGGAGGACCCGGAGAAGAATCCACGCGACCACGGGAAGAGAGAGACACGCAAACTCCAAATATACAGCAGCAGGCATCGTCAGGGTCGGACTCGAACCCACGACCTCCTGTACACCAGGCCAGATAGTTAACATCTCCTAGCCACCGTGATGATGAGAGAGAGACACACACAAACTCCAAATATACAGCAGCAGGGTCAGGGTCGGGCTCGAACCGACGGCCTCCCGTACACCAGGCGAGGTAGTTAACATCTCCTAGCCACCGTGATGATGATGAGAGAGAGAGACACGCCAACTCCAAATATACAGCAGCAGGCGTCAGGGTCGGAATCGAACCCACGACCTCCTGCATACCAGGCGAGGTAGTTAACATCTCGTCACCGCGGCGCCCCCTAAATAAGGTAAGCAAAACGCTACTGTCGCCAATACAAGGGCCGTACGTTGAACTTCTTTCACACCGTACGTAGCCGGCCGTGGTAATCGGCGGTGCGGGGGAAAGACAACAAACTAGACACACGACAAGGAGTTCTAACACTAGCGAGTTGCCCTACCCTGGTAACCCTGGAGACGGAGTGCCTCATGGTTATTTACATCGAGTGATCTCTTAATGATTAATGTACCGCAGGACCCATCTTTTTTTTACACTTCTGCACCGCCTCTTGACCCCCCTCTCCCACCTCCCCCACCCTCTCATGCCCCCCCCCTCTTCGGAAGTTTCTAGACCAAAAGACACACCCCCACGCCCCCCCCCGCTTGAGATTTCAAAACAAAGGCGTTAGGACCAAACCATTTTCTCTTAACGAAGCGGCCCTTTGCATTTAAACAAACGAGGGTGCAGGTTTCCCTCGCTTGACGCGGAGTTGCCGATGTGTGTGTGTACGTGTGACTTCGCGCTGTTCATGCGGCCGGCCAATTAAACATCAAAAACGGTCGTTCACGGGCATCGCGGCGCGGGAGCTTTAACAGATGTGCACTTATGCGGCCGTCCGGAACGCTTTTGCCGTTCCGATGTTAGTGTAGTGACGACTTGACACACTTGTCTTCAGATGGTTTCTTTATTTGATGAAGCACGTTCACTCGAACAGGCGGAGACCCCCACTGCAACAGCCCCGAGTGTCCCGTTCATCTCCCTTTTATACGGTCCGAGGCCACGCCCCCATTCCCGAAACTTCTCGCTGGTTCTAGACGCTCGCTCCATCAGCAGACTCCACCGTCCTCTTCCGTCACCTGGGCACGCTCCTATTCTAGATAATTTTTGTAGCCACCAGTCCATTCATACTGCAGGTTGACTCCCCTGTCATTACCTCCCGTGGCCACTAGTCCATTCGCACTGCAAGCTGACTCCCCTGTCATTACCTCCCGTGGCCACTAGTCCATTAGCTCTGCAGGCTGACTCCCCTGTCATTACCTCCCGTGGCCAATAGCCCATTCGCACTGCAGGCTGACTCCCCTGCCATTACCTCCCGTGGCCACTAGTCCATTCACACTGCAGGCTGACTCCCCTGCCATTACCTCCCGTGGCCACTAGTCCATTCACACTGCAGGCTGACTCCCCTGCCATTACCTTCCGTGGCCACTAGTCCATTCACACTGCAGGCTGACTCCCCTGCCATTACCTTCCGTGGCCACTAGTCCATTCACACTGCAGGCTGACTCCCCTGCCATTACCTCCCGTGGCCACTAGTCCACTCACACTGCAGGTTGACTACCCTGTCATTACCTCTCATGGCCACTAGTCCACTCACACCGCAGGCTGACTCTACTGTCATTACATTATGAAGTCACTGGAGTTCTGCGCTTTTAAATAATCTAGATTGAAAAGTAATTTCTTTAGGAACTGATTTTTTTGTGTCTTAGTTTGTTGTCCTTCCTCTGCACCTCCGATTATTATCACTGTTGGTAACGTAGGGTGTGAAAGAAGTTCGACATACGTACATAACCTATTTATACCCAAAATTGGCTGTATTATGCGGTTTTAATATATTCATGCGGATATGCGCTCGGATGTGTGACAACATTGTGTGCTGTGTGTAATGTGTGCGCTATGAAGGGGCATTGCCCATGTGATGTGAAGAACGGTCATTGCCCAACACATTTGCAAATTTTATATTTTTCCCTTCGGGATGAACTCACCACACCCGGTCAATCCGAGCGGGAATCTACAAACCCCTTTCGCGAATCACAGATCGAGCGTGCGAGCGTGCGTGCGTAATTGCGAGCGACTGATAGACTAGAAAATAAACCAGCAGCAACGTATGAAGGCCCAACCGCGCGTCGGTGGGCCGCAGTCCTTGATGGGGGTGTATTGGGCCAATCACTCAATAGGGCAGCGCAAAGCAAATCAATTGTAATGGCAGCAAGCGCTTTGGTGCGATCGCGTGACACATTAATTAGGCGGCACTACGTCAGAGGGTTCTCCCTGCCCATCACGCAGCGTCACAGGCACACACAAACACACAAATACAAAGATCCCCCCTATAGCCTGTAACAGACTGTTGGGGCAAGTGCTGTTAGCGAGTAGCAGCACCTATGAAGGCCGGCACTGTGGCACACGAGGGGGTGGGTAGCCAGCACCACGCCCGAACGCCTTTGTCTCCCCCAGTGGCGATGTTTACTACACACCGCACCAGGTACTCATTTGAGGCTGAGTCGACCTAGGGGAGGCCCCAGCACCGGTTCAAGATAATCGTCACTTCTGGTGTTGGTGGCCGTGAGCGGGAATCGAACTCGGGTCGCCGAGTTCTTAGCGCAGCGCGCTAACAGGTATACATGTTGTTTATGCCATTTATTGTGAAAATTCCGTCACAGTTCCTATGATCACTCTTTCATTGCTTTCATGGCTTTATTTTGGTGATTTCGAAAAGTGTATTGGTTTAGCCATGTTCGTTTGTGTTAGTACAGAGTTAGACTGATGGCTTTAATCTAAGTTGTCTTGTGGTTGTTGTTGTTGTTTGACTTGCATCCCACTGGGATTTTTGCACACAGCGTTGGTGTACGGTGCTTTTTTCTGCAATATTTTGCTGTCTTTTCTTGGATTTTCTGTTTGCACTCAGTCACATATTCACTTTAAGATGTTTTTTGTTCATGTTTTTGTTTTTTGTTTGTTGCGGTTGCACCCGATTCAAGAGCCGAATGGCTCACAGGGCTATACCTAATAAATGAACTTGAACTTGAACCAACCGCTCCCCTATCGCAAGCACACGCACACACACAATAAGAATAATATAACTCGACACATCCATCAATGCCACTGCGGGCAGTTAAAAGGCGAAAATATAAATACAGGTAGGTCCTCGTTTAACGCGGTAGATACGTTCCTGAAAGGTGCCGCGCTAAGCGAAAACATTTACCCCCCCCTACAAATAAATGCGACGATAACGTTTGGCGAGATGCGATGTGAGCACGACGTCGCACGCACACGCAGTGAGTTGGTGGGCCGCCGCCGCCGCGTACCGTATCACCGCGCCGCTCAAGAAAGTAGTTCGTCATCATCGACCACCCAGAAACCGCGTTGGAACGGCGGTGCGCGTTGTTCCACGTTAGAACGGCGTTGTGCGAAAAAGTCAACGAAACTCTACTTTCTATTTGACAAGGTAAGGCCCGCTGAGCTATGTAGCGACCTGACCATCACAAGGTGACAAGCTCAACGGAGGTGGCTCATGAGCATCATCATCCTCGTGTGGACATTTACAGCGGCAGCCAAATAGTCTCAACGCGTGACGGTGATTCTCAATGTCGGAGGGGAAACCTGGGGGACCCGGAGACAAATCCACGCGACCACGGGAAGAGAGACACGCAAACTCCAAATATACAGCAGCAGCCGTCAGGGTCGGGATCGAACCCACGACCTCCCGTACACCAGGCGAGGTAGTTAACATCTCCTAGCCACCGTGATGATGATGAGAGAAAGACACGCAAACTCCAAATATACATAATCTTAGTTTTTTTCGGTAAAGTCACATAGGCAAAAAATAATACAATTAAAATTAATAAAAGTAATAATAAAAATAAAATAACATTTTTTATTGTTATTACTTTTATAAATTTTAATTTTATTATTTTTTACCTACGTGACTTTACCGAAAAAAACCTAAGAGTATGAATCCTTGCAGTCACGAAAGCTTCAAATCTAGAATCCAAATATACAGCAGCAGCAGGCATCAGGGTCCGGTTCGAACCCACGACCTTCCGTACACCAGGCGAGGTAGTCAACATCTCCTACCGCCACGCGTGAAGCGAGGCCACGCAGTCGACGCGACTCGTGGCGGTGACGTCGCTGCTCCGAGCAAAGGCGGCCTCTGATTCGTGTCGCGGCGCGCACGGCCAAACCACACGGGGGGGGGGGGGCCTGTCCCGTACGACTCCTTGCGAGCGCCGCCTTCATCACGACGCTTTCGCGCTGCCGCCGTCTTGACTCCCTTCGCAGCCCCTTGCCACGAAACGTTGACATTCAAAGTTAATTTATTAGGTGTAGCCCTGTGAGCCATTCGGCTCTTGAATCGGGCGCAACTGCAACAAACAAAAAACAAAAACATGAACAAGAAAACATCTTAGAGTGACTGTGTGACTAAGTGCAAACAGAAAATCCAAGAAAAGACAGCAAAATATTGCAGAAAAAGCACCGTACACCAACGCTGTGTGCAAATATCCCAGTGGGATGCAAGTCAAACAACAACAACAACAACCAGAAGACAACGTAGATTAAGGCCATCAGTCTAACTCTGTACTACAACAAACAGACATGGCCAAACCAAAAAACTTTTTTAAAATCACCAAAATAAAGCCATAAAAGCAATGAAACAGTGCAGGTCATAGGAACTGTGACCGAATTTTCACAATAAACGACGTCAACAACATGTACCACCAAACTCTGCAGCCATAGCTGGCTGCATGAGTCACTCCACAACAGCAGGAGCATCAGTCAGAGTGTCAACATTTTTCAATGCACCTTTAAGATCAGCGCACTAAATCAAAACACAGATCATACTTTGCATATTTTGCAGCGATCACGGCACGGCCCCTCGGTTCTAAAACGCCACTGCGCTCTCTGCCTTCCCGTCTCGTGATCGGACGGTCACGTTGAGCGGGGACCTTCGCCAATTTGTATCTTGATCCCGGGATTGCTGGGTCATTGTAATACTGGACGTTGTTGCGGGGGGAAGAGGGAGGGTTTCACTGTAAATGCGATTGCACGAAGGGTCGGGTCTGAAAATAATCTTGCCCGAGCCGACCGGCGCTGCAGGGAATTAATGAGTTGATGTTGAATTTCGATGTAAAGCTTTCGCGACTGCAGGGATTCATCTTCTTGGTTCTTTCGGTAAAGTCACGTACAAGGGAAATAATAAAAATAATAAAATAATAGTTTATTATGTTTCATTTTTATTATTTTATTACTTCCCTTCTACGTGACTTTACCGAAAGAACCAAGAAGATGAATCCCTGCAGTCACGAAAGCTTTAAATCGAAAGATCCCCCAGACGTCACAACGATTTGCAGGCCGCTCTTTGCCGGGGCACGGGATGGAGGGGGGTTGGTGGTCACGATTCAACTTTGTCAAATAAAAAAAAAATTCCACCGCTAATTAATTACCCAATGAGGATTACACTTGGCAACGTCGCCTCCCACCCACCACCCCCTTGAGTGGCAGGGTATATACCCACAGTGGTGGCGGTACATTCCTATGTTTCAACAATGAATAATTTGCGATAAATATTTAAAATCTGGCAAATTTGCATCGTGACGCGACCAACAACCCCACGGGGTCTTTGAACGGCCGCTGCAAACATTTAAAACGGCACGCATTCGTCGTAAATATTTACCGGGGCGGCCAAGGTGGGGGGTGGGCACGAACCGCGAACCTCTGTAACAAGCGGCAAACGGCCAGATACTTCAACAATTACAACAACAAAAGCCAACCAATTATAGCTCGCCAAAATATCATCTTAATGAGCAGATGCACATACATTATTTACGAACGGCGCCTGGAATTCTATATTGTTTCTCTCTCTCCGTGACTGTTAACTACTTCACGTGAAAACGTCAATTTGAAAATCAATTATGCAATGGCAAGCAGGTTTTTTTTTTATTCATGTACCGTCATTAATATGTAATGGTTACATAGAGGGGCGCCTTAAACATTAATCACCATATCAAGAGACGCGCGGTGGTTTTTCGCAAGCACACCACTCCAGGTCAGGCCACACCACCCCTACCACCACCAGCACACCATGGCGCCCCAGGCCACGCGATTCCACCCCACGCTACAGCAGGCCACCCCACACCACGCCAAGCCGTGCCGTGCCACCCCATTCCAAGACACACCACCCGCACACCATTCCACGCCACAGCACCCCACGCTATCTCATGCCACCCAATGCCACACCATGCCACCCTATGCCACACCATGCCATCCCATTGCATGCCACACCATGCCACCCCATTGCATGCCACACCACCCAATGCCACACCATGCCACCCAATGCCACCCCATGCCATCCCATTGCATGCCACACCATGCCACCCCATTGCATGCCACACCACCCTATGCCACACCATGCCACCCCATTGCATGCCACACCATGCCACCCCATTGCATGCCACACCATGCCACCCCATTGCATGCCACACCATGCCACCCCATTGCATGCCACACCATGCCACCCCATTGCATGCCACACCATGCCACCCCATTGCATGCCACACCACCCTATGCCACACCATGCCACCCCATTGCATGCCACGCCATGCCACCCCATTGCATGCCACACCACCCTATGCCACACCATGCCACTCCATTGCATGCCACACCATGCCACCCCATTGCATGCCACACCATGCCACTCCATTGCATGCCACACCATGCCACCCCATTGCATGCCACACCACCCTATGCCACACCATGCCACCCCATTGCATGCCACGCCATGCCACCCCATTGCATGCCACACCACCCTATGCCACACCATGCCACTCCATTGCATGCCACACCATGCCACCCCATTGCATGCCACACCATGCCACCCCATTGCATGCCACACCATGCCACCCCATTGCATGCCACACCACCCTATGCCACACCATGCCACCCCATTGCATGCCACGCCATGCCACCCCATTGCATGCCACACCACCCTATGCCACACCATGCCACTCCATTGCATGCCACACCATGCCACCCCATTGCATGCCACACCACCCTATGCCACACCATGCCACTCCATTTCATGCCACACCATGCCACCCCATTGCATGCCACACCACCCTATGCCACACCATGCCACCCCATTGCATGCCACACCATGCCACCCCATTGCATGCCACACCATGCCACCCCATTGCATGCCACACCATGCCACCCCATTGCATGCCACACCATGCCACCCCATTGCATGCCACACCATGCCACCCCATTGCATGCCACACCACCCTATGCCACACCATGCCACCCCATTGCATGCCACGCCATGCCACCCCATTGCATGCCACACCACCCTATGCCACACCATGCCACTCCATTGCATGCCACACCATGCCACCCCATTGCATGCCACACCATGCCACTCCATTGCATGCCACACCATGCCACCCCATTGCATGCCACACCACCCTATGCCACACCATGCCACCCCATTGCATGCCACGCCATGCCACCCCATTGCATGCCACACCACCCTATGCCACACCATGCCACTCCATTGCATGCCACACCATGCCACCCCATTGCATGCCACACCATGCCACCCCATTGCATGCCACACCATGCCACCCCATTGCATGCCACACCATGCCACCCCATTGCATGCCACACCACCCTATGCCACACCATGCCACCCCATTGCATGCCACGCCATGCCACCCCATTGCATGCCACACCACCCTATGCCACACCATGCCACTCCATTGCATGCCACACCATGCCACCCCATTGCATGCCACACCACCCTATGCCACACCATGCCACTCCATTGCATGCCACACCATGCCACCCCATTGCATGCCACACCATGCCACTCCATTGCATGCCACACCATGCCACTCCATTGCATGCCACACCATGCCACCCCATTGCATGCCACACCACCCTATGCCACACCATGCCACTCCATTGCATGCCACACCATGCCACCCCATTGCATGCCACACCACCCTATGCCACACCATGCCACCCCATTGCATGCCACACCATGCCACTCCATTTCATGCCACACCATGCCACTCCATTGCATGCCACACCACCCTATGCCACACCATGCCACCCCATTGCATGCCACACCACCCTATGCCACACCATGCCACCACACGCCACTGCGGGACAGCTTGGCCCACGTTTTGTGTAAATCGCGGGTTGTTAAAATCATTTCAACATGTTAATCCGAGAAACGAAGGGTCCTGCCGTGGTGTTGCGGCTAGCGCATCGGACTTCTTACGAGCCAGAGGTCGCCGGCTCGATTCCATCACCTCGGCGCGGCAGCTGAAACAATGGGGGATATTTAGGGGATCACGAAAGGGCAGGGGAGGGACGGGAAGGAGTGGAGGGGCGTGTGGTGCGAAGAGAATGGGCGATAGTAGAGAAGAGGTGAGCATTTAAGAGAGGAACAGAAGGAGGTTAAGGAGGTAAATTGGAGCTCAAAACACAAGACGATGAAAATTGCAAAATGCAGCAGTTGGGTGAAACCGATTTCGCGACAATCGTCGCATCGTGAAATGTGACACACTTCGAGTGACTGTGTAACGTGAGAAAGGCGCGGGAGGGTGGCAGGGAAGAGAGTTGATGGTTGCGTTGTTGCCCCGAGCGAAACAGCTGTCCATGTCTGGCGTCGATTTCACGTTGTTCTGTTATTTAAACCAAAAAAAAAAATTCATGTTTTATTCATTACGCTCGTTCACCCAGGAAAACACCGCCGATTCTCATAACTCTCCCCCAGATGGGGGGGGAGGGGATGTCATGCCAAATTTCCGTCACGAGTCGAAGAGTCCGCCGACATCTCTCGCAGGGCAGAGCAAAACAAGAACCCCTCTTCGCAAAAGAGAATGGCCCGCGGAAGTGGACATCAGAGCTACCACCCGAGTCCCCTTATTCTTCTTCTTGGGAGTGAGCCACTCTGCTCCACACACACAGCAGAGGGTAGTGCCGTCGCACCCGCCCTGCCACACGAGAGAGAGCGAGCGGGGTTCGTCGCACGACAAGTCAACCCCATTATTCCAAATCTCAAGAGCTGGAATTTAGCCAAAGTGTCGGTGCAGAACCAAAGTTATTCCGATGATTCAAACAAAGAAATCAAGTCATCAGTGGCCAGGCTGACAGCATCAACTCGCTGCACGTGTGGAGATGGAATCACTGCTCAGTCTTGGCGAGTCTGAGTCTTCTTCTTGGTTCTTTCGGTAAAGTCAGGTAGAAGGGAAATAATAAAATAATAAAAATAAAACATAATAAAATACAATTCTCACGACGTTTCGGCCACAACGCAAGCAGCCGTCCTCAGATGAAGAACAGGTCTGTCAGAAAGACAGCGCTGCTTGCGTTGTGGCCGAAACGTCGTGAGAATTGTATTTTGTTGTTTAATTTTTATTATTGTATTATTTCCCTTCTACGTGACTTTACCGAAAGAACCAAGATGAATCCCTGCAGTCACGACAGCTTTAAATCGAAAATTAAATCGAAATTTGAGTCTGAGTCTCTGTATCTATGGGTGTGTGAATATCTACGAGTGTACACTTGTCTATGGGTGTCTGTGTGCGAATCTACGAGTCTCTACGCGAGTCTATAGGTCTCTGTGCGAGTTATCGGAGACCAGGCCTTGACCATCACCTTTCTGTGCGAGTCTGTGGGTCTCTGTGTGAATCTACGAGTCTCTACGCGAGTCTATAGGTCTCTGTGCGAGTTATCGGAGACCAGGCCTTGACCATCACCTTTCTGTGCGAGTCTGTGGGTCTCTGTGCAGGCTTGTGGGTCTCTGTGTGAATCTACGAGTCTCTACGCGAGTCTATAGGTCTCTGTACGAGTTATCGGAGACCAGGCCTTGACCATCACCTTTCTGTGCGAGTCTGTGGGTCTCTGTGCAGGCTTGTGGGTCTCTGTGCGAGTCTGTGGGTCTCTGTGCAGGCTTGTGGGTCTCTGTGCGAGTCTGTGGGTCTCTGTGCAGGCTTGTGGGTCTCTGTGCGAGTCTGTGGGTCTCTATGCAGGCTTGTGGGTCTCTGTGCGAGTCTGTGGGTCTCTGTGCAGGCTTGTGGGTCTCTGTGCGAGTCTGTGGGTCTCTGTGCAGGCTTGTGGGTCTCTGTGCGAGTCTGTGGGTCTCTATGCAGGCTTGTGGGTCTCTGTGCGAGTCTGTGGGTCTCTGTGCAGGCTTGTGGGTCTCTGTGCGAGTCTGTGGGTCTCTGTGCCGGCTTGTGGGTCTCTGTGCGAGTCTGTGGGTCTCTGTGTGAGTCTGTGGGTCTCTGTGCGAGTCTGTGGGTCTCCGTGCGAGTCTGTGGGTCTCTGTGTGAGTCTGTGGGTCTCTGTGCGAGTCAGCGGTGTCCGGCCCGAGACCATCACCTCTCGCCGCACTTGAGGAACCCGGTTTCAATCACAGGCGGCTGGGCGGCCTGGATTCGAACCTAGGATCTCAACGGTTGCCGCTCTGACATCAGAGCGACACGGGGTCAACTCAAGTCAGTGGAGTCGTGAATTTATGGAGGGAAAAAATAAAATGTCCACACAGTGCCGAAGATGTTGATTGGCTGTGCTTTTGGTGTTAGAATAATTGCGGGTTGTTTACGAGGGAAGCTGACACGACGATGATGCATTTTTGTTGTTGACACGCGATGAGACTCGTCATGGGGGCGGGGGGGGAGAGGGGGGGGGAGAGGGGGGGCCCACTTACAAAATCAGAAATTGAAAACCGTTTTGAAAGCGGTGAACTCATCGGCAATAAATGCCAAACGGCGCCGTCGTTTTATTTTATTTCTTTCCACAACGACAGACTTGGCGTTAAATACAGCGACGCGCGCGCGCACACACGGAGAGACCAACGCGAAACAATTATAAAACCAATTAAAAAGCAACTCTTCATCCGCGGAGATGCGAAACTTTCAGAAATTCTGCACGAACGCAAGCGGCGCGCGCCGGCGTGAGCACGGCGTGACATCGCCACGGTCGACGCCAAAACGTAAAAACGCGTCGTCGTCATTTTGGATTTGCCGTCGAACCTATAACGTAAGTCCTCGCCTGGAGGGATATCGTAGGATCGCCAGTTCACCGGCATCGATTCAAGCGTGTCGTAAGTCGCCCCGGGGGTTTTGCTCGTCTCGGAAGGATGCTGCTGCAGCAGAAGGCCGCGTGGTGCCGCTCGCTGGGATGCGTAAAAAAACAAAATTTCTACGGAGAAATGGGACGCACGTAATGTTGAACTTCTTTCGCATCGTGTGTAGCCAACCGAGCTCATCGGCGGGACGCGTGATAGATAATTGATCCGCTTCTTTATTTTGTGTGCGGTGGGGTGGCGGGGGATAGTTAGGCTTTCGTTAAAATTAAAGATATCAATTTACAAGGGAGCGCCGCTCACTTTTGCAAAGCCTCGTCACACACACACACCACCGACGTAAAATCCAACCGTTGAGACTCCCGAGTCCACGGGGGGCGGGAAATTAAAACGTCGATTTTCCTCCCCGCCGACGACGACACGGCGATCGACGCTCGTCGCCGCGCGACGCCACGCCAGGAGTTCGGCACCAAACAAACCCTCGCCCGCGAGCCCCTCACCACCCAACGCCGCGGGCCAGAGGAGCAGCTTCGCCGGTCCGAGATTTTCATCAGCACGCAATTGGCCACTTGCGAATAACGAGCTTTGTAATTTTAAAAGAAAAAGGTGACATCGTTTGGTTGGGTGGTGGAGGGGTCGACGATAGGAATTTGGGCACAAACCAACGGGGGGGGGGGGGGGGGGGGGGCAGTGCCCCCCGCCGCCGGTCTATGAAAACTGCTGGGAACGCGCAAAAAAGAAAGCATTGCGCGAGCCAAAATGATCTTTTATACACAGAGCAGAGTGCTCCCCAGTCTCCCGTCCCAACATAAAGATCCCCAACCCCCTCCCACCCCCGTGTAGCCTTAACAAGATTGTCTGGGCAAGCGCTGTTAGCGAGTAGCACCTGTGAAGGCCGGGACAGTACAGGAGGGGGTGGGTGGCCAACACGACGCCCGGCCGCCTTTGTCTCCCCGGTGACGATGTTCACACACCGCACCAGGTACTCGTTTGAGGCCGAGTCGGCCTAGGGGAGGAGGTCCAGGACCGGTCCAGACAATCGTCACTCGTTTTGCCCGTGAGCGGGAATCGAACTCGGGTCGCCGGTTCGGTTGCGGAGCGCGCTAACCACTTCATCACCGCTCCCCACTATCACACACACGCAGACACAGCCCCTTTGTCAATCCACTGCTGGATAAGGGGTCTCTCCACGCCGCGTGGATTTTGCTCGACCGCAGCGCTCGCCACGCTGCGCGGGAACGTAGCGGTTACAGCTACGAGTGTTTCTGCGTGCCCTCTGCTGCTGCCGCTGCTGCTACTACTGCTGCTGCTACTGCTACTACTGCTGCTGCTACTGCTGCTACTGCTGCTGCCCCCTGCTGCTGCCGCTGTTGCCCTCTGCAACGTCGATCCTCGTGTTGCCGCGTAACAAACCGACCGCTCCCAACGCAGCGAGTTTATTCTCAACTGTGCGGGACAACGGGGCTGTGTCATCTCTCCCCGAGCTGGGAGTTGAACTCATGGCGGGGCTCACGGACATCTAACCTGGATAGGTGGCGGCAGCGTGTCAATCATTCCGTGGGTTTAGCCGCAAAGCTTCGCCCGGTATCACGACTCTTATTGAGGATGGCCGTGCCAGGTTTTTGCAGGAGGGGGTAATGATTGCAGCTGTCTGAGTGAGTGTGATCCCAAATGAGTAATTTTTTCTGTTACTTGGTAAATTGGACCACAACGCCGGCACACGACGGCCCACTCCTTTGCGAAATGACGTCACGGGATTTTCAATCATCCGCCGCGCAAGCGGACGGTTAACCACTCGCACCGCCGCGTCGAATAGGGTGGGGCGGCCGCTGGGTTCGAACCGCGGCCCTCCGCAACGAGCGTCCAAATGCACCAGCAGCACCAGCGGCACCGCCTGCCCCGTGACACATCGCAAAGCGCGACGACGCGCCGTTCCCATGCGTCTCGGAGGGGGGTTCGCGACGAAACTTCCGACGGACAGCCGCAGCGTCGGACGGCGTTACGGAATGCGCTCCCTCGCTCGCGCGATCTTACTTCCCTCGTTTTGGCGATGAAGAATACGTCCTCTCGCTCTCTCTCTCGCTCTCAGGCGTCGAGCCACGAGACGGAAAGAAAAAAAAAACATTTCCACTCCGCCAAATACATTAAATGCACGGAGGTAAATCAGTCGGGCGGCGCGATGGGTTTTAATAAAAGTAAACGGCAGCCCGTAACGAATCTCTGCGTGTCGCTGTAATGGGTCTCCGTGTAAGTGAGTGGCAATCCCTCGAATTAATAGGCACCTACGTAATCGTGCGCAGGCCTGCGTTAACCCACTGCTGGATGAATGCCTCCCCCCCCCCCAACAGCCCCCGCACCTCACCCCACACCTCCCATGCTGCGTCCGTCGTGGGGGGAAGGGCGGTCTTGTTCGACCGTACTTCACCACGCCGGTCAGAGCGCGCGGTTTTGGTTGGTGAAAGGCGTCGTGCCCTCGCATCGGTTCAGATATCGCTCGCCGCCGATGTCAGCCGCGCGACTGGGGATCGAACTCGGGTCCTGTGGGCGCGCTCACCACCGTGCCCCCGCTCCACTGGCACGCAAACCTACACGCGCTCGCTCACAGCCCCTTGCGTCAATCCACCGCCCACGCCCCACACCGTGCGGTGCCACACAGGGCGCTAGTCGACCGTACGTCACCACGCCGGTCAGCGGGGGGTGGTTGGTGAAGGCGCGGGAGCATAGAAGACCAATACAACGACGGCATTCGCCGCTCTACCCCCCCCCCAACCGGCACGCATATCGCCGCCTATAGCAACCGTTACGCAGGTGGGCGGGCGGTCGCGCATCCCGGCACCGGCCAGGCCCGAGGCTTCCACGCCAGCCTCCTCCGACACGAGCCAACGGGGGAAATCGATCGAGACGCAAAAAACCAAAAACGCCCCCCCCCCCCCTCTATCCCCCCCCCCCAGGGCGCTCCGCTTGCCGCGTACTCAACACCGGCTACGCCTGCTCCACCGTGGCCGCCCCGCTCTCGCCCGCTGCGTCACCGCCGCCGCTTCCCGCTTGAGTCGCGTCCGCCGCTAGCGTCGTCGCCGTCCTCCCAGCGCCGTCGCGCTCCGTCTCCGCGCGGCCGGTGCCCGTGTCGGAACGTTCCGAGGCTCCGGCGTCTGAAGGCACAAGAAGCGGGGGGGGGGAGGGTTCTGGTGACCACGTGCGCGATTGATTTCCCGCCGCGGCGAGTAAAAAACAAAAGTTTTACTTCCTGGATTCCCGACTTTGTCCGGATGATGTTCGCCGCGTTTTCAAACGAAGTGTCGCTAATTGTTCAATACGGTCGCGTGAGAAATTGTTCTTCAACTGACCGGTGAGCCGAAGCAACAAGAATAATATTAACAACTGGCGCGTGGAGACGCTTGGACACGCGACGGGATTTACAATGTTGGGCCGCGTCGGGTGGTGGAGGGATCTTGACGGCACAAATCATCCAGGCCCAGCAGATCGTTACGTGGCCCTCACGGCAAACGGCAATTGTGAATCGCACTGGCCGTGAAAACCTGCGTGCTAAGTTTGTTGTAGTTTTCTCTGGGTGGCCTGGTGCTGCAGGTCAATCATGATTCCCCGATGCCCCGCGTAAGTCTGGATCTGCCTTCCCCCAGCCATCCGTGCTGTAGACGCCCTGCCACTCGTCACGTCCAGACTAAATACATTTTTCTCCTCTGCATATGATGGACCGCCTTTCTCTTACCTACACAGATATATAGAGAGATGGCCGACAGCAAGACTTGGTTGCTGGAGCAGAGAGTGCGTGGAGCGGAGTGGAGCGAGATGAGAGGGGAGAAGCAGGAGAGTGCGTGGAGGGGGGTGGAGGGAGATGAGAGGGGAGAGGTAGGAGAGTGCGTAGAGGGGAGTGGAGGGAGATGAGAGGGGAGAGGTAGGAGAGTGCGTGGAGGGGAGTGGAGGGAGATGAGAGGTAGGAGAGTGCGTGGAGGGGAGTGGAGGGAGATGAGAGGTAGGAGAGTGGGTGGAGGGGAGTGGAGGGAGATGAGAGGTAGGAGAGTGCGTGGAGGGGAGTGGAGGGAGATGAGAGGTAGGAGAGTGGGTGGAGGGGAGTGGAGGGAGATGAGAGGTAGGAGAGTGCGTGGAGGGGAGTAGAGTGAGATGAAAGGGGAGAGGTAGGAGAGTGCGTGGAGGGAGATGAGAGGTAGGAGAGTGCGTGGAGGGGAGTGGAGGGAGATGAGAGGTAGGAGAGTGCGTGGAGGGGAGTGGAGGGAGATGAGAGGTAGGAGAGTGGGTGGAGGGGAGTGGAGGGAGATGAGAGGTAGGAGAGTGCGTGGAGGGGAGTGGAGGGAGATGAGAGGTAGGAGAGTGCGTGGAGGGGTGTGGAGGGAGATGAGAGGTAGGAGAGTGCGTGGAGGGGAGTGGAGGGAGATGAGAGGCAGGAGAGTGTGTGGAGGGGAGTGGAGGGAGATGAGAGGTAGGAGATTGCGTGGAGGGGAGTGGAGGGAGATGAGAGGTAGGAGAGTGGGTGGAGGGGAGTGGAGGGAGATGAGAGATAGGAGAGTGCGTGGAGGGGAGTGGAGGGAGATGAGAGGTAGGAGAGTGCGTGGAGGGGAGTAGAGTGAGATGAAAGGGGAGAGGTAGGAGAGTGCGTGGAGGGGAGTGGAGGGAGATGAGAGGTAGGAGAGTGCGTGGAGGGGAGTGGAGGGAGATGAGAGGGGAGAGGTAGGAGAGTGTGTGGAGGGGAGTGGAGGGAGATGAGAGGTAGGAGAGTGCGTGGAGGGGAGTGGAGGGAGATGAGAGGCAGGAGAGTGCGTGGAGGGGAGTGGAGGGAGATGAGAGGTAGGAGAGTGCGTGGAGGGGAGTGGAGGGAGATGAGAGGTAGGAGAGTGCGTGGAGGGGAGTGGAGGGAGATGAGAGGTAGGAGAGTGCGTGGAGGGGAGTGGAGGGAGATGAGAGGTAGGAGAGTGCGTGTAGGGGAGTGGAGGGAGATGAGAGGTAGGAGAGTGCGTGGAGGGGAGTGGAGGGAGATGAGAGGTAGGAGAGTGCGTGGAGGGGAGTGGAGGGAGATGAGAGGTAGGAGAGTGCGTGTAGGGGAGTGGAGGGAGATGAGAGGTAGGAGAGTGCGTGGAGGGGAGTGGAGGGAGATGAGAGGTAGGAGAGTGCGTGGAGGGGAGTGGAGGGAGATGAGAGGTAGGAGAGTGCGTGGAGGGGAGTGGAGGGAGATGAGAGGTAGGAGAGTGCGTGGAGGGGAGTGGAGGGAGATGAGAGGTAGGAGAGTGCGTGGAGGGGAGTGGAGGGAGATGAGAGGTAGGAGAGTGCGTGGAGGGGAGTGGAGGGAGATGAGAGGTAGGAGAGTGGGTGGAGGGGAGTGGAGGGAGATGAGAGGTAGGAGAGTGCGTGGAGGGGAGTGGAGGGAGATGAGAGGTAGGAGAGTGCGTGGAGGGGTGTGGAGGGAGATGAGAGGTAGGAGAGTGCGTGGAGGGGAGTGGAGGGAGATGAGAGGCAGGAGAGTGTGTGGAGGGGAGTGGAGGGAGATGAGAGGTAGGAGATTGCGTGGAGGGGAGTGGAGGGAGATGAGAGGTAGGAGAGTGGGTGGAGGGGAGTGGAGGGAGATGAGAGATAGGAGAGTGCGTGGAGGGGAGTGGAGGGAGATGAGAGGTAGGAGAGTGCGTGGAGGGGAGTAGAGTGAGATGAAAGGGGAGAGGTAGGAGAGTGCGTGGAGGGGAGTGGAGGGAGATGAGAGGTAGGAGAGTGCGTGGAGGGGAGTGGAGGGAGATGAGAGGGGAGAGGTAGGAGAGTGTGTGGAGGGGAGTGGAGGGAGATGAGAGGTAGGAGAGTGCGTGGAGGGGAGTGGAGGGAGATGAGAGGCAGGAGAGTGCGTGGAGGGGAGTGGAGGGAGATGAGAGGTAGGAGAGTGCGTGGAGGGGAGTGGAGGGAGATGAGAGGTAGGAGAGTGCGTGGAGGGGAGTGGAGGGAGATGAGAGGTAGGAGAGTGCGTGGAGGGGAGTGGAGGGAGATGAGAGGTAGGAGAGTGCGTGTAGGGGAGTGGAGGGAGATGAGAGGTAGGAGAGTGCGTGGAGGGGAGTGGAGGGAGATGAGAGGTAGGAGAGTGCGTGGAGGGGAGTGGAGGGAGATGAGAGGTAGGAGAGTGCGTGTAGGGGAGTGGAGGGAGATGAGAGGTAGGAGAGTGCGTGGAGGGGAGTGGAGGGAGATGAGAGGTAGGAGAGTGCGTGGAGGGGAGTGGAGGGAGATGAGAGGTAGGAGAGTGCGTGGAGGGGAGTGGAGGGAGATGAGAGGTAGGAGAGTGCGTGGAGGGGAGTGGAGGGAGATGAGAGGTAGGAGAGTGCGTGGAGGGGAGTGGAGGGAGATGAGAGGTAGGAGAGTGCGTGGAGGGGAGTTGAGGGAGATGAGAGGTAGGAAAGAGCCAGAAGAGATTACCATAACCACGTGATTATTTAGTATCTGAGAGGCAGAGAAGAGACAGTCATAAAATGCGGTGTGGGCTTTACGTGAATACATTTCCTAGGGTAGAGTTAGCCGAGAGGGGAGTGCACCAGCAGCCTTCGCGGACCTGGGATCGGTGATCCTTGTCAGCGTACCACTTGCAATTAACGGCAATGACAATGTGACTGTAACCGTCGCCACGGCTAACCAACGCCGTCGGCCGCAAACCGGAATCGCTACCGACCACGGGGGGGCCCCCCCCCTCCCCCGCTGGGGGGGCCCCCCCCCCCCCGCTGAAGCGAGGCGCCCACCAGCACCGTACGTCAGAGGTCGCAATCGGGTACCTGATACCCGTACCCTACCCGATACACGGGTACCCGTTTGCGACCCTGGTGCGGCCGGGTACGGGTAGGCCGTGAGTCACTGGTGAGTAACCGTTTGTCACTCATTTCGGGTAGGGTACGGGTACGGGTAGGGAATGGGTACCAGGACCTGGCCGGGTACGGGTCGCCGTTTGCGACCCTGGTGCGGCTGGGTACGGGTACGGGAAAGGAATCAAAACCCGTTTGCGACCTCTGCCGTACGTCTCACTCGCCTGCGGCCGCGTCTCCGTTGTCGCCGGCGCCATTGCCGCCGTTGCCGGTGCCCTCCGGCGCGTCCGCGTCTTCCCCGCCCGCCGGCCTGGGCAGCGCCACGTCGATGCCCAGCATGCGCAGGTAGTGCAGCCGCTCGTTCTTGGCCACGAAACAGCGCAGGGAAGTCTTCCCGCGCCAGCCGCAAAGGATGATGGGACAGCGGGGCGAGTCTGGCTGCCTGCGACGGACGGGGGAAGCAATGAACGGCAAAAAAAAAAAAACCATCGCGGACCCCCCGTCAAGTTGTAACTTTCTTCCCCGTGCAGAGCAAGTAAAGAATAACGCGCCCCGTGTAATTGCCGGCTCTCGCCACTGCCGGCGGAAGGGCATTTGGTCTACTCTTCCACGTTGACCGGATGCATTGGAAGAGGCGAGCGTACCCACACTTTACCCCACCACACGCGGACTCAATCATCCTGGGGCAGATTTCAGAAACCTGCCCCACTGTTCCATCTCTGGCACCTCGGCATGCTCCCGGTGCGGCTCGGTAAAGCCACCGGGCTCGCGCGTTTCTGCGGCTCTGCTGCCGTACGTCTCTCTCCTGTCTCTCTCTCTCTCCCGATGCGCTCACGAGTCGTGCCGCGCGTCGTTCGGCGCCACGTCCGACGTTTCGCGCCACGTGTCGGGGACCTTCTTCGAATCGGTCCGGTCCCGAAAGAAGCTTCCCAGCATGCAGCGTTTGCCGTGGGTGTTTGTGCAATTGAGGTTTTTTGGGTTAAGCTTGTGTAAATATAAATGTGTCGTTAAAGCCGTAGTGTCAAGCCGCACCTTACCATAATAATAAAAAGGGGGCTTGTCCTGGCCCATCCCCCCCCCCCGTCAACCAGTATATACACGGGGTAGTATCTCTTGGAATCTCTCATTTACTTGATACGGCAAGCGTGCTGTGACGGTTCCACCTGAAGACGGAAGCTTGTGTTGCCTCCGAAACGTCGTGATTTTTATTTTTATTTTATTAATTTAAATTTTTTACCTACATGACTTTACCGAAAAAACCTAAGAATATGATATCCATTGTATTTTATATGCACACATTAACCGCCCCCCACCTCTGTTCCTCGCACCTGGATGGCTCACAAGTGACGACGTCTCATGTCATCCCCTCTGTTTAAGACTGAAACGGAAGGAGGATTTCTCCACAACTCTGTGGCTGTCGCCTGATGATGTCGGTTGTTGTTGTTGTAATCACTGGCGAAACGTCACCAGTATTTGAGTTGTAAATGTTGTAGTGGGTTTACTCTGCAACACACAACCGGTGACGAATTGGCACGTTTTGCTTACGCGACAAACATTACTAATTGGCCGTGTCGGGTGGTGGCGGGTTTAACGACACATTTATATATTTACGCGATCTAACCCACAAACCTCTATTATGGATCATATTAATAACGAAAGCCCGACTACGTGTTAAACTGTGTGTGTGTGTGTGTGCGAGACCATCAAACTTACTCCGGGTCTGGTTCGTACTTCAGCACAACGCTTCCAATACCTGACGAGAGAAACAAAATCAACGTCACGGTGGAGAACCGCCACTGGGACGGCGCACTCCCAGAAGGCAGTGCGATGCCGATGGGTTGCACGTACGTACGGTGAACTTCTATCGCACCCGTATTAGCGCAGTTGGCTAATCGGAGGTGCGGGGGAAGGACAACACACACACACACAGCGGCAACCACCGCCGCTTTCTTTAAGGCCTAGTCTCAAACGGTGTTAGACTAGAGGAAGCCGAAAGCGAACAGAGTAATGAAAGCTCGGGGTGAGCAGCTACATCTTGGGACCTCCCTTGCCAGACAGCTTTCTTTCGACAGCTTTACTTAGAAAGCTCTCTTTAATCAGTTTCAAAGACAATGAACACGCTACCAGAGCAAGTGTTTTAGTTTGCATGTTCACCACAAGTATATGCGATTAATGCAGACACGATTCCTTGTAAAAGATTTCAGTTTGGTATTTTAACACAGCTGTTTTATTGCCAGCAACGGTAAAACCTATTCTTATATTTCTATACTGCTGTAGTGACATAGGACGTCACTGCTGTGTCGGCCCGCACGAGGGCTGGGGGCCCCAAGGGGTCACGTGGTGGAGGGACCCAGACCTTCCCGTGAGGTGGGGGAAGGGAGGCGTGGCCTGTGAAGGGAGGCGTGGCCTGGGAAGGGAGGCGTGGCCTGGGGAGGGAGGCGTGGCCTGGGGAGGGAGGCGTGGCCTGGGATGGGAGGCGTGGCCTGGGAAGGGAGGCGTGGCCTGGGAAGGGAGGCGTGGCCTGTGAAGGGAGGCGTGGCCTGTGAAGGGAGGCGTGGCCTGGGAAGGGGATATAAGCGGGGTGTGGACGCAGAACGGGGCTGTTGAACTCCGAAGTGAAGACGACATCATTCGTCCTCAAGTCCCGGGTCGTCGTCCTGGACCAGGCAGCCCGCAGCCTGCCTGGTCCACTCTGTGTCGTGTTCCAGAGTGTTAGTGAGTTGAGGAAGGTGGTCACCACCTCATGTACGGTGTTATATTACTTACCGTTTAATACATAGTGTTGCCTCCAAGCTGTGTGTGTGCACCTTATTCGAACCCACTACACTGCCAAGGGAGGCCCCGTGATGGTCCTCTCCCTCTCTCTCCAAGGCCCTCTCGCAAGGGGTCGCTGAACGAAACTCGCCGGACGCGCGGCGGTAACTCACTGAGCGGCTTGGCCTGGTTGCGCGCCTCGAGGGAGAACTTGCCCAGGAAGGGGTTCTCCTGCGTGAGCAGCACCACGATGTCCGTGTAGGGCACGCTCACCACGCGCTCGCCCACGTACGGGAACAGCGTGTAGATCGCCTGCGTCGCGCACGCAAAGCGGGTTTTAGTTTTGACATCCTTCGGACGCCCCCCCCCCTCCCCCCACCACACGCACCTCCAATTAGCGCGGTTGGCCACGTACGCCGCGAGAGAAGTTAAACGTACAAAGACAAAGCTCCCTCGTGTCACCTTAACAGACTTAATACAGGTTTGTTTCGGGTTAGATCGCGTAAATATATAAACGTGTCATTAAACCCGTTGCCGCCCGACACAGCCAACTAGTAAGGGTTGTGACGTAAACAGAACGTGGCCAATTCGTCACTAGTACAGCACTAGCGTGTAGTGTATAGTAGTGTATAGTGTAGTGTATAGTGTAGTGTATAGTAGTGTATAGTCTAGTGTATAGTAGTGTAGTGTATAGTGCATAGTAGTGTAGTGTATAGTGTAGTCTATAGTAGTGGTGTATGGTAGTGTAGTGTATAGTACAGTAGTGTAGCGTATAGTATAGTAGTGTAGTGTATAGTAGTGTAGTGTATAGTAGTGTAGTGTATAGTAGTGTAGTGTATAGTAGTGTAGTGTATAGTGTAGTGTATAGTAGTGTAGTGTATAGTGTAGTGTATTGTGTAGCGTATAGTAGTGTAGTGTATAGTGTAGTGTATTGTGTAGCGTATAGTGTAGTGCATAGTAGTGTAGTGTATAGTACAGCACACTGGTGTGTTGGAAAGCAAAGCCACAAAATTTACAATCTGAGTACGACGCTTCGCCAGCAATTACAACCAGCTTCATCAGGCGACAGCCAGATTTGGCTGTGTCGGGTGGTGGCGGGTTGAACGACACTTTTATACGCGATCTAACCCAACAAAAACCTGTATTATGGATTATATTGGTCACGAAAGCCTACGACGTGTTAAACCTTGACAAGACTGTTGGGGCAAGTGCTGATAGCTAGCGGGTAGCACCTATGAAGGCCGGCACGGCACACGAGAGGGTGGGTGGCCAGCAACCACGCTCGGCCGCCTTTGTCTCCCCAGTGGCGATGTTTTACACACCGCACCAGGTACTCATTTGAGGCTGAGTCGACCTAGGGGAGGCCCAGGACCGGTTCAGATGATCATCACTGGTGTTCGCCGGGTTCGTAGCGCAGCTTAGCGCTCACCGCTACGGATCACGTAAGTGCAAGCGAGTCTACGCAAGCAAGAGAAGGCGTGTCGATCAGTCTGCGTGCGAGTCTACGGGTCTCTACCCAAATGTACGATATCACGGAGCGAGAGAATTCGAGCATCTGACACGACGCGTTGCCGTGGTACTTGTGGCTGAGAAGAGGAGAAAGCGGCGGGCGTGCCTGACGCTCGATTGTAATTGTTGCGCCGCGCGGCATGAACTGGAATCGACCCCAATCAGCCAAACGAGTCACCGGAGAAGGTCTCCTGGAGTGCGCGCGTCCGTCAAGGCCAATACCGCTAATTAAATGACCGATGGCCTTCGAGTGAACCACGCGCGGCAGACGGATTGATCGGCGGCGCTGCGGCGTTAATTCCGCTAACGGGATTAGCGGGCGAGGGTGTCCGTCGTTATCCCAAGTTGTCAACGAGCGGGCGAGGCTGGGCGAGCGCGACGGACGACTGTTACGATGAGGGTGACGATGACAAACTACGGTTACGACGACGGTGACGAACGACGATGATGACGAATGACGGTTATGACGACAATTATGATGACAGTGATGATGACGACGGTTATGACGACGGTTACGACAACGGTTACGAACGACAACGGTTACGGCGACGGTTATGACGACAGTGATGACGATGACGGTTATGATGATGGTTATGACGACGGTTATGAACGACGGTTATGACCACGACGGTTGTAACTCGACAAGGAAGCAGTGCGCGATATCAACGAAATGATAAAGAATTGATTCCTCAATCAAAGCGCAACTCCGACTCGAATCGCTGAGCAGGGGCGCGACAGTGAAACGAAGAATGCCGAGCGACAATGACGAACCAAGTCGACCCCCGACCGACTGGGAAGTGATCTTGTGACCCTCTAAGTTCATGACAAAAAAATATTAAAACTTAGTTTTTTTTACATCCCATCAGGGATTTGGCTCTCTGGGAGAGTGCCAGAGTTTTAGCAGCATTGGTTCAACACAAGCAAACTCTGGTGAGGTACTGACATCCACCATTGGTTCAAGCAAGCCCGACTCTGCTGACAGAGACACGGCATGTGGAACACTCGCCGACGAGTTCGCTTCCGACGGAGCGTTTTCCTCTCTTTTCTTTCTGATCACAGGATCGAGGCAGAGAGTGGTGGCGCAGCAGTTAGCGTCTCCACCGCGCGACAATTCCCGCGACCTCGGTTCGATTCCCGGCGGCCGCGGCTAGCGTGGCTGACGAGCGATATACGCGAAAGGATCCCGGACCACCGCTCTTCACCGCACCGACCGAAGTGGGGTATTGCGGTCAAACCACCGCTAGAGGCACAAGCAGGAAGGCTTTCACCCAACAGAGGATTTGACGTCAGGGGCCACGCCAGTGACATCTGCGACACCGTTAAGTCAACCCGCGCCCTCCTGCCCGACGTGGCGAAGTATGGTCCTGAACGAAGAGCCCTGCGCGCCAACCCCCCCCCCCCCGCCCCTGAACTTCTCTCTCTCTCTCACCTCTTGTCCAAGACGGAAGGCACAACCAAACTCCTCTCCATCAGCGTTCCTCGACCACGCCTTGACGCCCGTGTTGATGATCTACGGGAGAAATTATCCCAAAACAACGTTTGTGTTTAATTTTGAGCTTTCGTGACTGCAGGAATTACTCTTTGGTTCTTTCGGTAAAGTGACGTATAAAGAGAAAATAATAAATTAAATACTAGCATACGACGTTTCGATTGCAACACAAGCAATCATCATCAGGTATAAATGAAATAGAAACACAAATCTAGTATACTTAGACATGTAATGTAATACAACAGAGAGTCGGATAACATAACAGTCAACACCCTACCTGGTTGAGTACGTTCTTCCTGAGAATGCTAAATTTGAGAGAGAGATAAAACACAGAACCAGAGACATATAGACAGACATCTAAATGTCTATCTGTCTGCTTATATGTGTTGCAATCGAAACGTCGTATGCTAGTATTTAATTATTTTTTTTATCTTTATACGTCACTTTACCGAAAGAACCAAAGAGTAACGTTTGTGTTCATCGCTCGGCACGTATCCGAATCGTCGTCAACGTCATCATCAATGAATACAATTAACTCCTAAATATTCACGTGTGTATACTGAACTTCTTTCGCACCGTACGTAGCCAACCGTGCCAATCGGAGGTGTGGGGGAAAGACAACAAAATAAACACAAAAAGCTGTTGTTAAGAAATACATTTTCAATCTGGACGAGTTAAAAGCTCACAGCTCCAGTGGCTAACTAATAACGGAAGAGCATTCCAGACGGCCACAGAAGCGCACCTGAAAGCGCACGATGGAAGCGACCGTCAATGTTCGATAGCCACCCACCCACTCACCCACCCACACGTACCCCACCCATACCCCACCCACCCACTCACCCACCCACACGTACCCCACCCACCCACTCACCCACCCACCCGTACCCCACCCATACCCCACCCACACGTACCCCACCCATACCCCACCCACCCGTACCCCACCCATACCCCACCCACACGTACCCCACCCATACCCCACCCACCCACTCACCCGTACCCCACCCGTACCCCACCCACCCACTCACCCACCCACACGTACCCCACCCATACCCCACCCACACGTACCCCACCCATACCCCACCCACCCGTACCCCACCCATACCCCACCCACACGTACCCCACCCATACCCCACCCACCCACTCACCCGTACCCCACCCGTACCCCACCCACCCACTCACCCACCCACCCGTACCCCACCCATACCCCACCCACACGTACCCCACCCATACCCCACCCACCCGTACCCCACCCATACCCCACCCACACGTACCCCACCCATACCCCACCCACCCACTCACCCGTACCCCACCCGTACCCCACCCACCCACTCACCCACCCACCCGTACCCCACCCGTACCCCACCCACCCACTCACCCGTACCCCACCCACACGTACCCCACCCACACGTACCCCACCCATACCCCACCCACCCACTCACCCACCCACCCGTACCCCACCCACCCACTCACCCACCCACCCGTACCCCACCCATACCCCACCCACCCACTCACCCACCCACCCGTACCCCACCCGTACCCCACCCACCCACCCACCCGTACCCCACCCACACGTACCCCACCCACACGTACCCCACCCATACCCCACCCACCCACTCACCCACCCACCCGTACCCCACCCACCCACTCACCCACCCACCCGTACCCCACCCGTACCCCACCCACATGTACCCCACCCATACCCCACCCACACGTACCCCACCCATACCCCACCCACCCACTCACCCGTACCCCACCCGTACCCCACCCACCCACTCACCCACCCACCCGTACCCCACCCGTACCCCATCCACACGTACCCCACCCATACCCCACCCACCCACTCACCCACCCACACGTACCCCACCCGTACCCCACCCACCCACCCACTCACCCACCCACCCGTACCCCACCCGTACCCCACCCACACGTACCCCACCCATACCCCACCCACCCACTCACCCACACGTACCCCACCCATACCCCACCCACACACTCACCCACCCACCCGTACCCCACCCACCCACTCACCCACACGTACCCCACCCACACGTACCCCACCCGTACCCCACCCACCCACTCACCCACACGTACCCCACCCACACGTACCCCACCCAAAAACATATACCCCGCCCACCCACACGTAACCCGCCCACCCACCCGTACCCCACCCACCCGTACCCCACCCACCCACTCACCCACCCGTACCCCACCCACCCGTACCCCACCCATACCCCACCCACACGTACCCCACCCACTTACAAACACGTACCCCACCCACCCGTACCCCACCCAACCACTCACCCACCCGTACCCCACCCACCCGTACCCCACCCATACCCCACCCACACGTACCCCACCCACTTACAAACACGTACCCCACCCACCCGTACCCCACCCAACCACTCACCCACCCGTACCCCACCCACCCGTACCCCACCCATACCCCACTCACACGTACCCCACCCACTTACAAACACGTACCCCACCCACCCGTACCCCACCCAACCACTCACCCACCCGTACCCCACCCACCCGTACCCCACCCATACCCCACCCACACGTACCCCACCCACTTACAAACACGTACCCCACCCACCCGTACCCCACCCAACCACTCACCCACCCGTACCCCACCCACCCGTACCCCACCCATACCCCACCCACACGTACCCCACCCACTTACAAACACGTACCCCACCCACCCGTACCCCACCCAACCACTCACCCACCCGTACCCCACCCACTTGTACCCCACCCAACCGCACCCCACCCACCAACACGTACCCCGCCCACCCACCCGTACCCCACCCACCCCCACCAGGTCACCTTGACGCGCTGGCTGTTGTGGATCATGATGTCGCGGACCTGGCTCGACACCAGGTACAGGTGGCGCTTCTTGCCCTCGTGCGTGCGCGTCAGCAGGTTGCGCAGCGGGAAGTTCGCGGCCAGCTTGTAGAAGCCCCTACAGCAGCGGGGCGCAGCGACAACAAAACCTCGGGTTTTAAAGCGAACGGCCCATCCATTCATTCTAGATTTGAAGCTTTAGTGACTGCAAGGATTCATATTCTTAGGTGTTTTCGGTAAAGCTCAGCGATTGACGCCCAGGGGTGTAGTGGCCGTAGCGGTGGGCGGCAGTATGAGGCCCAGTGGGTTAAACTACCAAGACCATAATTGTCACTGGGTGTTGGTGGCCGAGAGCGGGAATTGAACTCGGGTCGCCAGGTTCATACCCCAGCGCGCTAACCGCGACACTACAGCTCCCCACAGAGATACATTACAGAGGTACACACACAGACACGTACACATAGCGGTACACACACAGAGATGCACGTAGATATACAAAAGACAAAGATCCTCCGTATAGCCTTAACAGACTGTAGGGGCGAGGGTCGGTGCACGGTTTGCCGCCGCGGCCCTTACTTGATGGAAGGAAAAATGGGGTCGTCCTCCCGCATGAACACGAACGGGTCCTCCTTGTACCCGTGCAGCTTAAACTTCTTCGACGGCGGGGGGCCGCAGACGCCGTCATGGATCGCGGGCGACGGCTCGGCGAGGGCGGCCGCGTCGGCATCGGCGACGGCGTCATCGGCGGCGGGCTTCCCAGAATCCTCTGCGTCCGCGTCGGCAATCGCCGCTCCGTCGGCCAACGCGGAGGAGGCCGCTTTAGAGTTCTGCACCTGCACGGTCACAAGGCAAACATCGACAAACAAAGACGAAGATCCTTCCCCCGTGTAGCCTCAACAGACTGTTGGGGCAAGTGCTGCTAGCGAGTAGCACTTATGAAGGCTGGCACGGCACACGAAGGGGTGGGTAGGCCAGCAAGCACGCCCGGCCGCCTTTGTCTCCCTAGCGGCGAAGTTTACACAAATCCGGGATGACAGCTGGGTTCGTGGCGCAGCGCACTAATCCGCCGCACCCCGTGAGGCCCAGTCGACATACTCCACCGCCGCCACCAATCAACAATCAACATCGCGTATCAAGGTCGTCATCAAGAGGAGGCGATTCTGTTTAAGCGGACGAGACTTCACGAGGCCGGCCGACACTCATCGGGTGGGTGGGTGGGGTGGGGTAGGGTGGGTGGGGTAGGGTGGGGTAGGGTAGGGTGGGTGGGGTAGGGTGGGGTAGGGTAGGGTGGGTGGGGTGGGGTAGGGTGGGTGGGGTAGGGTGGGGTGGGGTAGGGTGGGTGGGGTGGGGTAGGGGGGGTGGGTGGGGTAGGGTGGGTGGGGTAGGGTGGGGTAGGGTGGGTGGGGTAGGGTGGGGTAGGGTGGGTGGGGTAGGGTGGGTGGGGTAGGGTGAGTGGGTGGGGTGGGGTGGGTGGGGTAGGGTGGGTGGGGTAGGGTGGGTGGGGTGAGTGGGGTAGGGTGGGTGAGTGGGGTAGGGTGGGTGAGTGGGGTAGGGTGGGTGGGGTGGGTAGGGTGGGTGGGGTAGGGTGGGGTGGGTGTTGTAGGGTGGGTGGGTGGGGTGGGGTGGGTGTTGTAGGGTGGGTGGGTGGGGTAGGGTGGGTGGGTGTTGTAGGGTGGGTGGGGAGGGTGGGGTAGGGTGGGGTGAGTGGGGTGGGTGGGGTAGGGTGGGGTGAGTGGGGTAGGGTGGGTGGGTGGGGTATAGGGTAGGGTGGGTAGGTGGGGTAGGGTGGGTGGATGGGGTAGGGTGAGTGGGGTAGGGTGGGTGAGTGGGGTAGGGTGGGTGGGTGGGGTAGGGTGGGTGGGTGGGGTAGGGTGGGTGGGGTGGGGTGGGGCACCCACGTTCCGCTGCCGCTTGTTCCAGGGCATCTCTCGCTTCTTCTCCAGCACGGCCACGAAAAACCCGCCGGTGTTCTGGTGGTGCGGCAGAATCCGGACGCTGCCCCAGACACACGGCAGGGGGAAGAGTCGTCGCCATCACCGTCAGCGTCGTCGTCATCACCGTCAATCGTTTAATCCCCACGAAGCGCCACACGGGGAGCGAGTTTCACGACATTGGCGCGCGGCGATCCACCAACCCCACACCGCTGCCACCACCGGCCAGCCGGCCGGCCAAATAATTAGTTTTTAAGGATGGAGGAGGAGGTCACGTACGAAAGGTGGGCAGCCGATCAAATAATTCGTTTTTAAGGATGAAGGAGGTCACGTACGAGAGGTGGGGCACCTTTGTTGTCCTCCACCCGCACCTCCGATGAGCACGGTTGGCTCCGTGCGCTGCGAAAGAAGTTCAACGCACGCTCGCACGCACGTACCAGCGGTGGAGGTTGAGATTCTGGAGGACCGCCGGGTCGGGCGGAGGGAACATAGTCTGACGCAACTGGGCGCGACGTTCAGGCGGCACGGACTCCAGGTTCTCGAACCACGCCCCGTCCTTCGTCATGACCTGAACGTGGTCACACGCACACACAACAACAATAACTACAAAGGTCCCCCGTGTCGTAGCCTACACACACCGTTGGGGCAAGTGTTGTCAGCGAGGACTTACAGAGGCTGGAACAGACGCGTGAGCGGGTGGGTGTGGGCAGCATCACCCTACAGTGCTGACGTTGACACAGCGCACCAGGTACTCATGAACGAAATCTATAAATTTTAATTTTATTTTACCAGGTATGGCGCACTGAGCCGTCTAACACTTTTTCAGAAGCGACCCGGCCACAAATGATAGCTCAACCAAGTGGCTTATCATCATCACGTGGACATTTATAGCGGTAGCCAAATATTCTCGAAAGCATGTCGATTCTAAATGTGGAAGGAGAGAAATCCCAGCGACCACGGGGAAGACAGGCACGCAAACACCAAAAATACAGGCATCAGGGTCGGGATGGAACCCACGATTTGCTGTATACCAGGCAAGGTGGTTAAGTATAGTAATAGGTTTTTACCCTTTCAACTGGTACAAAAACTGATACCTTTATACAAGGGATCATGTTTGCAATAACCACAACACAAGCAGTCAAGGTGAAAACAAAAAGAAACAACTCTGATAATGATATGCACTGTCCTTGAAGTTGATTGGGCCACACCCGAGACAGCTTTTCTTAGAGCCTAGTCTCCATTGGTGTTGGACCAGATGACACCAAAAAGGCGTACAACTCAAAAACAGCGCACTATCAGAGTATTGAGAGCTCGGGGTAAGCATTTACACTATGAGACATCTCCTTTACCAGTAGCAAAATATAGTAATAGGTTTTTACCCTTTCAACTGGTACAAAAACTGATACCTTTATACAAGGTTGTGTTGTGGTTATTGCAAACATGATCCCTTGTATAAAGGTATCAGTTTTTGAACCAGTTGAAAGGGTAAACACCTATTACTATATTTTTCCACTGGTAAAGGAGATGTCTCAGTGTAAAGGTGGTTAAGATCTCGCCTAGTCGAACATCAGACATCACTCGCCACTGGTGAGAATTACAAGTATTATTTTGACAGTCACATGACAAACGTGACTCTGGCAGGCTGAATAAAGAAATTCTGGCACCCCCACCCCCCCGCTATTGTGCGGCCCAGAGGTCACTTGAAGAAGAGATCTCAGAGGCAGCTCTCTGATGTCCACTTCCACAGGCCGTGGAAGGGCTCGCAGAGGAGATCCGAATGGACGCGCCGTCCCTTGACGCGGCAGCACCAATCATCGTAAAAACCGGGCAACCCGAGTTTGAGTCCTGTCCGCGGCTCACATCGGCCGTGGGTGGCGTCCGTTTAACGCATGGGACAAACGGGCAAAGTGAGAAATTGGAAGATTTAAAAGAAACACTAAAACCATAACACGGATGGACGTACGGAAGCATGTACGGACGGAAGGGTCGAGGTGAGGAACATTTTTTTAAAATCCTTCATATTAAGTTCGCGTGCTTGCTTGCTTGCTTAGGACCGTGCAAATCTTTCGGTCGTTTTTTAACCCACTTCCCGTGATCCAATCGAGCTGACATTTTCCACACAGACTCGTTGTGTGTGACAATTAATTTTCGTGAAAAAAAATCCAAAATTTTACACTGTTTAGGGAAAACAAATTAAATATTTAATTACCAATTGCTTAATGGTGGCAGACAATCATCTAACCCATAGGTGGCAGCCATCTCAAGCCAGAGGACGAGAGGACTCTAGCCGCCACGCATATAAAGGATTTATAGTGAAAAACTTTGTTTTTACGGGTTTACTTGTTTTAAATCTTGATTTGAGGCTTTCGTGGCTGCAGGAATCCATACTCTTTGGTTCTTTGGGTAAAGTCACGTGGGTAGAAAATTAAATAAATCACGACGTTTCGGGCGCAACACAAGTGTCCGTCATCAGGTGGGAAAGCGTGGTCTGCTGCCTCAGCGTGATTTATTTTTATTTTATTTTATACCTACGTGACTTTACCGTAAGAACCAAATAGATTTTTTTCAAAGTCAAACCTTCCAGGCGGTGAGTCCCGGCATGCGCTTGAGCTGAGTGAGTTCCTCCGAAACGTCCACCAACTCCAGGGCTCCTGCACGGGGAGGGTGGGGGGAGGGGTCAGGGGTCACGTGGAGATCAACGAGAACTAAGCTTAATTGTGAAATGCAGCGTACCGATGTTTCAATGAAATGGTTGATGTTAAGACAGGGGAGAGGAACGCATGCCACGGAGAACAACGGAACGCTCAACCATCATTCACCTCCCCTCTGTCCGTCCGTTTGCTCGTCCATCTGTCTAGCTTTTGGTTTGTCTGTTAACATCACGGTTGCTAGGAGATGTTAACTCCCTCGCCTGGCATACAGGAGGTTGTGCGTTCGATCCCGACCCTGACGCCTGCTGCTGTATATTTGGAGTTGGCGTGTCTCTCTCCCCGTGGTCGCGTGGATTTTTCTCAGGGTCCTCCGGTTTTTCGCAGCACATTTGGAGTATTTGGCGATGTGTGTTTGGAGTATTTGGCTGCTATACATTTCCACGTGATGATAAGCCACTTTGCGGCCAGGTCGCTTGTGAAAAAGAGCTGTACAGCTTAGCGGGCCTTACCTGGTAAAATAAAAAGTTTCTCGTTTTTATAGTTTTAAGCGAGCTTGGGGGCAGGACACGTCCCTTGAGGTACGACCACGACCAGCGCCGGCCGTGGTCGAGACTAACCGCGGAGTGGCAGCAACGCCCACCGCAGCACGACGCCTGCTCGCGCGGATTCCGTTCGCGTTCGTCCCCGGAAAGCTTTCCAATCGGCGGCACGGAAGCCGACGACGACAGGGGGCAGAGGGGCGACGGGCAGGAGGGACAAGCGGGCGGGAACGAGGGCCGGCGGGGGGCGACAGCGACGCACCTTGGCTGCTGTGGAGCAGCGAGGCGACCACGGCCTCGTTCTCCACGGGGTTGAGGGAGCACGTGGAGTAGACCATGCGGCCGCCCACCGCCAACAGCTCCGCGCCGCGCACCGAGATCCTCCGCTGGAGCCTGCGGAGCGACGGAGAGACGCGGTCGCGTGTGGGAGACGTGGTGACGTGTGGGAGACGCGGTCACGTGTGGGAGACGCGGTCGCGTGTGGGAGACGCGGTCGCGTGTCGGAGACGCGGTCGCGAGTGGGAGACGCGGTCGCGAGTGGGAGACGCGGTCGCGTGTGGGAGACGCGGTCGCGTGTGGGAGACGCGGTCGCGAGTGGGAGACGCGGTCGCGTGTGGGAGACGCGGTGACGTGTGGGAGACGCGAAGGACTGAGCGGTGTCGAGGGTGGGCGACATCAACGGTGTTAATGGTGGGCAATGTCGCGTACGTAGAGGGTGGGAGAAGTCGAGGGCAGACGCAGCGACAATCGGCTCGGCGGCACCAACGCAAAGCAGGAGCAGAAACCTGACGGAAATCTCCGGGCCAAGCAACAACCGTCTCTGCCGCACGTGCGCTAAAATGGGCAACGGGTCGTCCCCCACGTGACCGTCGCCACGCTCGCGGTGCCACCCACCCACGTGACCGTGCCACGCTCGTAGGCGCGGTGCCACCCACCCACGTGACCGTGCCACGCTCGTAGGCGCGGTGCCACCCACCCACGTGACCGTGCCACGCTCGTAGGCGCGGTGCCACCCACCCACGTGACCGTGCCACGCTCGTAGGCGCGGTGCCACCCACCCACGTGACCGTGCCACGCTCGTAGGCGCGGTGCCACCCACCCACGTGACCGTGCCACGCTCGGAGGCGCGGTGCCACCCACCCACGTGACCGTCGCAACGCTCGGAGGCACGGTGCCACCCACCCACGTGACCGTCGCAACGCTCGGAGGCGCGGTGACACCCACCCACGTGACCGTCGCAACGCTCGGAGGCACGGTGACACCCACCCGTGCATGTTGAGGCCGTTGCCTGGCGTCCATTTCTTCCACACGTCGATGTTTTTGCGAAGTGTTCCATCGCCGCTAAAAACAACAACAACAGCAACAACAAACGATGGCATCTCAAGTCCAGGAGATGGCTTTCGATTTGTCCGATCTCGTGTTCACTACCCCATTCCCCAAACCAGAGCTAGTAATTATAATGATGGATTAGGTTACATCGGGGAGAGGTGGCCCAGTGATTCACGCACCGAGTCGTGAATCTGGCAACCCGAGTTTGACTCCTGGCCATGGCTAACATCAGCGGCGAGTGGAATCTGGATTTGCAACGATGGACGGATGGATGCATGGTTGGATAGATGTAGAGACAGAGAGATGGTTGGTTGGATGGACCGAGAGAGAGTTGATCGATGGAGATATGGACAGAATAACAGAGAATGGATGGTTGAATGGACAGACAGAATGGAAAGATTGATTGAATGGAAGGACGGATGAACTGACGGAAGGAATGACGGATGTGTGTGCGAATAATGAACGTACGTATGTGCGGGTGGTCTCCCTGTTCAGGCAGATCGACCGATGTGACACACGGACGATTTGTCGATCGATCGACAGACAGAACAACACACCGATGACTGACAAGACACATGACAGACGATATCCAGGTGGACGGACAGATGGACTGACGGGACTGGGCCGCCACGGTGGTGAGATGTTAACTACCTCGCCTGGTATCCAGGAGGTCGCGAGTTCGATCCCGACCCCGACTCATGTTCATTATTTGGAGTTTGCATGTTCTCCATGTGGTTGCGTGGACTTTTCCTCCACATTTAGAATCAACGTGCACGTTGTGTATTTGGCTGCCGTTTCAATGTCCACATTGTGAGCCACTTCGTTGGGCTATAAATAACTACATAGCTCAGTTGGCTTTACCTGGTAAAATAAAAATTAGTATAGTAGTGTAGACTGAGATGACTGGCAAGATGCACCACCTTGTGCCCCTTAGACACACACCATACCACCATAGAGGAACTGGCATTGGTCCCAAAACCACATTCCCAATTGTGAAAAACCACCTGCAAATTGCAGTCTCATATAGCTTTTAAAAGTGACCGACTGACGCACGAACGGTTCACGTTGGCGCGCACGACGCACGGTACCTGCACGGCACGTCGGCGAGGATTCGGTCGAAGCGGAGGAACTGGCGCGTCGCGGCGGCGGTCGCGGCAGCCTCCCCCACCGCCGACGCCGGGGCAGGCGGCGGCGTCGGCGGCGTCATCTGCAGCAGCGGCAGGCTGCCGGCGTCGTGGTTGCTCACGATGACGCAGGGGCTGTGCAGGCGTTTCGACTGGTGCACAAGCAGGTAGCAGCGCTTGTTGTCCGAGTCGTTAGCGATGATGAAGCCGTCTGCCAGGAGACAGGGAGAGACACGGGTGGAAAGGACGTCAAGTTTATACTGGTAGGAACCTCCTGGTTAGACCAGCCCACGGGGGATTATTGTGTCTGTCCGTCGTGCGGGATGGGCTGGGTGGGGAGGGTGAGGCTGGGAGGGGTGTTGCTGGGTGGGGAAGGGCTGGTCACCCCGTGGTGCCCTTATAAAACTCAACGTTTAACCTACTCACGCCGGCTTGTGCCCGCCCTCACAGTCGGCCATATTTGCGGAACACACCACGCCGCCGTTGACCCTGGCCATTGACCGAGCAGCCCAACGTTCCTACCAGCTCCCTCCGCAGGAATGTGTTTTATTTGTGGAACCGGGAGCGAACTCGGGGGAGATCAGGATGAGTCTCATTCGTAAGAGAGACTACTCCGGGTCACTCCTTGACCAGGGGCAGTTTCCGACATACAGCAGAACCCACTTAGTGTCTCGCAATTTTCTTGCCGGGTGGAGCAGCGGTGAGCCCACGGTACTCTGAACGTGACGCGAGTCCCATTCCCGGCAACATTTGTGGGCAGCAGGGTGGTGAACACTCGTGCCTCACAGCGGGAAGGACCTGGGTTCGATTCCCGACTCGGGCACCTTCCCGTGTTTGAGTTTGTGGTTCTCCCCCTTGCTCTGCTTGGGCTTATCCAGAGTTCTCCGTTTTTCTCCCATAGCGAGATAAAAATCTACGTTCTGTAGAACTTTTTTCGCACGGTACCTAGCCAACCATGCTAACCAGAGGTGCCGAATGTAACCTGCAAATTACTCGATTGCGATCAAAGACAAAGATCCCCCGTATATAGTTTAAGGCTATACAGGGGATATTTGTCTTTTTGTGTGCATACGTGTGTGTGTGCGTGTGTGTGCGTATGAGTCGACTATGGGGAGACAAAGGCGGCCGGGCGTGGTGTTGGCCACCCACCCCCTCGCGTGCCCGTGCCGTCCTTCATCGGTGCTACTCGCTAACAGCACTTGCCAACAGTCTGCTAAGGCTACACCGGAAGGGATCTTTGTCTTTGTGTGTGTGCGTGTGTCTGTGCGTCATACCGGGGAGAGGCGTGCTCATGTCAGAGTGCAGCATCTCGATCAGCTGCGCCGTCTTCGAGCCCGGCGCTGCGCACATGTCCAGCACCTGGGGATCAGCTTCACGGTCATCGTCGACAACAGCAGCAGCAGTGACAGCAGTGACAGCAGTGACAGCAGTGACAATGGAAACAATAGCAGCAGCAGCGGCAAATGCAACAGCAGACGCAGTACAGGCTTGACAGCAATTATCAAATTGTACACGGCATGATAAGTCGTGGGTTCGATCCCGGTGTTTCCCTCCAAATCTAGAAATGTGCATTTAGAGTATTTGGCTGCTATAAATGTCCACGCGATAAGCCACTTTGTTGAGCTATCATTTGTGCGGAGTGGCGGTGTAGTTTTGATGACAACAGAACAAGATGGGTTGATAAGGAGGGGTTGGGATAGGCCCGGTCGTAGCTGGGGGGGGGGCGACAGGAATCTGGGGGGCTGAAAATTATTCAGGCATCATTGTATCAACAGCATCAGCAGCAACATACTAAAGATGATGATGACGACGAATGAACAATGAGGCTTCCCGTTTAACACGTAAGCTTTCGTGACCAATATTATCCAAAGAGGTATTTTTGAGTTGGATATTTACGGCATCGAACTAAAAATAAAACAAACTCTTTGGGTCTTTCGGGAAAGTCACGTAGATAGAAAAATAACAGATCACGACGTTTCGATCGCAACGCAGGCAATCGTCCTCAGGTGTATCTACGTGACTTTACTGAAAGACACAAAGAGGATGATTTCCTGCAGTCACGAAAGCCTTAAATCAAGATTCAAAATAAAACCTTTACTATGGATGAGGCTTCCATCTGTAATAAAGGTCGTGAAAGCGACTTCTGGAATCCGGTCTTTATTTGTCTTTCGTTCACAATACTCCAGTCTTACTCCTTCACGCTGCTGACAGACAGCGTGAGAGAGAGAGAGAAACACGCGTGGCCACGTGGCAGCCTGGACCACGTGGGCAGCCTGGACCACGTGGGCAGCCTGGACCACGTGGGCAGCCTGGACCACGTGGCAGCCTGGACCACGTGGCAGCCTGGACCACGTGGCAGCCTGGACCCCGCTCCAACGTGGCCTCACCCTCCGTTCGTTCCAGATCTGACCACGTGTTGTTCGACTCCACCCCTTTTAATACCCGGGTCACGTGGTACCTTTCCACCAATCCTGGTTAACCTCTATGGAATCTTCTAGACTCCATCGTAGGCTCCCGGGACCACGCCTCTGACTCGTCTCCCCATTGGCTGTGGCTAAAGCCAGCAGAACCAATCCTCTACTTACAGATGTCACCTTCCCATTACGTCAGGGCCACGCCCCTAGACTTCCCCCCATTGGCTATGGGCCAGGACCGGCAGAGCCAATCATCGTGACGAGGTGTGATCCGTCAGCAACCCGGATATATCCTCACATTACATATCCATCTCGCGTTACCTTGTGGTGCGGCTCCACCTTGAGCAGGAGCGGAGGGATCATGCTCACCGCTTCTTGGCGGCTGATGTTTCCCTGTTACGGTTAAAGGCGAGAAACAACACTGTTATTATCATCATCATGACTACGATTGGTTAGCCAGGAAGGCCTCAATTGTGAGTCTCATGGACTCTCTCGGGTGGTTTCTGCCAATTTTTCGCAGGAGAGGGAGGGGGGGTGTGGGTAGGGGGGCGATGATTGCTACCACCCCGACTGCCGATTCACTCAGAATTCTATCCGGTGCAGCAGTGAGGTGGCCCCTGGTTACTCCACCCCAGATATGACTGCAACAGGATCTCGGCTTCGGCCAAGTCCGTGCTTTGTACAGCGGTGATAGTTTGTTTGGAGTTCAAGATTGGCGAACACGTCGTGCAAACTTAGCCAAAAGAATTCGTTTCTGTTTTCCTGCTCCAATGAGCATTGAGGCGGTGGTCACCTCCTGCAAAGCCAGTGGTGGAAATTCCACATTCCTATGACAGGGGAGGGGGGGGGGGTCTCTCCATTTGAGAACCACAGTTCACCTCCCCACAAAGTGGTACTCGTTGTATCGACCCTGGGTGGATGATGAGCCGAGTCAACCCACGACGAGGATTTGAACTGTATGCGCGAACGTTGCATTTATTTCGCGGCGCACGTAGCCAACCGTGCCAATCGGATTGCAGGCCGCTCGCTTCACCACCAGCAGCAGACAAATGGTCACCGCATCGCGGCGCTTTCAGATGCACTTCTGCGGCCGTCTGGAACGCTCTTCCTTACGATATCAGGAAGCCACTGGAGCTATGCACTTTTAAACCATCATCTAGCTTGACAAACTCATTTCTGTAGAACTGCTTTGTGTTGTTTAGTTTGTTGTCCTTCACCTTCCCCCACACCCGTACCTCCGATTAGCGCAGTCGGCTCCTTAGAGTGCGAGAGAAGTTCCACATTCATGCCAACATACACCATCGATATTTTTTTGTCTAAGCCAGGGGTCGGCCACCTGCGGCTCCGGAGGCTGCACGAGACCCTTTAAAGAACTTTCTTCGTGACGTTAGTCATCAAGGACCACCGTCCCGTCTCGTATTCACCACGTTGCATTGCGGCTCTTGAAATTCTTTTTTTTCATATATATAGGTAGTCCCCGAGATACGATGGTCCGACTTACGATATTTCGATCTTACCATGGCGATACGACAAAATTGCCATCAACAACCTAACATCGTTCAAGTATGCAGACGACGGACAGAATCTTGGTGAGTACAGTACAATATGATACGATATGATACGTTCAATGCATGTTCAAAGTTATTATAGCAGATAGGATTGTTTCCTGAAAAAAACTTTCTATTAAATTGCAGTTCATATAGGTAGGCTAAGAATTCACCTTGGTTTTTTTTACTTTACATTTTACTGTGCAATACAGTATTGTAAGTAATAAATACATACAGTATATAGTTTATACAGTACGGTACTGTAAATTGCTCTATTTTGCTAAATTATCACCATTCTTTAAGACTCCTGGGTAGGCTAGGCCATCTTCAACTTACAATATTTTCGACTTACGATGGGGTCGTCGTAACGCATCTCCATCGTAAGTAGAGGACTACCTGTATACCGAATTATAACAAAAATGGACTCACCGACTCCGTCTCCGTGATGAGGAACTGGTGGAACGCCTCCAGCAGGTGGCACTTGCGGATGCTCTTCCGGCTCAGATTCACCTGCCAGCCAAACTCGTTGGGGTACCTCGAGGAGGAGGAGGAGGGCGAAATCGCGATAATAATTTTTTTTTTTCCTCCCACCGCGCAAACGAGCTGCGCCAAAAGGGGCCCTTGGCAGAGCGCCGGGTTGTTGGCCGCTGACGTCGCGTGCAAGGAACGAGCCGGGGTCACGCGCACGACGATGATTGTCAGAATCAGAGAATTTATTCAGACTGGATAAATCCGATGAGCTACGAAAGCTCTTTTTCACGGATGTCCGGTAGGGACGGGCAAGAGTGTTGCCGCAACAAACAATTGCAGAAACATGATAAGAATGCAACGTACAAGAAAGATAAACAAATCACCCAATAAGTAATATTTAAAAAAATATTTTTTTTAAACACGCTTTAATGAAATGTACCCTACTAGAAATGGAAGAACTCCACGACTCCAGGAAGTGGCCCCGAAGCTTGCCATAACGTAAGGGACCGTGGTGATTTACAGCCAACGTCAGTTGAGCGTGGACAATTAGACCCGAGCCGAAACATAACATATAAAAAAGATTGTTTAAAAATATTTGTATTATTTTTTATGATAGAATATAGTATTGTCATCAGTATGACATAAGTATACCAAGTTTGCAGTTGATACCACATTGGAAAGTGGGCTACAAGATTTGAGGATACTACAACAACAACAGAGTGAGTTAATAGAAATTGATCATTCTTGTTATTTTCTGTCGCCGACCACCCCCCCTAGCGTGTAAAAACAACGTCTGGACGGACAGATAAGACTAGACGGACGAACAAAGGGATTGATACAAGGACGAGAGGGATGGACTGATAGACTTCGGGATGAACAAACGGAAGAAAAGACCAACGGACAAACGAACGGACCGACCGACACCTGGAAGGATTCACAGACGAAACAACGGACGGATATGGCGACAGATGAACGTGTAATGTGAGGATATATCCCGGGTTGCTGATGGATCACACCACGTTACGATGATTGGCTCTACCGGTCCTGGCCCATAGCCAATGGGGGGAAGTCTAGGGGCGTGGCCCTGACGTAACGGGAAGGTGACATCTGTAAGTGGAGGATTGGTTCTGCTGGCTTTAGCCACAGCCAATGGGGGGACGAGTCAGGGGCGTGGTCCCGGGAGCCTACCATGGAGTCAAGAAGATTCCATAGAGGTTAACCAGGATTGGTGGAAAGGTACCACGTGACCCGGGTATTAAAAGGGGTGGAGACGGACAACACGTGGTCAGATCTGGAACGAACGGAGGGTGAGGCCACGCTGGAGCGGGGTCCAGGCTGCCACGTGGTCCAGGCTGCCACGTGGCCGCGCGTGCCTCTCTCTCTCTATCCCTCTCACGCTGTCTGTCAGCAGCGTGAAGGAGTAAGATGAGAAGGTTGTGAACGAAAGACAAATAAAGACCGGATTCCAGAAGTCGCTTCCACGACCTTTATTACAAACGGACGGACAAATGAACAGACAAACCAACAGGTGAACAGACGGAAGGACGGAGGGGAGGGAGGTGGATGATGGTTGAGCGTACCATTCGAGCTGTTTTGGAGCCTCCACGGGCTGCCCGTCCACCTCCAGCCCCACCAGCTCGCTGAAGAACTTGCTCTTGAGGCAGCGGAGGAGCTCATCGGCGTGGCTGCAAGGCGATGGGCGGCACGAGTCAACAATTGACCACGCGGAAATGAGTACCTTTCACTCCACGCGCCGCCAGCTTCTTCAGAAAAACCGAATCAAGCATCTTCGAATCCTCAAAGAAGCTCGCAGGTAGTGTTGTGCGTAGCAAAACATTCCGACGTCATTCCGAAACACTGCACGGTATGACCCTATGAACTATATTTATTTCACAAGATAATGGCCCACAGAGCTATACAGCTCTTTTTCAGGAGCGACCTGGCCACAAATGATAGCTCAACAAAGTGGCTTATCACGTGGAAAATTTATCGCGGCAAAATACTCTAAACGCAACGTTGATTCTAAATGAAGCAGGGAAAACCGGAGGACTGGAAGAAAAATCCACATGGCCACAGGGAGAACACGCAAACTCCAGATATACAGCAAGTGTCAGGGTCGGGGTCGAACCCACAACCTCCTGGATACCAGGCGAGGCAGTTAACATCGCGCCCTGGAAACACATCGGGGAGCCTTGCGAGCAAACGGGTCGCGGTAGAGCTCGCAATGATTCGCCAAATCGCGACGGGAGCCGAATCGATGCGCCCCTACCTCTTGTATCCCGTGATGCGGAACGTGGCGGGCAGCGGCTCTCGAAGGGCCTCCATGAAGGCGCTCCACTCGGCCTCGGGCACGATGGCCTGCTCCTGGTAGTACGACTCAAACTGCTTGTTCTCCTTCACGATCTCCGCGTAACCAGCTCCCCAGCCACCCTGCCGGGTCGACGGAAGGCAGACACACACACACGCAGACAAAGTCATGAAAAAATAAGAATAGGCTTTATCCTTTCTGGCACTAAAGCAGGCGTTAAGATGTTCACAAATAAGACACCGATTGCAAAGCATGAAGTTTGCATTAACCTCACATACTTGTGGAAAAACATGCTAACATGCTCTGATAATATCTGCATTTTATACTCTTGGTTCTTTCGGTAAAGTCACGTAGGTAAAGAAAATAAAAAATAATAAAATAAAATATTTAAAAAACTGCATTAAATCACGACGTTTCAACACAAGCAATCATCATCAGGTGTGAAAATCACAACAGGTGAACAGATGAACGGACGGACAGACAGAGGGGATTGGCCTACACCAGAGACAGCCTTCTTTATTGCCGTGTCTAGCCAGTGTTAGACCAGTAAACAATGCCAAAAGGCGAAGACCACAACGACTTTTGCAAATATCAAAGTAAGAACCACTTGGGTTGAGCTGTTATATCTATGGGACCTTTTCTGCCAGTGCCACAATTATGAAAAAATAAGAAAAGGCTTTAACCTTTCCGACAATGAAACAGGTGCTAAGATGTTCAAACACTAAATAGATACTCTATACGCTTAGGTTTTTCGGTAAAGTCACGTAGGTAAAAAAAAAATTTAATTAATGAAAGTAAAATAAAAAATCACGACGTTTCGGAGGCAACACAAGCTTCCGTCTTCAAGTGGAACCGTCACAGCACGATTGCTGTATCAAGTAAAGATAGATACCTATTGCAAGGCATCAAATCTGCACGATCCGCACATACCTGCGGCAAAACATGCAAACACACGTGCGCTCCGATTGTGATGTTGCCAAAAAAGTCCCATAGAGGCACAAAGTCAGCAAACCTACACCCCCCCCCCCCTTCCACTGTCCAACCAAGTAGCGCTGAGATCCGTGGATGGGAATCGAACTCGGATCTTCACGCCTGGCATGCAGGAGGATCGTGGGTTCGATCCCGACGCGGACGCCTGCCGCCTCTCTCCCCGTGGTCAAGTGCGTTTTTCTCCGGGTCCTCCGGTTTTTCCCTCCACATTTAGTGAAATGGGTCTGGAGTATTTGGCAACTGCCATACATTTCCACGCGATGATCAGCCACTTCGTTGAGCAGTCATTTGTGGCCAGGTCGCATATGAAAAAAAGAGCCATATTGCTCAGTGGGCCTCACCGAGTAAAATAAAAAGGAGTTTTTTTCAAGTGGCGTTAAGCACTCCGCCACCGATCCACCCTTCTGAGCCAGAAAAAAAAGGTCCCACTATTTATTGCATTGGGGTTGTTTGTCGGGGTTTTTCTTTCTCCACCAGCTTCCGTTCTCTGCGTCTTTCTCTGGTCAAACACACGGTCCTCACATCTCGTGCCACCGCATCCTCCCATATCACCGGCCCTCTGCTGCTGCCCTGCATCGGAGGCATCTTGTTGGCGCTTTAAAATTCACGTGTTTTTTTTTTTGGGTTCGAACGCGCAAATATAAAATGTGTCGTTAAACCCGCCGCCACACCACCACCCGACACGGCCAATTAGTAAGGTTTCTCTACCTACGTGACTTTACCGAAAGAACCAATGAGTATAGTAATTCCTGCAGTCACGAAAACTTCAAAGCTAGATTAAAACGTGTCAATTAGTCACTGCCGCAGCACAACCGGTGTGTTGGAGAGTAAACCCACAACATTTACAATTTGAGTATCATATTCTTGGTTCTTTCGGTTAAGTCACGTAAAAGGGAAATAATAAAATAATATTAATATAAAACAATAAAAATTCTTACGACGTTTCGACTGCAACACAAGCAATCATCATCAGATGTAAAATCCACACTTTTTTCAAATTTTCTTGCCGTGTTTTTCATACCCGATGATGATTGCTTGTGTTGCAGTCGAAACGTCGTGAGAATTTTTATTGGTTTATATTTATAGTATTTTAGTATTTCCCTTCTACGTGACTTTACCGAAAGAAGCAAGAATATGAATCCCTGCAGTCACGAAAGTTTTAAATCACAATTCGAGTATCGTGACGTTTCGCTGGTGATTGCAAACCAGCATCATCAGGTCGATGAGCCAGAATTGTGCACAAATCTTCCCGTTTCCATCTTAAATAGAGGGGGGAGGGGGGGACAAAGGTCACGTCATCGCTGTGACCCGAACAGGATCAAAGACCAGAGGGGGGTGAATGAGGTCATTTGGATTCTAGATTTGAAGCTTTCGTGACTGCAAGGATTCATATTCTTAGGTTTTTTCGGTAAAGTCACGTAGGTAACATTTTTAAATTAATGAAAGTAAAATAAAAAATAAAATAAAAATCACGACGTTTCGGAGGCAACACAAGCTTCCGTCTTCAGGTGGAACCGTCACAGCACGATAGCTGTATCAAGTGGATTGTTAATCTTGAGAATATGTTGGTGGAGTTAGTCGCAGTTAATCAACAAAAAGCGGCATGTTTTGCATTTAGTTTGCTGTCCTTCCCCGCACCTCCGAATTGGCCAAAGTAGAAAAATTACATCCACAAATTATTTATGTTTGGGGAAACACACCGCAATCATCCCCTCCCCTACTGTGAAAACTTGACCCTGCTGAAAAATAATCTTGAGACTCAATGAGGCTTTCCTGAGTAAATCAGCGGAATTATAATCATTAGTCAACTGAGCATTGAGTATATATCGCTGCTCATCTCCCGCTTACAGCCCTGCAAAGCCATCGGTGGAAATTCCACATTACTATGGCCGGAGGGAGAGGGGGGGGGGGATTGAGTCTCCCCACGAGACGACCCCACGAATGTGAGACTCGCTAGATCACGAGTGGGCCGAGACCCAGGCCGTGAACAACTTGTGGCTCAATAAGACCCGGGCCCCTGGCGTGAGCAACTTCTGAAGGCAACACATGCAACACAATTTGCTTGCTCGCCACGCTGCTGCCGAGGTGAGAACATTTTGATACTTTTTTTGCCGCCATCTTACGTGGGGAGACCCGCCGCCTCGGGTCACTGTGGGAACCGCACCACGTGACGTCCCCCACCCCCACCCCAGTCCCTCACGACCCCCACTCGTTAACACGGCCACGTGTCTCCACCCGTCCACCCCTAACCAAGATGGCGGCGAAAACCCCCCCACCCACAACGTTCTAAATGACGTCACCGCACACGCATTCGTAACTGTATTTAAAATAATAAAATAATATAACCATCGACCACTCAACTCTTTCGCCTCCGTCTCCTCCATCTCGCCTCTCCGCCGCGGGCTTTTTCATCCCGGGTCTCTTCCTGCGGGTCATGGCGACGGACCGGCACTGGACGATTGCGGGCGACGCGAGCTGGAGACTCGATGCGAATTCGCGTCTCGTCCAAACGCCGCCTCCACCACCACCTCCACCACCTCGTGCGAGCACGCGGACCCAGAGGCGCAGCAGCGGCGTTTGCATTGCCCCCCCCCTACACCCCTTCCGGCCCCCACCCCTTCCGCCTCTCCCCCCCCCACACCCCTTCCGGCCCCCACCCCTTCCGCCTCTCCCCCCCACCCCTTCCGCCTCTCCCCCCCCCACACCCCTTCCGGCCCCCACCCCTTCCGCCTCTCCCCCCCACACACCCCTTCCGGCCCCCACCCCTTCCGCCTCTCCCCCCCCACACCCCTTCCGGCCCCCACCCCTTCCGCCTCTCCCCCCCACACCCCTTCCGGCCCCCACCCCTTCCGCCTCTCCCCCCCCACACCCCTCCCCCCCCACACCCCCTCCTCCTCCCCCCCTCCTCCTCTCCCCCCCCCACCCCCTCTCCCACATGCCCCCTCTCTCCCACCGCCCCCCACCCCTCCAAAGGCCCCGCCCCTTGTCCGGCTGGAGAAGCATACCCATTGGTCCGAGGTCACGCGCGTGCGACGGCGGGTCTGGCCAATGAGCGGGTCGGGGTTACCAACCCCTCCCCGCCCTCCTCCTATGCGTGCTGCGAAATGCAGACTGGGGGCGGGGGGTTCCCATCCACGTGGTTCCAATTTACTGTAGTGGGGGAGGGGAGGTAGTGGTAGCGGTAGGGGGAGGGTGAGGGTAGAGGTGGGAGAGGGGGGGTATAGAGGGGGGGGGTAGAGGAGGGTGGGGGAGGGGTAGAGGAGGGTGAGGGGGTAGAGGGGGTGGGGGTAAAGGGGGTGGAGGGGTAGAGGAGGGTGGGGGGGTGTAGAGGGTGGGGGGGGTAGAGGGGGGTGGGAGGGTAGAGGGTGGGGGGGTAGAGGAGGGTGACGGGGATGGGGGGGGCCTCAACTAAAAATGACGTCAGTATGTAACTGCTATGACGTCATCACTGGGAACCACTCCATTCAGAATCAGAATATTTATCCTGGAGGAATCCGATGAGCTATAAAGCTCTTTTCCACAGCTGTCCAAGTAGGGGGCGGGTCAGTAAAGTTACAATAACAAAGATAGGAAATAATTAAAAGTACAGGATAGGAAGGGCAAAGCAAATCACTATAAAGAGATATTTGCGAACTAAATACATTAGTCAATGTACAGAGTGGTCCAGATGTCTTCTTACCTCCCACCCCCAAATGAATTTACCCCTAAGCTTTGTTTTCACACCCAGTGGCATACAAAACATATGAAGCTTCAGATAATTAAATGGGGGGGGGGGGGGGGGTCACAAGACATCTGGAGCACCCTATATAATTAATTGGTGACGTTTCGGGCAATTGCCCTTCTTCATAACACACGGGTCAGTAATAGAGAGACAGAGTGGGGCCGGATGAGAATTTTAAAGAATGTAAGTGCTTCTTGATGACCAGTGGTTACATCTGTATAGACGAAGAGTTGACACTGGAAGAAGCGAATTATTTGTGTGCGGCCGTGCGGGTGACGTCACTGGTGCGAAATCCAGTGACGTTTCAACAGCTGCATTAAGAGTATGCATAGGACCCATTGATTCACATCGTGATCCATAGAATACATGGATACCCATTGATTCGCACAGAGATCCATAGACTTACATGGAGATCCATTGAATCACATCGTGATAAATAGACTTATATGGAGAGCCATTGATTTACATGGAGATCCATAAGACTTAAATGGAGACCCATTGATTCGCACAGAGATCCATAGACTCACATGGAGACCCATTGAATCACATCGTGATAAATAGACTTATATGGAGAGCCATTGATTTACATGGAGATCCATAGACTTAAATGGAGACCCATTGATTCGCACAGAGATCCATAGACTCACATGGAGACCCATTGAATCGCATCGTGATAAATAGACTTATATGGAGAGCCATTGATTTACATGGAGATCCATAGACTTAAATGGAGACCCATTGATTCGCACAGAGATCCATAGACTCACATGGAGACCCATTGCATCACATCGTGATAAATAGACTTATATGGAGAGCCATTGATTCACATCGTGATCCATAGACTTACATGGAGACCCATTGATTCGCGCAGAGATCCATAGACTTACATGGAGATCCATTGAATCACATCGTGATAAATAGACTTATATGGAGAGCCATTGATTTACATAGAGATCCATAGACTTAAATGGAGACCCATTGATTCGCACAGAGATCCATAGACTTACATGGAGACCCATTGATTTACATAGAGATTCATAGACTTACATGGGGACCCATTGATTCGCACAGAGATCCATAGACTTACATGAAGATCCATTGATTCACAAAGAGATCCATAGACTTACATGGAGATCCTTTGAATCACATCGTGATCCATAGACTTACATGGAGACCCATTGATTCGCACAGAGATCTATAGACTTACATGGAGACCCATTGATTTGCACAGATATCCATAGACTTACATGGAGAGCCATTGATTCGCACAGAGATCCATAGACTACATGGAGACCCATTGATTCGGACAGAGATCCATAGACTACATGGAGACCCATTGATTCGGACAGAGATCCATAGACTACATGGAGACCCATTGATTCGCATAGAGATCCATAGATTTACATGGAGACCCATTGATTCGCACAGAGATCCATAGACTTACATGGAGAGCCATTGATTCGCATAGCGATCCATAGACTTACATGGAGACCCATTGAATCACATCGTGATAAATATACTTATATGGAGACCCATTGATTCGCAAAGAGATCCATAGACTTACGTGGAAACCCATTGATTCGCACAGAGATCCATAGACTACATGGAGACCCATTGATTCACACACGGATCCATAGATTTACATGGAGACCCATTGATTCGCACAGAGATTAATAGACTACATGGAGACCCATTGATTTACATAGAGATCCATAGACTTACATGTAGACCCATTGATTCACACACGGATCCCTAGACTTACGTAGAGACCTATTGATTCATATAGAGACAAATATACTTACATTACAATGTTGATGTTTTTTGTCTTTTTTTTGCTGTTGATGTACTCAGGCACCACGTATCCCCCGTGTAAAATAGCCGGGAACCTGAACGGAATAATCCTTGTGGCAAATCAAATAAACTTTAACTTACATAGAAACCCGTAGACTCACGTATAGATGGGTATACTAACAGAGACCCACAGACTTACAGAGACATATATAGACCGTACTGAGACCCAAATACTCACACAGAGATATCTATGGAATGTGCTGACTGAGACCCAAAGACTCACTCAGAGAGAACCATGGAATATACTGACTGAGACCCAAAGACTCACACAGAGAGAACCATATAATGTACTGATTGAGACCCAAAGACTCACACAGAGAGATCCATAGACTGGCATAGATACCCATATACTCTACTTACATCGATATCCACAGACGTAACACAGAGACCCATAGCCTCAAATACATCAATATATACTTCATCATCACCCATAGATACCCACAACTAAGACCCGCAGACCCAGAGAGATACACATGACTTGCACGCAGTTGCTGTATAATGTGAGCGAGGCTACCGTTTCTGCAGAGCGCACCCGAGATGCGGTTTCATAGAACGGCCCCTTGAAAGATGAAAGCTCAGAGATAAATGTCCCACGCAGCCACCCACCATGATCGTCACGAGGGTCCACGATCCACGTGGGCAGATCACGCCGCAGGTGTCCACTGAAGAGTTCGTCATTTTTAAATCCTTTATATTAAGTTCACTTGCTTGCTTGCTTGCGTGCTTACGACCGTGCAAATCTTTCGGTCGTTTTTTAACCCACTTCCCGTGATCCAGTCGAGCTGACATTTTGCACACAGACTCGTTGTGCGTGACAATTAATTTTCGTGAAATTTTTTTTCAAAATTTTTACACTTTTTAGGAATTGTTTTTAAATTATATTGAATTACCAATTGCTTAATGGTGGCAGGCAATCATCTGACCCATAGGTGGCAGCCATCTCAAGCCAGAGGACGAGAGGACTCTAGCCGCCACGCATATAAAGGATTTATAGTGAAACACTTTGTTTTTACGGGTTAATTTTTAAGTAGTCCGCTTCTGTCTGTCTTGTGTAAGTGACCGACGATGTGGCTTTAAGCGGTGGCCACAGCTTGCTGGCACCGATCTCTGACGATGTCGCCGTCGAGACCATTCTCTGTTAGGTCTCCCCTCTCCATCTGATTTCTTACATGTTTTTCTCACAACAACAACAACACGCTTTTATCTTCTTGGTTCTTTCGGTAAAGTCACGTAGAAGGGAAGTAATAACATAGTAAAAATAAGACTTAATAAAATAAAATTCTCACGACGTTTCGGCCACAACGCAAGCAGCCGTCCTCAGGTGAAGCCCTGTTCTTCACCTGAGGACGTCTGCTTGCGATGTGGCCGAAGCGTCGTGAGAAATTGTATTTTATTATGTCTTATTTTTATTATTTTATTATTTCCCTTCTACGTGACTTTACCGAAAGAAGCAAGCAGATGAATCCCTGCAGTCACGAAAGCTTTAAATCGAAATTTAACACACTTTTAATTGTCCTATTGTTGTCCATCCTACACGTGTGTCCAAACAGTGCCAGCTTCCTTCACAACCCCGCCTGCATCATCAGGTCTTCGTCTATGCGCAACCGTTTTCTTAGACGCATTATCCTTCTATGGCAACGCATTGCGAGTGGCAATATCGCATTTCTGTCAGTCTCTTTCAACGTCCAGATCTTGCCTGTTATACAAATCCGCGCTGAGCACGCGTGTTCTCAAGACGTTCACTCAGTTTGGTCCTGTAGCCGATTTGCTCAAATGGAACTTGCATCGCAGCGCGTTCCCTTCTGTCCACACGAGGGGGCACTGCCAGGCTGCACTCTCAACAGCACCTGCAGAGGAGACGACGCCATCCACGGGCGGTGAACACGATGAAACAAATCATAGTACCGTCCTATTTGTTTTTTTCGGTAAAGTCACGTAGGTAAAAATAAAAAATAAATGAACAACTAAATTAAATCACGACGTTTCGAGCGCAACACAAGTGTCCTTCTTCAGGTGGGGACTACGTAGCGAAAGCATAAACGCAAATCTAGAATAGTACCGTACTTGTAATGGCATTTCAGAATCATCAACCACTCAACAGTAGGAGGGGGGGGGGGCATCACTCTGTTAACATCTTGCCACGGTGGCGAGATGTTAAGTGCCTCGCCTGGTATACAGGAGGTCGTGGGTTCGACCCTGACGCCTGCTATCACTGGCGGAGCCAGTGTGGTGGGTGGGGTGGCACGTGCCCCCCAATAATCCGATCGAAATCCATAATTTCCATCGGATCATTGGAGTTTATTAGTAACAAGCTTTGCATGTTGTCCTCGAGGTCGTGTGGACCTCCGGTTTTCCCCTTCACATTTAGAGAAACACGCGTTTATAGTATTTGGCTGCGAAAAATGTTCCACTTCCGAAAAATAGATATATAGCTCAGCGGGCCTTACCCGGCAAAAATAAAACATCGTTTAATGGTTTTCGTGCAAGTTGATTTTTGTGAAACTAAGGTGAGAACTCAAGAGACCAGGATGAGTCTCTTTGCAAAAGGTGAGCATCCTGAGTGGAGGTGGCAAGGGTGGCACAGTCGGGTTTTTTACAATCGGGTTTAATTGTCTTTTTATATTAAACCCGATCATCTGAGATTGGGAGAAATCCGGTTTAATTGGTTCTAATTGCAGAACCGCACTTCGCCAACTTCTCAACGATGGGCTTCATCCATTCCAAGCGAAGGAACTCACTGGCGGTGCCCACGATTGTGGAGGAGAAGCTCCTCGTGTTCATCAAGACCAACCTGCCCGCCGCATTCTACGACTACCCCGTGCCCGACGACCCCCCGAGTACGATATCAGCAGCACCGACGAGGAAGCAGCCTAAGCCTTGGATCAGAGTTTCGTATGCATTAAACCAGGTTTTCATTCCCCGAAATCGGGTTAAATTGTATTAAAGAAAAAACCCGATGCCTGCCGCTGGAAAAAAATCGGGTTTTTTCCACCCATGGGAGGTGGTCGGGGGGGGGGTGTCACAAAACTGACAAAAGCGACACAAATTAAAGTTCAGCGGTCAAGTGAATATAACCCCAATGCACTGGGAGAGCCGGCGTGCCATCACGGGTGGCCGAACTCACGAACACGAAGCCAAGGATCTCAGCGGTGCCGGCTCATGTCTAGAACGTGGTGCAAAGGACCGCTAAGCCTCCTGGCCTGCGTCTAAGTGACTCTACATTCACGGACCAGGCGCACCGCAAATGTTTAACATTTAAACTAAACTATAAACTGAACTACTTTTTTGTATTTTGCCAGGTAAGGCCCACTAAGCTATATACCTTTTTCAGAAGCGACCTGGTCATCACAGATGATTGCTCAACGAAATGGCTTATGATTCTAAATGTGGAGGGGAAAACCGGAACCCGGAGAAATGATGTTATTAACCAGGTAAAGCCGGCTACTAGTCTATTTTTAAATCCTTTATATTAAGTTCACTTGCGCGCTTGCTTACGACCGTGCAAAACTTTCGGTCGTTTTTTAACCCACTTCCCGTGATCCAATCGAGCTGATATTTTGCACACAGACTCGTTGTGTGTGACAATTAATTTTCATGAAATTTTTTCTCCAAAATTTTACACTTTTTAGGATTTTTTTTAAAATATTTAATTACCAATTGCTTAATGGTGGCAGGCAATCATCTGACCCATAGGTGGCAGCCATCTCAAGCCAGAGGACGAGAGGACTCTAGCCGCCACGCATATAAAGGATTTATAGTGAAAAACTTTGTTTTTACGGGTTAATTTTTTCCGAGTAACTTTCCCCCCGTGTCCCACACACAGCTTCCCACTTCTTGCTGTGGTTGTTCCACCTGATGAAGATTGCCTGTGTTGCGATCGAAACGTCGTTATTTGTTTTATTTTACTTTATTTCTCCCTACGTGACTTTACCGAAAGAACCAAAGAGGATGGTTGTTTGGTTGTTGTTGCTGCTGTTGCTTTTATTGTAACAGAACGCGAGCTCGTTGCAACCAGGCGACGCACTTTGCGGAAAACGATCCCAAACGATCCTAAACGATCCCAAACGCAAACCGAACCATTTAAGAGGGGGGGGGGGGGGGTGGTGGGGGGGAGGAGGCGGCTGCCCCAGGCAAGTGGATCGACATCGCGCCCGGGAGAGGGTGAACATTTCAATGGAGGGCGGATAACTGGGGAAGGGGTATGACTGATGGGTACAAACTGAGTAATCATTGGAAAGATGTTATTAACCATGCAAAACAGATTTAACTTCACATTTTTGGACCATCTTATTTGACAGGTACTATTCTACTTTACCGAGTGTTAACATCCCCAGCGTTTAACAGTACTCTCTTTTTATGTATTTGGATTGTCAACCAACACTGGGTTAAACAACATGTGCATTGTCGTTCTCTTCTAGCATGTGCACCTTTAGCATGTGCACCTTTAGCATGTGCACCTTTAGCATGTGCACCTTTAGCATGTGCACCTTTAGCATGTGCACCTTTAGCATGTGCACCTTTAGCATGTGCACCTTTAGCATGTGCACGTGTTCTCTTTTAGCCCCCCCCCCACCCCAATACGTTCCATTCATTGGCTACCACATTCAGATAAGCCCCCCCCTCCTCCCCCCTTAACTTGTATTTAAACACGTTCCTTCGGAGTGGGCAGGTAGGAACTTGGTTGGACAGCGCATTCGTGCACGACAAACAGACAAATAATCCCTGGTGGGCAGTGTGGAACCTGTTGTTCCTACCTGTATGTATAAAAGATAACTTGACTTTAGGTAGCCAGGCAGACAGCCCCCTTAACTATCGCCCCCCCCCCCTCCCTTAGGCACCTCCCCCCTTAGGCCCCTCCCCTGACCCCCTTTCCCTTAGGCCCCTCCCCTGACCACCCCCCCCCCCCATATCCTCAGGCCCCTCCCCTGACTCCCCTTCCCTTAGGCCCCTCCCCTGACCCCCCTTCCCTTAGGCCCCTCCCCTGACCACCCCCCCCCATATCCTCAGGCCCCTCCCCTGACCCCCCTTCCCTTAGGCCCCTCCCCTGACCCCCCTTCCCTTAGGCCCCTCCCCTGACCCCCCTTGTGTTAGGCCCCTCCCCTGAGCACCCCCCCCCCCATATCCTTAGGCCCCTCTCCTGACTCCCCCCTTCCTTAGGCCCCTCCCCTGACCCTCCTCCCTTAGGCACCTCCCCTCTCCGTACCCGGCAGTAGGTCTCCACCAATCAAAGAGCTGTTTGTAAGGTCTCCACCAATCAAAGAGCTGTGTGTATTATATATTTATTTATGCACGACAGACAGACAGACAGCTAAATAATCCCTGGTGGGCAGTGTGGAACATTGTTCCTCCCTGTAGAACTTATATCTTGAAATGTTTTGCCTCACTTGATACAGTAAATCTAGCTGTGACGGTCCCACCTGATGACGGAGACTTGTGTTGCCTCCGAAACGTCGTGATTTATTATTTTATTTTTATTATTACTTTTATTAATTTTAATTTTATTATTTTTTTACCTACGTGACTTTACCGAAAAAACCTAAAAGTATTGTATGTTTGGGGTTTAAAAAAATTAGAATAAAAAAAGATCCACGCGTAACCCATCCCGACGGACGGGACGAAGAATCCGAGAGCCAGGCGGAGTGCGAAGTGCGTTTCACGATCGTGTTTATTAGTCCCCACGTTGATGTGGCATGCCAAGCCCCTGGCGTTAGGGGCTCTGCTACGTTGGTTAAACGACGGAAAGAACACGGAGGGGTCGGATAGCGCTCGGGGGGGGGGGGACACAGAGAATAATCCACAGTCTTGTCCGTGCGCAACTCACGCGGTTATTATTTAGCTGCACAGACAATTCAAGGTCTCGTTCGTTACCACGTGTACAATGTTACTTGAGTAGAGAGACAAGAGGGGGGCGGGCATGGGGTGAGAACAAAGGGAATAAGTTAAAGCGTCAATATAGAATACGTTACGCGCCTTGAGACATGTCGCGGCACGCGGCACGCGAGCGCAAATTAGTTTGTAAATTAAACAACAACAGTAACTCGAGCGATACACGCACATCGTGTCTACTCTCTGGTTCTTTCGGTAAAGTCACGTAGATAGAAAAAATAATAAAACAATACGACGCTTCGGTCGCAACACAAGCGTCCGTCATCACCTTGTGTTGTGACCGAAACGTCGAGTTCTTTTATTCTTTTCTTCTTCTACCCACGTGACTTTACCGAAAGGAACCAGACAGTACGGCTTCCTGCAGTCACGAAAGCTTCAAATCAAGATTGACATCTTCTTGGTTCTTTCGGTAAAGTCACGTAGAAGGGAAGTAATAAAATAATAAAAATAAAACATAACAAATTATTAAGTTTTATTTTATTTTTATTATTTTTATTATTATTTTATTACTTCCCTTCTACGTGACTTTACCGAAAGAACCAAGAAGATGAATCCCTACAGTCACGAAAGCTTTAAATCGAAACTTGGAGCCATCTCAGCGCGAGGTGTGGGGGCCCCTTGTGTGATAACAACGTGAGTCCTGAGATGGTCCCAGAACGAAGCTCCGCGGTGCGGGTTTCCACCACTACCAAACATCAGGCACGTGCGGTGGATTCATTTGCATATGACATGGGAAATGTCGCTCTCCCGTGTGCTTGCTTTTTTGGGGGGAGGGTTGTGTGTGTGGGGAGGCGGTGTCGACAGGGTCGAGAGGGGGAGCTTTGAGAAAGAATCGGCACCGATGTTTCAAACGGTCTCCACCACCGGGAGATGGGATCGAACCGGTGATCATCTTGCAAAGTGCGGTCGCCCGCTGCTGCTGACATCTGCGCAGATCGCGGCGGTCAAAAAACATCGCAATGGGGCTGCGCGTGAAACGGTTTCATGTGAGCGGCACTGGCGTCAAAGCGGCTACCGCCAAGCCGCTGTGTCCAGGGTGGTCCACCGTGACTCAATGCCGCTGTCAAATCCGCCCATGGGGACACAATTGCGGCTGCCCTCCTGTGATTCTCCTGCTGAGGATGGAGTCGGCCCCATATACGCTTCGCTGTTGGTCAGCGGTCGAATGCATTTCCAGCCCTTGAGGAAATGAATGGTGAAGAGGTTCAGTAAAAAAAAAATACGATTTTTTTTTTATTTCACCAGGTAAGGTCCACTGAGCTATACAGAGCTCTTTTTTTAGAAGCGACCACCTGGCCACCACGAATGGTTTGCGCAATGAAGTGGCTCATCGTGTGGAAATTTACAGCAGCCGAATACTCTAAACGGGTGATGGTGGTCGTGTTGGTTCCAAATGTGGAGGGGAAAACGGGAAGACCCGGTGAAAAAATCCACGCGACCACGGGGAAAAAGAGAGACACGCAAACTCCAAATATACAGCAGCAGGCGTCAGGCTCGGGATCGAACCCACGACCTCCTGTATACCAGGCGAGGCGGTTAACATCTCCTAGCCAATGTGATGATGATGAGAGAGAGAGAGAGACACGCAAACTCCCAATATACAGCAGCGGGTGTCAGGCTCGGGATCGAACCCACGACCACCTGTATACCAGGCGAGGCGGTTAACATCTCATAGGCACCGTAATGATGATGAGAGAGAGAGACACGCAAACTCCAAATATACAGCATCAGGCGTCAGGCTCGGGATCGAACCCACGACCTCCTGTGTACCAGGCGAGGCGGTTAACATCTCTCCACCGTGATGAGAGAGAGACACGCAAACTCCAAATATACAGCAGCAGGCGTCGGGATCGGGATCGAACCCACGACCTCCTGTATACCAGGCGAGGCGGTTAACATCTCTCCACCGTGATGAGAGAGAGACACGCAAACTCCAAATATACAGCAGCAGGCGTCGGGATCGGGATCGAACCCACGACCTCCTGTATACCAGGCGAGGCGGTTAACATCTCTCCACCGTGATGAGAGAGAGACACGTAAACTCCAAATATACAGCAGCAGGCGTCAGGCTCGGGATCGAACCCACGACCTCCTGTGTACCAGGCGAGGCGGTTAACATCTCTCCACCGTGGCGCCCTTCTTTCGTTAGCATTGCCGTTGTGCTTATCGCAACACCTCCACTGGCAGACTCGAGCCAGCGGTGTAAATTCCACATTTCAATGGCAGGAGCCAGTACCGCGTGCGTCCCACAAGACAATCGCCGTTGTGGTGGCCGGAACGGGGGTGGTGGCCGGCACGGGGGGGGGGGGGGTGGTGGTGGGCACGGGGGTGGTGGCCGCACCGCCTGCCCGCGACCCATGGCTACGCGAAGGGGGCTTGCGACGGGGTGTTTTGCGTCTTGACGGGGCCCCGCCGGCGAAACTTTCGCCAACGGCTGAGAATACTGATCTGGTCGAACGCGACGTGATCGTAACAGCGACAATCAAACAAATTAAAAAAAACACACGAGCGGCGAGCTTAACGAACGCACGGGTGTGATTCGCGACGTTCGCTCTTCATTCATGATTTCAAGGCGTAACGAATAACACGCGGCCTGGGAAATATTTGCTGCTACTGCCGCCGCACATTTTGTTTGATTCGATTTTTAAGGAAGGCAGGAAAAACGTGTACAGATGTCGACAATACTGTTCGGGTTTGTAATGTGAACCGGGGACTTAAGTGCTGAACACTGTTACAACGTGGCGACCGTGACCTCGTTTTCAATATTTAAGTTGTACAAAAGTTACGTAGGTAAAAAAATAAATAGTAAAAATACATAATAATAAAATTATTGAAATAATAATAAAATAAATAATAGAAATAAAATATTTATTTTATATCTATTATTTCTTATATTATAATTTTATTATTTTTTTATTACCTACGTGACTTTACCGAAAAAACCTAAGAGTATGAATCCTTGCAGTCACGAAAGCTTCAAATCTAGAAAAAAAAACGTACAAAAGTTGCCCAAGATCACACTTTATAAAACATACACACACACATTCCTTTAGTGACGCATATAATATATAGATGAACTTTGCAAATTAGTACGATTTCTATAAAAGAAATGTTTAGCAAGTTAAGATAAACACTAACGCTAATAAATACGTGTTTAAACAACCGAACAATTCGATTTATTTTTAGTTTTATTTTATACCCACGTGACTTTACCGAAAGAACCAAAGGGTATCGATTCCTGCGGTCACGAAAGCTTCAAATCAAGATCAAACAATTCAAATTAGGCATTTCCCGCGGACGACTTGAAAACAAGGAAAAGTTTGCTGGCTACCTTATATTTCACGCGAAGGTAAAATATTTGGAAGCAGAGCGATCAATTGATTAACCAATGAATTAATTCGCCCATTCAATTAATTTGACCAATTAATGAATTCACCACCGTTTTCATCCGATCAGTCCGCCGATTTCACGAGGAGCCTGCACAACTCTTAAATCCCCACATTGCTTTCATGGCTTTATTTTGGTGATTTCGAAAAGTTTATTGGTTTAGCCATGTTTGTTTGTTGTAGTACGGAGTACGACTAATGGCCTTAATCTAAGTTGTCTTGTGGTGGTTGTTGTTGTTGTTTGACTTGCATCCCACTGGGATTTTTGCACACAGCGTTGGTGTACGGTGCTTTTTCTGCAATATTTTGCTGTCTTTTCTTGGATTTTCTGTTTGCACTTAGTCACATATTTACTTTAAGATGTTTTCTTGTTCATGTTTTTTTTTTGTTGCGGTTGCACCCGATTCAAGAGCCGAATGGCTCACAGGGCTATACCAAATAAATTAACTTGAACTTGTATTAGGACACTACTTGGGCACCTAAACGCTCCTTGAAAAATATGAAACACCGCTGTGAGAAGCCACCCTCTGCTCCACGGCTCACGCCACCTTCATCAATCATCAACCTCATCATGACCGCAACAAAATCATTTACAGACCTTTTTCTGATCTTACTAGCTGGATGAAGACCTCCCCACGCCGTGTCAAGTCGTGAGGGGTGACTGTTTGACCATGAATCTTGACTTGAAGCTTTCGTGACTGCAGGAATTCACATCTCTTTGGGTCTTTCGATGAAGTCACGTAGGTAGGTTAAAAGAAAATAACAACAAAAAACTACGACGTTTCGATCGCAACACAAGCGTTCTTCCCGATGACGAACGCTTGTGTAGCGATCGAAACGTCGTAGTTTTTTAATTTTTTTGTTATTTTCTTTGAACCTATCAACGCGACTTTACCGAAAGACCCAAAGAATATTTGTGACCATACTTTTGGCTCGGAAGGTGGGAGCGGTGGTGGAGTGGTTAGCGCCACTTAAAGAACTACTTTTTTATTTTACCGGGTAAGGCCCACTGAACTATATGGCTCTTTTCGGAAGCGACTTGGCCACAAACGATTGCTCGACGAAGCGGCTTCTCATCGTCATCGTGTGGAAATTTATTGCAGCCAAATACTCTGAAACGCGTGATGTCGATTCTAAACGCGGGGGGGGGGCGGGGAAACCAGAGGGCCCGGAGGAAAATCCACGCGACCATCACGGGGAGAGAGAGACACGCAAACTCCAAATATACAGCAGCAGGCGTCAGGATCGGAATAGAACCCACGACCTCCTGTATAAGAGGCGAGTAGTTAACATCTCTTAGTCACCGTGATGATGATGAGAGAGAGACTCGCAAACTCCAAATATACAGCAGCAGGCGTCAGGGTCGGAATAGAACCCACGACCTCCTGTATAAGAGGCGAGTAGTTAACATCTCTTAGTCACCGTGATGATGATGAGAGAGAGACACGCAAACTCCAAATATACAGCAGCAGGCGTCAGGATGGGAATCGAACCCACGACCTCCTGCGTACGTGGCGAGGTAGTTAACATCTCGTTCAACGATGTGTCCACGTTAGTCGGTGCGGGTTGCTGAAGGGTGACGGGCAGAGCCGGCCCAGCCACTAAGCGACCCTTGCAATTGCAAAGGGCCCCGTGGCCAGCAGAGGGCCCCCTAGAGTCACTGCTAGCTAGTGGGTGAAAAAAATCATACATCAAAGGGGCCTCCAACCAAATTTTGCTTAGGGCCCCCAAAGGTCTAGGGCCGGTTCTGGTGACGGGGGCCTATGACCGGTTCTGATATCACTCGCCACCGATATTAGCCGTTCGCCACCGACGACTGGGAAATCGATAGACGCGTTATGTCGCTTAAGCCCCATTGAGCTTCGATTGCGTCAATAAATAAATGTTGTGTCGTTAAACCCGTCACCACCCGACACAGACAACTAGTCAGGGTTGTCACGTAAACAGAACGTGGCCAATTCGTCACTAGTGTATAGTGTAGTGTATAGTTGTGTAGTGTATAGTGTAGTGTATAGTGTAGTGTATAGTTGTGTAGTGTATAGTGTAATGTATAGTGTAGTGTATAGTAGTGTATAGTGTAGTGTATAGTGTAGTGTATAGTGTAGTGTATAGTGTAGTGTATAGTGTAGTGTATAGTTGTGTAGTGTATAGTGTAGTGTATAGTTGTGTAGTGTATAGTGTAGTGTATAGTGTAGTGTATAGTGTAGTGTATAGTGTAGTGTATAGTTATGTAGTGTATAGTGTAGTGTATAGTGTAGTGTATAGTTGTGTAGTGTATAGTGTAGTGTATAGTTGTGTAGTGTATAGTGTAGTGTATAGTTGTGTAGTGTATAGTGTAGTGTATAGTGTAGTGTATAGTTGTGTAGTGTATAGTGTAGTGTATAGTGTAGTGTATAGTTGTGTAGTGTATAGTGTAGTGTATAGTTGTGTAGTGTATAGTGTAGTGTATAGTTGTGTAGTGTATAGTGTAGTGTATAGTGTAGTGTTTCGTGTAGTGTATAGTTGTGTAGTGTATAGTGTAGTGTATAGTGTAGTGTATAGTGTAGTCTATAATAATGTAGTGTATAGTGTAGTGTATAGTGTAGTGTATAGTGTAGTGTATAGTGTAGTGTATAGTAGTGTATAGTGTATAGTAGTGTAGTGTATAGTAGTATAGTGTATAGTAGTGTAGTGTATAGTAGTGTAGTGTATAGTAGTGTATAGTAGTGTAGTGTATAGTAGTGTACAGTAGTGTACAGTAGTGTATGGTAGTGTAGTGTATAGTAGTGTAGTGTATAATAGTGTATAGTAGTGTATAGTAGTGTAGTGTATAGTAGTGTATAGTAGTGTATAGTAGTGTAGTGTATAGTAGTGTAGTGTATAGTAGTGTATAGTAGTGTAGTGCATAGTAGTGTAGTGTATAGTAGTGTAGTGTACAGTGTAGTGTATAGTGTAGTGTATAGTAGTATAGTGTATAGTAGTGTAGTGTATAGTAGTGTAGTGTACAGTGTAGTGTATAGTCTAGTGTATAGTAGTGTAGTGTATAGTAGTGTAGTGTACTAGTACAGCATCACCGGTGTGTTGGAGAGCCAAGCCGCAACATTTACAATCCGAGTTCGACGTTTCACCAGTAATTACAACCAGCTTCATCAGGCGACAGCCAGATTTGGCGGGTTTAACGACACATTTATATATTTACGCGATCTAACCCCCAAAAAACCCCTGAATTATGGATGATATTGGTCGTGAAAGCCTCCTACGTGTTAAACCCAAGTTCTCTTCCGATGGCGAACCGAACTCAGGCCGCTGTGGGTTGTTAGCGGAGCGTGCCGACCGCTGCGCCACCACTCCCGCCGCAATCAATGCTCTACCGTCTTCCTCACCGGCAAATTCACGCAGTCGCAAAAGTTCCTTGAACCAGGGCATGGTCAGGTCCCTTTAAACTTTAAAGGGACCCGGCCAAGGACCCATTGCAGTGGCTCTTCATTAACTGGGCAAACATTGAGTTCAGTCTCGTGCACTCATTGCTTCGCCATATATTATCAATATAATAAGGATACATCTATTATTATGCAATAGTTTATAAATATATATTCATTAGTGGTTGTCAGCCTATTCATTTCAACAGCTATTTTTTTTTGTATTAACACGCAAAAAGCCCGAACATTATTCATGTTTTCTCTAGTTTTGTTACGTTCTTCGTTACAATAAAGAATCTAAAATACGTAAAAAAATGTTTTTTCTGTTTCAGCCAGAGAGTAGCTCTTGGCGGATTAATATATCATAATAAAAAATCAATAACGATAATAATTTACAATGCCAAACGTCGACCCACCTCTGGATGACGGCCTCCAAATGACCTGGGAGTTTCTTCGACCACACTTCACCACGCTGGGCATTGCGGGTCGGCGAAGGGAGAGGTGGATCCTGCAAGGACCGGTTCGGATAATAATCGCCACCGGTGTTGGCCATGGCCGAGAATCGAACTCGGAGCGCTTGAAATTAAATTGGCGCTCGAAGCGTTACGCGTGAATAAATACCCCAGGCCATCTCTGTACAGACGGGCGCCGAGCAGTAACTGCGACTACATTTTGCCGCAAGAAGGCACCTTCGTCAGATTTCCACAAAAATAAATCTGGAAAGCAGAAATGGAAAATAGCTCACGCACGCACGCACGCCGACAAATGAAACGCCACGTTTGAAAATTAGCGACCTACAGCCTGTCCCTAGGCAAGGCACAAGCAAGTAAGGGCCTTATGGGTCACAACGCAACCGTTATGTCTACCAACACTTGTATTCTGCATCGTGTTGCCACATCTGCGGTGCGAGAAAGCGGGACGTATCGGCGGAAGAAGAATCATCGCTCGACGCCAGAAGAGGGCTCATGAAGGGCTCGTGAAGGGCTCGTGAAGGGCTCGTGAAGGGCTCGTGAAGGGCTCGTTGAAGGGCTCGTTGAAGGGCTCGTTGAAGGGCTCGTGAAGGGCTCGTGAAGGGCTCGTGAAGGGCTCGTGAAGGGCTCGTTGAAGGGCTCGTGAAGGGCTCGTTGAAGGGCTCGTTGAAGGGCTCGTGAAGGGCTCGTGAAGGGCTCGTTGAAGGGCTCGTGAAGGGCTCGTTGAAGGGCTCGTTGAAGGGCTCGTGAAGGGCTCGTGAAGGGCTCGTGAAGGGCTCGTGAAGGGCTCGTGAAGGGCTCGTTGAAGGGCTCGTGAAGGGCTCGTTGAAGGGCTCGTTGAAGGGCTCGTGAAGGGCTCGTGAAGGGCTCGTTGAAGGGCTCGTGAAGGGCTCGTTGAAGGGCTCGTTGAAGGGCTCGTTGAAGGGCTCGTGAAGGGCTCGTGAAGGGCTCGTGAAGGGCTCGTTGAAGGGCTCGTGAAGGGCTCGTTGAAGGGCTCGTGAAGGGCTCGTGAAGGGCTCGTGAAGGGCTCGTGAAGGGCTCGTGAAGGGCTCGTTGAAGGGCTCGTTGAAGGGCTCGTGAAGGGCTCGTGAAGGGCTCGTGAAGGGCTCGTGAAGGGCTCGTGAAGGGCTCGTTGAAGGGCATGTGACCGGGGTGGCGCGTCGTCGCGCAGCTGACACATCAACCGGGACTTCGAACGTCCCGGGATGAATGATGGATGTCCCAGGAAAATTTCCCTCAAGAAGAAGAAGAAGAAACCCCTGGGGGGGGAAAAAAATCCTTAATTACGCGCTACAAATGAGAGAATTCGTGCTTTTTCTTGCGGGCGTATTTTTAATCTACGGATGTCCCGAGGCCACCGTGGTCTTTGCGCCGAAAGTATTTCTTGCTCCCTGGTTGGACCCCAGCGTCTTGAGTTTTCGGGGGCCGCTGACGCAGAGCGAAGGGTGGCTGAAGAGAAAACTTACACTGGCAGCACAGGTTCCACTAGAATAGCACTTGACATGTTCACGTAACCTCTCTCTCTATATATATATTTTTTTAAATCTCTCAGCAATATTTTTGAACAAGCCCAACCCTCATGGCCTTGACCACTGGCAATCTCCCTGAGACATATTTACTATTTCTGACGATGAGCGAGGTACAGTCCAGCGGTCATCCAAAGCGGTGATGGTGGTGGGGGAGGTGGGGGGGGGGGGTGAGAGAGAAATGTGCGGTCGTCTTATCGCACGAGCCCCAGACAATAACCCGGGGGCCCTCACTCCGGATAGATCTCCACAAGGCGAAGGTGTCGCCCCTGTCGAGATCCACCACAGCTGGAAGCAATTCCTTTCGGCTCTGAGAATCCCGAGGGTTAGCACCTTCAACGATCATCGCCGGGGGGGGGGGGGGTAAGCGGTGAGAGAGCCGACAGACGTTAGTGGAAGGCGTCTTACAGATGAATGTTAAATTATTCTTTTGGACGCCCAAAAAAAGAAACACTGCAACGGACCGCCGGAGCTTTCCGTCGTTTCAAGTTGCCGCTGACAAACCGCCGCGCCCGCCCGCCGACAATGTCATCGGTCGCGTCACCGAGCCGATCCCCTTGAGGGGGGGGGCCGGTGGTTTTCCGCGCGGCTTTGCTCAACGGAGAAGCTCCTCCCCGTCGTCGTCGCCTCCCGCCGTGCCTTCGATCGGAGCCGTGCGTGCGGTCGGGTGAGTTAAGTCGGGCGGCGGCGTGGGGTGGGGGCCCTCGGTCGAGCGATCTCGCGGAGAAGCGGGAGATCAAAAAGCCGGAGCGGCGGCGGGCGGCGCGCATCATCACGTCTCATAGTAGTGGTGGTAGTGGTGGTGGTGATGGTGCTCGTGGTAGTGGTGGTGCTCGTGCCGTTGCATAACCGGCACCAGCACGGACGACTGCATTGCCCCCGGCTGCTGCTGCTGCTGCTGCTGCAGGTGCAGTTGCTGCTGCTGCAGGTGCTGATGATGATGATGCTGAGGTTGCTCCAGCCACTGAGCGTCAGGGACGCCGGGCACGGCGGCTCGCGCTTGGTAGTGCGGGGGCCTCCCCGGAGAGAGGCGGCCTTCCCGCCCGCGCTGCCTGTGCCTCTTGTGCTGCTGCTGCTGCTGCGGCTGCTGCTGCTGCTGCGCCTGCTGCTGTTGGACACCCACGGGCCTCAGAGGCACGGAGCGGCCGCGCTGCCTGCCTGGCCTCGACGAGGCGGCCTGCGTCACGGCCGGGCCTTTGGTACGGGACGATCGCGAGACGTGGCGGGCGGCGGTTGTCGTGGCGGCGGTGGCGGCGGTGGAAGTGTCCGGCGGCGTGCGGTTGCGTTGCGGCAGGGCGGCCGCCCGTCGCCCGTGCTGGTCGGCCGGGGCCTCGGGGTCGTGCGGGGCCTCGCGCCTCCTGCTCGTCCGCGGGGAGCCTGCTGGACAAGGGGGAGAGGGAGGGAGGATCGGCGTTAGCCCAACGCTGCACGTTGACTTGGCAGGGTCAGATCAGGGATGATGTCTCGCGAGATGTTGACTACCTCGCCTGGTGTGCAGGGGGTCGTGGGTTCGATCCCGAGCCTCACGCCTGCTGCTGTATATTTGGAGAATGCGTGTTTTCCCGTTTAAGGTGTTTGGCCGATTTAAAATGTCCACGCGATAAGCCACTTCGTCGAGCTCTCAGGCCGCTTCTGAAAAAGAGCTAAAAGCAGCTGAGTGGGCCTTACCTGGTAAAATAAAAAGGTGAAGTTTAAATGGTTTATAGATATCACTATGTCAATGTCATTGACGACCTTTCCCCAAATTCACATACCCTTTGTATCATGCTCGGTCGCAGTGGTTATTAAACTTTCCGGCAGCCTGCACCCCTTTGGTTCTTAATCGGTAAAAATAAAAAATGTACAATGTGAATAAATACATCGGGTTTGATGAAAAAAAGTACATTTCGATTTGCAACACAAGCAATCATCATCAGGTGGTTTTCACACCAGATGATGATTGCTTGTGTTGCAGTCGAAACGTCGTGAGAATTGTATTGATTTATTTGATTATCTTATTATTTCCCTTCTACGTGACTTTACCGAAAGAACCAAGAATATGAAAAAAAGTCAGTTGTATTTTTTGTGGCCGTCCTGAATTTGTTTCGATGATTTAGCTTCTAAAAATATCCTGCCATGTCCCGCACCCCCAGAGAGGGTCACCTCGCACCCCAGGTTCAGGATCGCTGCTCTATGATCGATGTGCGTGCATCGTGAGCCCAGACAAACGAGGCTTGTGATCGATGAATCTTAACCGTGGCGACGAGTCCGGTACGAGTTCATGCGGGCCTCGCAGATGGGACGGAGCCATTGGTGGCCCCTAATCTCGGTTGTCTACACCATGCTCTTGGCACTCTGTAAATGCATCTCACGTTGTGTAAAATACAAACTGTGTGAGTTCTATCTATGGGAACCTTTTTGTTGTTGTTGTTGTTGCCAGTATCAAGATGAGAACAAAAATAGTGGGCTTAACCCTTTCTGTCAATGATACAGGAGGTCCATAATACAGGTTTTTGTTGGGTTAGATCGCGTAAATATTTATATTACTAACCTTTTGCTCGTCCAAGGACGGGTGTATTGCAGTAATTATGAAACTTGCAAGCGAAAAGCAGACCACGACGTGATATTAATTGCATCACTTCGTGTGCAGTTTGTAAGGGCGCGGTGACACAGACTTAGTTCATGTTAAAGGTTATAATCCCTTGTTCATCGCGACGTCCTTTTTACTTCGATGTCTCAACAGCGTTACGGAGATCACGTGACGTGAGGGTTCTGCCTTTGTAGTGAGGGTTGTGAGTTGACGCCGAGGAGGGGGGAGGAGGCGCCTCGGCCCCTCCCCCCATGTGGAGTGACGTCACCCGCTCATGATTATTAATGAGGGGTGGGGTGCTACATGTGTAGTGACGTCACCCACTCATGATTATTAATGAGGGGGGGGATCCAGGTGGGGTGACGTCACCTGTTCATGATTATTCATGAGGGGGGCTGGCCGACGTGGAGTGACGTCACGCGCGGGACACACAGACATTCTTGGCTCATTACAGTAGTAAATATTTACTTGATCTAACCCTAAAAAACCTGTATTAATACGCAGGTTAGATCACGTAAATATATCAAATATTTACTTGTCTATGGGTCTCTGTGTGAGTCTAAGTATGTACGTTGAACTTTTTT